>NC_090129.1:35044763-35362263 GCF_040581485.1 Linepithema humile | reverse complement strand
ATAAGATTATGAATAGAATTCTAAACTGTCGAATTAAAAAATCATCCCATGGATTTTAAAATTTCAATTAGGCTCAATAGTTTTGGAATTGGCGAGTGTTATTCCCTACTAAAATCTCAATACGTTATATTCTTACGTGAAAATTCTGATATAACAACTACCATGTAGAACGGACGGATTATGCAAAGTAATTGGATCGAGTTGTTATGACACGCTGTAAACACGCTGGAAAAAAGCTAGAAACTAGATCGGAATCTCGTGTAATGAGTAAAAATCCAGATTTCTACATAGATTTCTACCGAAGAAATAAAATTCGAAATCATATTTAGTGCTGAAGATAAAGAACGAGTAATGCAAATATCAATATATATTAAAATAAATTGTATTACAAAAGCCTCATAGAATTAAAACAATGATATAATAAAGAGCCAAAAGTCCAGGGTCGGATTTTGGCATAAGCAATATAAACAATTGCTTAGGCCAGCAGGGGCAGCAGCCTTAAAGGTTCCATACAACTAATTTCATACGAGTATTAAATTGATGGAAAAAATTAAAAAGGCCCTATGTAAAGCCAGTGCTTAGGAGCTCCCTACGATCTAAATCTGGCTCTGCAAAAGCCAATGCTAGATTGTGCGTATATATATTTTGAAAACAAACTACAATCGACAAACGTTTCGGCCTGCTATCAGGCTTTTTTTAGTGTTAATATAAAATTAAATCTGACTTTATAAAACTTTAAAAACGCATTCGTATGACATGAAAGTATCTCCTTTATTCGGAATCTTAATATGAGATATTACATTTTCGTTTAAATTGAGCCGCACGATGATTTTGTATGATATAATGTAAATGGTCGGACCAAATTTAAGAATTCTAAGTTTTCGAGACATAATAAAAACTGAGTGAAACTGCAATTTAATATATGAAGGCTAACCAATACTTAAATAAATAAATTGAAATAAATATAACACATACATACATATATTAAATTGCGGTTCCATTTGTGTGGTTCTTTATCATTGTTTCAATATATATTTTTTTGTACAACATAGAATTTTATTAGTATTACATTGTTGATAAACGTATTTATCATGAAACATGTCTACACAAAAAGCTCCACAAGTGTACATAAAGATATTGCACGTAGAACTCATGAGCTCATAAATTCGCTATTGCGCTACGCGCTGCATCGGCCATCGCTGAAACGCGCTGAGAATTAAATATCGTGACATCGAAGTAACATGATGCTGTCACGATGATGTCGTAAATTCCGAAGTATACTTAGCACGCGAAATTAGGTCTTTATGATCGCGTGTTCTGGCGAGGCCCGGCGCAATTTCCACAATAATCGCGCGTGTTATTTGTACGTCATACGGATTTATTGTGACAAAAGGAACACGCCAAGCGTAATCGGACGAGTTTGCGCGGCTTTTTCGCTGCGAGTATAGATTCCTCGTCGAAATCCGTGGATGCACGCGCGAATCGCTCGGTCCCGAAAATGGCGGGGCCCGCCGCCGTATCTGACGGTCATTAGCGAGCGCGCGCTTCTGAGCCAGCTGGAGATAAAAAGCGGAGGACCAACCAAGTAGTATTTTATCGAGAACATAGTCCCCAAGAATGATCACTATGCGAAGGTCGCCCGATTATGAACAGATACCGGCTTCGAAGAATCACTCTTTCCACCGCATTGCGTTAAAAGTGCGTCCCGGAATCGTTCGTCGTCGTCGTTGTCGTGCAAAATTCAGTACGTTCCATTCGGCAATCGACTCTGGATAATTAAAATGAATTAGCAAAGTTGAAATGATAGGTTGATAGACATAATAGACTGGATAGAATGAAAAAAGTGCACCGATGAATCGGTGGAAATGTTCTTTCATTTCGCCACAGCTTTTAATTGCAATATTATTATCATAATTATAAAAATCTATTCTTCAATTATATATTATTGATATTATTAAGTGAAAATATCAATACACAATACACAATATTGTAGCAATATTAACTATTCTAAATGTCTTAACTCACATTTCTTACATATTTTGAATTTCGTAAATGTGTACGAATCATTTCGTTGAAAAACGGCTTACATAGTACCTTTTATTACATCGTAATTTTTGCCATGTAAGAAAAAGTGTTCCTCCGCGCGAGTAAATGGTGCTCTACAATGTATGAGGCTAATCGTTTCCGCAAAACATATCCTCTCATCGCGCGGCGAATCATTTGCTCGTTTCGAAGAAGAATAAAAAGGAATTACCCAATATATATATACTGTTTTGGAAAGCGCAACAAGCTCCTAATGACGTCATAATTGAATAATGCCCGTAATCCCGGACTTTTTCGGCAATTCTCGGACCACTCGGGTCGCGACTCTTTAAATCGCATAAGGATACAGACATAAGTCAGAAGTACTCACATCGGATCGCTTCGCTCTCTTATAATCTGGCGGATACTCGTAAAAACTTGCTCGCCGGTCACGGTGGTGTAATGACTGATTCCCAAGTTGGCTCGTAACGAGATCACTTCAAGCCCTTGAAAGTTTGGCTGTTTGGCACTTTTTAAGCCCGTGAATCGAAAAATTCACGTTCTTTCCTCACCTTTCTGGGTATCTCTCCTTCGATCTAAAGTACTTTTAATCTTATGGATTCCTGAAACTCCTGAATTGATGGATTATCGGATGTCTACAATTCAGATCCCTCGAAATATTTCTATAGAATTTTAAACATTCGTGGTCTTTTCTGGAAATATTCTTTCAATGGTTGATCTTTAGCTTTTCAGCTTAAAGCATTTGTATAATTCTTTCCGCTAGTTACTTCCGATTGTTCGCCATCGCTATTTAACGCGCGAAAATCAACGATGTGTGAACTATAGCCATAAAATCTAGCACCGTATGACCATCGAGACTAAGACCATCTGTTGTTAGAAAGTACCTGATGCCTCCGACGAGCGATGGAGAATCTGTTTGCGGTACACAATAATGGGTGCATTTGTGTCAAATATCCGATCAAATCGAATAAGCAGGTAGAAATTGGAGCACAATGAACCTCGAAGAGTAACTTGAGTTAACTATAGAAAAGATGCAGGTCGTGTACAAAAAGAGACTTTCCCGGAAACTCGTGAAACTAAACCCCTCCCCCCGGTTTGGCCTTGGGTTACGGCGGCCCCTGGAATCGAGTTGCACGGGGCCCGTCGAGAGACGCGAGAGAAAGAGAAAGAGAGAACCAAGCCTCGGCCTCGCTGCCACTGCTATTATGGCCAATAATTCATTGAGTGACTGTCAGGCCCTCCGCCGACCAGCCCTGGGCTGCCGCACCCTTCATGTGCATTGTGTATACGGGGTGCCGCGAAAGTACAGATTTGCTGCATTGTGTCGGACAATGCGTCGACATCGTCGAGTGAAAGCGCGTTTATCTTATGTGATATATGTGTGACATTCAACACTACAAATATATATATATTATCTCAGAAAAGAATAATTTGTAATTTTACTTCCGAGAAATAGAGTGCGAGATAAATTATATTAGACAGCAACATTATTCCAATCTTTTATCACAAATTTTTTGGATAGTTTCTTACTGTCTTGAGTTCAAGTGTTTTAAGTTTCTCTGTAAAATTTTTAAGAACATAAAATGTTGGAGAAAAACTACGGAAAATTTTTTAGAGAATCATATAATCATATAGAATAATTGAACATTAAAATTATACGTTTCTACATCAGCCTATGATATTAATTATGGTAGTTAATAATGTTGCTGGTTGCAATAAATTCTTACAATGTTGTTGAATATTTGTTATCATTTAACCTCTCGCTGCAGCGAGATAACCCAATTAAAAGCGCAAATGGCGTTCGTAAAATACATAATGACGCTTTACGAGCGTGCCACTCGTATCGGAGTGATCATTCCAGCGCGAAATGCATCCTTGCGGAAAATGCACTTACTCTGAATCGCGTGCAAGATAACTGTCCGTGAAAAGCAACCGGGGGGAATTCAATGGCGAGCAATTAGCGATTATCTGGCCCTCATCTCGTTTGCAAACATTGTAATTTCTGATTACAAATTCGGATTCAAATTTCGACGCGAAAGGTATATAATATTCTCTATATTCTTTTATTCCTAATTCCTCTATATTTTTTTATTCCCTTGGAAAAACAATAATTGCGTATATATTGCATATACTTACTCTTTCATTCGCTATATTTTATTAACACTATACGAGATTTTTCAACAGTATGCATATTTCACAACTGTCTCTATCTCTATGTATTTTAATACTTTATATTTTACGTAGATTTTACGATACACACTTGTTGTCTACTTATATCGACGAGAATCTCAATCGAGTAGCGAGTTCAGCGATACGAAAGTGTTTAATCGAGACTGAATTAACAGTCGCGAATAGCTCGCGCGCGCCGCGTTGCACCGCCTTAAATTAACACCTTCGGCGCCTCGGCTACACTTAAGCGGATTTTGCGGCGGCCATAATATCCGTTAATTAATTTGAGCGCGCGTTAATATACAGAGTACTCCTCGCAGAATGAGTGTCGCGGGAGATATCGTCGGGCAATGACGATAATAATAAATTGCATTATGGACTCAGTCTGTTAATTAATCGCGCCAGATCGCGCGCCAAGTTATACAGGGTGTGTCACGCGATACCTCTCATGTTTCATGGTAAAGAATAATTCGTACGAATATGTTTCTGAAATCGCATTTGTAAAAATTATAAGTAAGAGTTAATCTGTAGATTTTGAAGATTGCGTTTTCTTCACGAAAATATCGCGAATAAATATTTAATGCGATAAAAATGCATTCGTGATTCGTAAGATCGACGATGCGCTTCATCTACAAATGAAATTTTTGCGTATGGCAGGCATAAACGCAACGCGTGCTACGTCGAGTGTATATCACACGTGTGTTGGCTACGGAAAAATCAAATTCTCGGATCAAGAAGGGGACAAGAGGGAATGATGATAAAGAGAAAAAGGGAGGGAAGGAGGGAGTCTTGACGCAAAAGCCTCCGAGAGACTCCAAGGGGGACGTCGGAGCGAGCGAAGGGGGGCTGACGGGCGCGGAGGGGGATAATTGCAGAAGGGCCTCGGCTCTTGCGTTGCTCTTGCAAAGAAGTCTTAAGACGAGATAAGGCCTCGGCGATAACGATTGAGCCCCGCGGGAACTCTTTGCCTACGTGTTACACGCACATATGTGCGCCCGTACTCGCGCGACGCGTCCGGTACGGTGTGGGATTTAGGAGCGCGCGCATTTTTTCGCAAGTTTTATTTTACGCATCGACGATGCGCGCGAGTGCGTGTGCGTGTGTTTATGTGAAAAAATTCGCGGTTGTACGCCAGATACCATGGACGAAAAAAAAAAAATTAGTGCGATGCCACGGCGCGTTTCAGGGAAAACATGCGCCGCAAGCCCAAACATTTTGTGCTCTCGCGAGGCATCGCTCGCCCGCTGAATATTAAGCCGCGAGTTTCTTCCCCAAGAAACATTTTATTAAATAAAGTGCGTAGCAAACACGGGATTGCCCACCGCCGCCACGTCGAAATTTAATGATACGCTCTTTGATCAACTTTTCGAAGTCGATTTTTTTCCTGAGAAAAATTTTATAGCAGATAATCGCTCCTTTTGCAATGCGATCTTTTCATTTCTAATATTCAATCCAATTATTTTATGGCATTTACATTTAGCTCTTTTCATCTTACAATATTCTGATATAATATTTTATTCATTTCTTTCAATTGTCAATTTTTTAAACTTTTTTACTCATTATAAACTCCAGATCATACATTACATGAAAAAATCTATAGATATGCAATAGTACATAGTTTCAATACAAAGGTATACGCAAGTTTAGAATTATGCAGTGTACTTTCATCTGGATTCGATCTGTCGAGCCGCAGGTCAACAAAAGAGAAACATGACAAGGCGACGGAGAGAGGAGAAAGGCGATAGATAAGATAGAGAGAGAGAGAGAGAGAGAGAGAGAGAGAGAGAGAGAGAGAGAGAGAGAGAGAGAGAGAGAGAGAGAGAGAGAGAGAAAGAGAGAGTCGTCGGATCGGGCCGCGCCCGCCCCGTCCTTCGGGGCCCGTGTCGGAGGCTCACGGTTGGCGGGCCCATAAGCGCATGATACCGGAATATTTTTTTCGTTTCGAGATCGATCTCAGGATCGAGATCGATTTATGTTAATATCCCTGTGCACCTTGACAAACGTATACATATATAAGCCTACGTATAAGCCTGCGAAGAGCGTCCAAGCCGAACGTACATACAAAAAAGTAACGCATATATTATAAAATATTAAAAATATTAAAGAAATTAACTATGCAAAATAGAATTATCGTATTTTTATTACGGAAATATTATAGAATTAATATATAATAAAATAACAGAGATATTATAAATTAATTTGCAACAAAAATTAATCAATTTACAATCAATGACAGTATATCAGCGATCTGAGGGTCGAACAACTCGCTACATATACATACTTTCGTTCGCGTTGCGTTGGTGGTCCCGGGGTGTGCGAAGACCTAAAGAACACGCGGGACGCTCAGTAGTTTCGTATCGCGTCTAATTTCTCTTCCGTCTGAGCCTCGTGTACGGTTGATTGTATTCCGTAATCCCCGCGTGCGATCGCGAGTATGCGAAATGACGATGCGTGCGAGCACAACACGCGCGTTTCATCTATCACGGACTGGATAACGCGCGCGAATACAACAATTGCAATATTGTGGAGGCGAGAGGATCTCAAAGGGATGGAAAAAGAAGATGAGAGAGAGAGAGAGAGAGAGGTGGGGATAAAGAATGCGGCAAAATTGAAATCGACACCGCGACTCGGAATCGTCATCGTGCAAATCACGTATCTAAGCCGGCGAATTGAATTCCTGGCGAAGCTCACTGAATAAAATCGAAATTATCCGCGTCGCATTAAAATTCTTCGTCGCCCGGGGCTGCCCGGCTGATAATTATATCTCGTATTTACATATCTCGCGGGATCACCGCCGTTACAAGTACTTTTCTGTTTTAATACGCGCCATGCGCTGTCTTGCAAGTCTTGAACGGGAAGAGCGTCGGAATTTGTATCCGCGGATAATAAAGAGAGCACTTTTCTTCTCGCTCACTAGCGCACATTAAGTGACTCCTTCCGACCAAGTAATCGGCGTGTCCGCGACTAATCGATGCGCGCAAAAATTAACGCGTCCGCTTATCGGCGCTCAGCATAATTTCCTCGGAGCGAATTCGTCGATCCGGGATCGCCGTCGAGCGCACATTGAGTGTGATTCGAAAGAAAATCATAATTCTGTAATGTACGCGATGAAAAACATTTTTACAAACACGGAACTTATTCCAAACTGTTACAGAGATAATTCGTTTTTACGCTGTGAACGACGCAAAATTTTTTGTACTTTTTCTGAAATTTGACAAAATTATTTTAAAACTTGTAATTTATAATGTAATAAAAATACTTCTCGTAAAAATAAATTGTTTAATTGTAAAGAAATTTGAATTTATATTGACATTGAGATTTTTTTATTTGTTTCGGCATTCTAAATACTCTTTTCGACTATTTCCTTCCGATTCACTCTGTGTAAACGAACTCGATTGGTCCCTTAGATTCTTATTCCTTTTATCGACTTGCGTTTTGTTTGATAAACATCACGGAAAAATTAATTAATCTACTTTCTCAAGATAAACCGACGGATATTTTTGTGTCATTAAAATTCTTATAGGGTCTAAAAGAGCTTTGCTCCTAACCGCGTCTTCTGACTTTAACTGACTTAACTGTCTAACCGGAACAGACGTAACTGTCATAGATATTATTTTATGACTAACGTATATGCGCATGCCTAATGGCGCCCTTTTTCCTTCCCGCGGGGAAAGAAATTAACATAAATCGATCGTCGGCAGATTGAGAGAGAGAGAGAGAGAGAGAGAGAGAGAGAAGTAGGGGAAGAATAAGAGATAGATCTCTGAATGAAAACGTTCCGGGCCTTGCAGGGCCTCAAAGGATGGAAGGCGGGGCTCGATCTCAGTGACTCGATGTTCGTCTTCTTCTTCTTTTTCTTCTTCTTCTCCTTCTTCTTCTTCTTCTTCTCTCTCTCTCTCTCTCTCTCTCTCTCTCGTTTTCTCTTTCTATCTCTACTTTATCCTTTTCCTCCTTTTAATTGTATCTCGAAACAGAACTATCGAGAGTGTCGGCATGATGTAAACGCGTGTAGAACTCTCGCGATTTTTCGGATATTGCCGCCTCATGTTTTGTCTTATTTTGTTAGCTGAGCAAATCATTATCTACATTAATTCGACGTCAACAAAACTCGTTTTGTAGAAACGGTAAATTATTATTCCCGCGTATATGCATAAATTCTTATTTTTCAACTATAAATCTCTTTCGATTGAAAAGCCATTTTGACTACGCATAAAGCTTGTCTCTTGTTCTGTTAAAAATACTTAAAGTTTCAGATGTATAAAAATACTATTATTTATGAATACCATAATTATATTAAATGTATACCATTTAAAAAAAAATATACAGAGCTTTGATAAAAGAGAAAAGATATTGCTGATCTTGATTGCCGAAATCGAACTTCTCAAAAGCCTCGTATGAAAAAAGGTACTTGATATTATATTCGACTTGTTGAGAAATTACTTTCTCTCTTACGATTTTCATCACATCATACCGACAATATTCTGTAATTATATTTACATTTTCAAATAAGATTTTAATATTTTCATACAATTATCGCTTGCTTATTACATTTATATTGACGAATAGCATTTGCGCTCGCAATCAATATCTCTATTCGAGAACCTCATCAGCCGCTCATCGACGTTTTACTATGATTGCCGGTAGCAATTATCCTGGAGCGCCTGGGCGTCCAAGCGAACGATCACTGGCTTCGCGACGTGGCGACTTAAATCGCGCGCGATATTAAGAAGAGGCATCGAAGCTGATTTTGCGGTGCTCAATGCCCGCGCGATGATTCCCCGGCCGTTCTACCACCGCGTTTATTTCGCTTTTAACTTACGTTGTCTCGTTGTAACGGCGTAACTGTTATACACCAGCTTTTCTCGCCGCGGCAAGCAGATTCATTATTATTCCCGTTCGTACACCAAACTCTGAACGAGTATTGTCTCACGGGTGGCAACTCGGTCGTCGTCATCGCGACGTATAGGTGTAAATAAAGCTCCTAAATGTTCGATCTACACGGTGCCGCGATTCATTCCGGGATTAAGGAATAATTGTAAAAACCGGTTCTCCTCGTAGGTAAGCTTTGTCTTTGCGGTTTTTCTTCTTCTTCCTCCTCGTAAATCGCTCGATTGAGACTACCTTCGCCCGCGTCACACTGACTCGCGGAACGCGTAATTGCAACTTATTCATTTATCCAAAGTCGCCGATACATCGGTTTGCGAGTATGAGTCAATTCGGTAGCATAAGTTATTCAACACTCAATTTTGTATCGCTAATTCGCTAATACGAGCAGCCACGAAATATGCGGTGACGTAATCACGAAGTTGTATATGATAGTTCTAAATTAAAAACATTCCCTTCCGCGATGGCGACAATGATAATTGAATGCGATAACTTAATTTTATAATTAAATATTTTAACGATTCAATAATTTAATAAAAGTCCGCGGAATTTTAATAAATATCTTTATTAGCGATGGACGGGGGTAACATCCCTCTTCTTGTTCGACCGGACGTAATCGCGAAGAAAAAATACTCGATTGGGCGTGTTGGTAATGGCGTAATAAACGATTAAAATATAATAACATGTCAACGGGCCTTTTTCGATCGCGCGCTCGAGTGAATCTCGAAGGACGCGGAGAGGTAGTAGGGTGAATGCTACAATGTTCGGCAGTGTATCATTATCATATCATAATAACGGCGGCGGCGCTATTAAGGTCTTAATGCACCACCATATTCCGCGCGCGCGATCCTCGGGAAGACAAGTTAAGGATCATCGAAGTGACGGATCGCGGAAAGATTAAGGAGTACTTTACAGCCTGCTAAGAGCGTCAAACTCGCGCCGAAGGCGGCTACCGTGCATCGGAACGAGATTCTGCGACATATTCGCGCAAAAATTTTCAAATGTGAATATTTGTGAAATATTGAAATTCGTATTCCGCGGCGTTTTACTTGAAATTATTCCTTAGGCATTGATTTTAATCGATATTACTTAGATAACGATTCGACATTAATTAATAGAAAAATAGACTAATTTTACATTACATTTTACAATAAAAAAAATTTTAATTTCTATATTTTTATGTATTATACATGATATAAAAATGTAATTTTATAAAGATTTGTGTTTTCATATTTGTTCCTACACAGTCGGATCACAACACTAATATTATTTTAAAGTATAATACGAAAGTTTCCACATATGCAGATATCTTTTGCATTTGAAGAGGGCTGCATATTTGTAATCTTAAAAGTGCCGTCCTAAAAGTGTCACCTAAAAGTGTGGCAGGATTATGGAGGATTTATTCATACAAGTGAAAAGAAACGATTGAAAAGTCGGCCGTGTGACTGAGAGAATACAAAAGGAGAATCAGCAAGTGGTGATTAAAAGAGCGTGGGGATTAAGAGCAGGAAGATTACATTGTGCATTCAAGTGTTGTGTTGTATGGTCGAGATGTCAAAGCCGTAGACATAGGTTTTTCCTGAGTCTTTTGAACTTTACGAATTTTTCCAACAAATGTGAACCTAAATGCTTACTACTGAAATATTTGGCCCTTTCTTACTATTCTCTGACATTGAAAACTCAATAGATTGTTGGGAAAAACTCTACATCCGCTACGTCAGGACTGACAAATTTATCTTCTTTTAATAATCGATCGTGAATAGTCAATGATTCTATAACTTTCGCGGGGCGAATAATGTTGATGTATTTGTATAATTTGGTCAGTGAAATATCATAAATATATTCATCTTAGAAATTTTTAATAAGTTATAAATTTTCAGTATAAATTTTCAGAAAATTAGCAATCTGCGCGTATAAAATTTTTATAGATTATTCCTGACGATGTTTAATTAATCATTAATAATTTCAATCAGACTTCAATAGCTGAAACAATGCACTTAAAAATCTGCGCTGCCAAATCTCGCAAGATTTTGCTTAAAAACGAAGAATTCACGCATTTGTCGATCAGCAGATAACGATTATGTAATCTCAACTCCCAGTGCGGAACAAACGACGGGCTCCGCCGTACAAAAACAAAATCCGTCTAAATCCGTCACTCGGTTGACAAAGGCACTTTTACACCCGGTATACGTGTCGAGGGCAGGAGGAAGGGTGTCGAGGATGGCGGGTTTATAGGGAATAAAAGGAAGGTGATAGTAGAGACAGAGAGAAAGAGAAGGGGGGGGGGGAGCATAGCGAGATACGTCGAGTTCTTGCAGCCGAGAGAGCCCATATAGCAGACCGTCATTGTTGCCCGGGACTCTCTTTTCAGGCCTGAAAGAGGCATCAGCCAACGAAGGTGACCCCCGCGCGGATCGGGACCTTGGAAAGCGGTGTGTCTGAATATCAGACGGTCAGCTCTTTCTTTCTGTCGTTCTCGTAGTATACCGATGTCGCGCGTTTAACACACCAAGCCGTATTTCGCGCGGTCGCTCGTAAGACCCCGGGACAATTACTCGGTGTCGACCTTCGCGCGCGATCCGACACGACACGACGCGACGCGACGCGGTGCAATGCGATGCGATTCTCCTCACCGGCGTGTCTCGCCGTTGAGATTTCGTGGGTGTTAAACGCGCGCGAGAGATCCACCCGAGCGAGACAACGATGCGGAGTGAAATTATGCAAGATCGAGATCTTCGAACGATTACCGGGAGTCGGCGGCATTTTTTTTCGTTTGAAGCGTGATCGCCTAAAAAAAAGTGCTAATTTTTCGCAATTTTCGTTATTGTTGCCCTTATTCTCCGTTTCCAATACCGGATAATATGATAAGCGAAATTAATCGAAACTTGGAATCCCGACTTCAAAGTTAATCGTGTGCTCTTAGGAAGACTAAGATGATATAATTACCCTTCCCTGCTTACTTAATTTACTTCAATGTAATCACTTCACTGTTCTCATCAAAAAACCCAGGAGGGTGCAGTTTCTCTTCAACATTCCCCTGCTCCTCTCCCTCATGGCACCGATGAACGGGATGTTCACCTTGCGTGCGGTATTCTTTTGATGACTTGCAATATAAGTTAATGAATCTTGATATATACTTATGAATATATAAATTATCATCAATTAAGATTGCCGTTCGCGTACGCGGTTGCGATAATTTTCGCTGCAACACCAGAATTTCAGCCGGCGTTGAACCTTTCGATCCGCTCATGAGCTGTGTGTGAGCTTCGTAAATTAAAGGACGCGTTTGGTGAAAAGGATCAGCGGCGGAGCAGAGAAAAAAAAGAAAGGGATCCAGAGTACCCTCATTAATAAAGGCTCGGCGTGAAGGTCATCCGGAAGACGAGACTTTTGTGCGGACCGCGGGTTAAAAAGCGTCGCGCGAGACAAAACGAGCTCGATGAATGTACAATCGGCATAATACGTAGTGCCTATTATGCGACCATTGCATATTTAAGGACTTGTAAATGTAAATGTGAATCACGGAAGGCTCTGTGTCCGAAACGGTAAATATTTGAAACGTCGAGAAATAACAAGAACCGCGAGACGTTAAAGAGCACATTTTAAAGAGTGTTCGCGAGAAAAAGTGATTTAAAATTTCAACAAATCTCCCACACTAACATAAAATTATTAATCTTTACTTTTCGCATATTACTTTTTGAAGAATGATAATGACAACTATGTTAAATGGAAGTTTCTCTTCCTTCTATTTCTCTTCCTAACGAAATTTGCAATCGACGTCTAAAAAATTCAATAATACGATACTTTCTAGTATTTGTACCAGTTGTATATTCCAACAACTGGCGATTTACATACGATTCCATAAATCGATGATAATTGCAAGAGGGCGTGTTGCGCTGTCGACCGCGGGATGAAAACGGCGCATTATGTAGAACGAGTCTCAGCGCCATATTTAATAAGTCCGTATTGCGAGTGTTTCCGCCGTTTTAATGTGTCAACCTCACCCGACTTGCTCGCAGTGGAAATTATGGATAGTTTACGGCCGACACGCCATGCTGCGTACTCGGCGCGTATATTTACGAGTTCACGTTAAGTGACATTAGATTCATTACTTTACACATAATTGCGAATACGATTTATTTACTCACCGTCGTTGCTATCTGCGAGATGTGGGCACTGATTGACGAACGTGCATTCAGCTATTAATCTGCGTTCCCGCATCGAATCGAACGTAGCTCCGACAACCTTGACGATCCTTCATCAAGCGTAACTGCAACAAGAATAATTAAAAAGAAATTAGAAAAATTTTTCTAAAACAAAAATCAACAAAGTAATACTCGTTTAAAATTTTCTGAAAAAATCTCACAATGTAGAAACAATATACATATAACAAATGGATCTTTTCTTCTACTGATGCTTTTATTAATATTACAACAATATGTAATATATTGTAATTTATTTTTATTGTATCGCTAATATTGATCTGCCCAAAGATTTCTACACAAGTTCCTAATGCAGAGATCAATCGTGATAGTCATTCATGGAATTTGTTTTTTCATAGTACAATGCACTCCTATATCCATATTTGTATATATATATATATATATATATATATATATATATATAACATTTACATAGTAAACACGCACAGCTGCTGAGTACTTCTGATATACTGATTGATACTGAAAAAGATAAATATAATGTTCGCATATGAATTCCCGAAGGATAACGCCTGCAATAGCGATAAAAAATCGTGCAGGCACTGCAATCAACACTAATTGTATTTACGATTACATAGCCGTATTACCGATGTAATTACGATAGCTGCGCGCGGATCTCACCCCACATCCCGAGAATCGTACCGCGTAATATCTCGCGAGTTACCGTTACTTCGATGCATCTATTATCTCGCGATCGACGTGCGAAATCATTTCATTCCGCCTCGGCCGCAAATTATTCCCAGATTGATTGACGGGCGCTTTCAATAAATTTTCACCCCACAAATCACGCGTTCCCGTTGCATGTCCGCTAAGTTAAAATAAAAATCGACAATATCGTTAACAACGTATATCGCTCGTCTATCTATATTCACCGAAATCGCAGCTGTTCATCGATATTCTATGTGTTATTTATCAAGTGGCATATCTTACTTACTATTCCATTACGTTTCAAGATAATCAAGTGCCGCAATAAAATCGAGGGTCAGATTTTTTATTTTTATAATTGCATTTATATCAATTTGTTTATAATAAATTTTTAAATATTTTTGCATTTATAATAAAATATAATTTTCTAATGTTATAAAGAATGACAATCTTCGAAATTATCTCAATAATAATATTAAATTACATCAGTAGAGGATATCTTTACACTAGCAAAACGAGAAAAGTTTCGACCGGGTGAAAATAAAACGTAACATCATTTATTATCAGAGTCAGGATTGATCGCGCGATAGTAATCACGTTATTCGAATTCAAGCATAGCGATCGAGGGTTAAACGACGTAGATTCATGAATGCATATTCGAACGTTCGGGGCGAGCATTTAGCACTTGACCTTCGATTATCATTCCATCCTTTCTAATATCCCCCTCCGGGGAAGCTCGCGCTCCGGATAAACGATCGTGTCGCGGCTTTAGAAAGTGGCGTGAATGTGCAAAAATCTAACTTCTCCGTCCCAGGTTTTTTAACCCTTTTGCATCGTGATTGCGCGCCGGTTTCTCTCATGAACGGACGCCTCCCACGTTACTTCGAGAATATATTCCTTCGTTGTATTGCTGTTGTTGTTCACTCGCTTATTAACTGTACTCGCGACCAACGGACTGCTATTCGCGTAGGTAGGTATATCGCGTTGCCGCAACGTCGACTTTCGCGAACGATCTTTGTTTTCGCGTTTATCCTTTTCAAGTTTTTCAATCATGCATAAAAAGATATATAATTGTTATTTGATTTGTCATAAATAAAACGCCATTTCATATCAAATAGAAAAACATATTTGCAAGAAATTTTTGGCTCTTTAAAAAATAAACTATGTTTTTTATTTGATTTACGATATAAATTAGATTTGACGCAAGGTATAATATTATATTTAACACAATAATTCAATATAATAAATAAAGTAAAATATTGTTGAAAAATAAGTGGCAAAGAATTTTTCGATTTTATTTAATTATGAAGCATCGTTCGCGAGAATTGATGAGTTTCTGTGAACAAACCCTGTGAACAAAGCACAGAGCCGAAGGGTATCCTTCAAACGCGTTCGTCGAAAATCTGGTCGTGTTTCTCTCTCTCTCTCTCTCTCTCTCTCTCTCTCTCTCTCTCTCCCTCTCTCTTCCCGAAATTCCAATATTATATACAGCCGCAAACCGTGTGTTAATCAAATTTAAGCCACCTTCCAGAATATAAAAAAAAAATTATAATAACAATATTCAATAACTGGCTCTTTCGATTAATACAATAATTACAATTTATTATTAATGCTGATATAAAGCCAAGAGCAGGGCCTTAGTGCTCGAATCTTATGGCTCTATATCAGCATTAATAATAAATTGTAATTATTGTATAAAAAAAAATACCTGACATTTCATGTGTGCCCACGCGATACGCTACGTGTGTATGACGCATTTCGCCGTAATCTATTCTCTCGTCGAATCTCGATGTTTCCGGCGATATTCATATGTACGATCATCGATCAATTCAAGACAAAATACCCGATCTTTGTAACGAGGTGTAATAAACATTTTTGACAAATTAAGTTTCATCAAAGTGGACAATAAAACCGTAATTTTCCCTTAATTTTTCAATTAGTCAGTCTTCTATCTCTTAACGGACCTTCGGTGCAGTTCGAGCAGTTAATGTCCAAAATTTGAAAGATGAAGAAAAAATGCATCTTATTTATAAGACGGGTCGTCATCGCGGCGCGAGCGCCCACAGCATAATATCTACAAGTGTCTCCGGGATGTAACGGTGGCTGCGGGTCGCTGTAACAGTCCGTCGTAAAATCGTGGCGTCAGCTTTAGATCTCGGATCGAGATGCGTTACGACGAACGACGCGGTGTCTGATCGTAAAGAGCAGCCCCGATGTTTTTCGATGATACGCCTATGGGTCGTCGATCAATTTAAAAGGAAGCGAAGCACGTGATTGCATGCTCTCTCGTCTAGTCTCATCCTACTCTCTCTTCCTCTCTCCTTTCCCTCTCCTCGGAAGGGAGAGCGGACCAGTCTGGTTCTATCCGAACTGACTTTCAAAGTTTCCGACTGAAATCGCTCAGTGGCTGCGTTAAAATCTCACCGCCATTCATCGACAAAACACTGAGATCCATTTTTCTTTCTCGAGAGTCAACGAGAGACTTGATTGCGACTCGTGAATGATCGCGGTAATCTCGTTTTCAGTCTGCACTTGAAATCTAATTTACGTTATAATAAGTTAAAATGCAACAACCGATCTTAATCGCGAGTACACGCACACAACACTCGTTTAATTTCTCTCACGTTTACATCGTCGACAAAGCTACTGACGCGAGTTATGCGCTTAATGTGAAATCACAGCATTCGTAGGAATGAACCTGTTGCGTCACAGACGCGTTGTAATAACGGAAATTTAAAAAACAATAATATTAATAATTAATAAAGTCGATTGCGCTTTCTAACGTTCACTTTCGAAAGTATGCAATATTTATATATGTATATGTCGCGGTAATTGCTACGATGAAAGCAAAAGCTACGAGAAAATCTCCATACATTAGTTAAAAGAATTCAGTTATTCTAGAAAAATGAGTATGAAGATTAATTTATAATTTTACAGTAATATCGTAAGAAAAAAAATTGATTTTAAATTTCTATTTCAAATCTAATAAATTTATAATTCGTCATAATTCAATTAAAGAATGAAAGGATGTAACAGAGTCTCTCTTTTTTAAATTAGAGAAAATATATTTAATTTAATTTTTTTACTTTGAAATGAATGGTTTGGATTCCTGAAAACAAGAGACGAATTAAACAATTGTTGAATTTTTCGATTATTTTGTCATAAGATAAACTTGAAAAATTCAGTACAATAACTCGAGAAAATTATACAAATTTAATATTTTCACTCTTTTATTTTAATATTCTTTTACTTGTTTTAATTTGTAATATCTTTTACGCCTCGACATCCGCGCTTTCGATTCAGTCTTTTTTTTTTTTTTTTTTTGTTAATATTTTCAACTTGAATATTAATTCTTTTAAATATTTTTAGAAAAAAATCATCTCTTAAAAATTTCTTGGAAAAAATTAGATCACTACTGTGTCAAATTCTTCGAGCATTTATTCGGTCTTTGAAAATACGTCGTAATTTTCGGGGAGCGGCCTGATACGCGGTCCGATCGATTTAAAGCGAGGAGACGAGACGTAGGCCGGTGTGTAGCTTGCTGCGAGCCGACTTTCAAGCAGGCCAAGCCAGGCTCGGCGCGCGCACGAAGCCTACGGCTAGCATGACGGTGGAACCAGAATGCTTCGTTCCACCATCAACCGGAGGAGAGGAGACTCGTGGAGAGTCTCGTGGATCGAGTCGACTCGAAGAAGCGAGTCAAGTCCGGAGCCCGGGTCTCAAGCTGAGAGGAGGCTGAATTCCACACTCTCTATACCTTTTATATTGCCTTTGACTATGCGAGGAGCCGTTGGCTACGAGCCGCACGCGAATCCGTGCAACTCGTACAACGAAGAATAGCAGATCGCGAATCGCACTTTTCTTTCGAGTGAACAAAGTCCGTTGCGGACCATTTATCACTTAAGCAAGAATGTGAGCACTCGACAAGTACAGCGTGAACTTTCTTTCATTGAAAATAAATGAATTTTAATAGAATGTGAACTAAATTCTCAAACTATATAATTTTTGTGTTGTATCACACGAATACTTTCTTACAGAAGAAATATTTGAATTGTAAAATATATTTTGGTGGTGGTTCTCAACACAATTAGATCAGACGGCCAAGTTGGCAGTATGTTGTATCGCCAGATGCAAGTCCGACACTCGTGCAGAAAATAGACGCTTGACAACGGCCACTTTGTAACTTAATTACGTACGGACGCATCGGCTATCGATAAGGCAACACCCGGAGGCCATTGTCGAATGCCCGCGTGTACATATATACATCGAGGATCCATCGTTACCCCTCAGGTAAACGGATCCTCGGAATTATTTATGGTCCTCTCTATTCTCCGGTTTCTTCCTCCCGCTCCGCGCTCTCGTCCTCCCGTGAGAATTTTTTCACGCGTGGCAGTAAAGACGCGAAGAGACGCCCCGAAGAGAGATCCACGGCCGTGGATCTAATTCCGATATTAATCGCGCGAGCCGCGATATACGTCGCCGATTAGAAAGCGCGGCCTGTCCCTACGGCCTGCCGTTTCCCTCGCTCTCTTCGTCGAATCTTAAGCGACAATCCATCATTACGAGGAAGATAAAATTTTGAGAGCAATTTTCGCCACGATTGTTTCACGGAAAGATTGCTTCGAAAATAAGTATTTGCGGAGAAACCACGTTATAATTTTTATTATCGCGATTGTCATTAATAATATTGTGATTATTATTACTGCTATTAAAATGTACCTATATGAATAAGCAGCGTACGATAGAATAGTCGGATCTCAGACACGTCAATCCACGGCAATCATTTTGATCGCGACTCCATGACTTTTCTAAATAGACTTCTCTATTTTATATATCCTACGATATATCCTCATAAGAATACTACATAATGAGTGACGTGATCTGACATCAATTGGATTCATCGCGACTTTGGCCATCGTTTCTCTAATTTATCGTCCACTTGGCGCATCCACGCGCGCTCTTCAAACTTGTCACGCAGCTTAAACGTCGAGTCCGGCGACGCTGCGGAGAATACATTCTAATTTTCATTGGACGCGGGCGCACACGTTGCGACCTTCGGATCCACAAAATTATTTACGAGCGTTCCTAGTTTCCACTCCTCCTCCCGACGCGCAGGGACGACGTGGATTGTTAAGTCGCGAACGCGAAGACGAGGAAGACGCGGAAGGTTAGATGAGGAGAAGTCTCGCGAAGACGGCGAGCGCGGAGGGGAAGACGAAGACGACGAGGGGGAGAGAGATCGCGGGAAGTCAAAGAGGAAGACGAAGATCCACCCGAGGCGGGATACGGAGGAGGGGTGGTGGAGGAGATTCGAAGGGAGGAAGAGAGACAAGGGGCCGAAAGAGGCGCGAGTCTCGGAATGCCTTTCGAGTTTCTCGCCAAGTGGCCATCAGTTCGAAGCGCCGGCCGGCCATCCGAGCCAGCCGGAGTCAAACGAAATCACACGGATTTACATATTATGATTTACATCCTTGTCCTCTGCCTCTTCTACTCTTCCTCCTCTCATCTCGTCTCGTCTCTTGCCTTCGCCTCTCCTCCGCCGCCCCTACGCGCGCAACCGCCGTCGCCCTCTTCTCTCATGTTTTGCAGCATCCCGCTCGCGTCTCTTTTGTCTCTCACGTTTCGTTTAAGTCTATCTTTCAGTCTAGAAAAACTCCACTTTACTGACGTTTCAGTTTCGTCAAGTCTCTCTCTTTCTCCCTCTCTCTCTCTCTCTCTCTCTCTCTCTCTCTCAAATCGGCACTGTTTGCTATTGCGACTGTCTTGCGGAGATGAAACCGGAGATCCTCGTATAAGCGTGGACAAGCTTGAAAAATATCGTTAGATGATCCAATTCCTTCGATAAAAATAAACATGTCAATTTTATTTAACTATTATTTAAAATTGTTTACAAAAGAAGAATTTTGAGAATATTTCTATGAATGTCGATGCGATTCTTGAGTGCGCAATGCGTCGATGGAAAAATGTGAGAAAATGCAAATCAATCATTTAGAAATATTTCTTGTTTATCGTTTTTTTTCCAACAAGAAATGATATCAACAGTCAGTGTCGTAAAATAAACGAGTCGATCGCTCGGAGTCTCGGATGTTACTTTCATAGTTTACTCACGATGGATTTTTGCGTCATAAACGTGAGATACATATTACCGTTATTGAATACCGCGCTCGGATGACTATTTCCGGTTTTCCAGTAATGGCTCGGCTATCAAGTACATCACTGTCTATTACTTTGTATATTGCTTTATCGCGAAGTAACGCTATCACGCAGAAGAAAATTAACTAAACATAAATTAGTTTATTCAATTAAATAAAAAAAATGATACTTTATCAATTTTCATTAATTCTTACAAGTTTCTAAAAAATATATTAGATGATTGAATTTTTTAATCAATACGGAACTATTCTTAAGACAATCATTCAGATTTTTTTCTATCGTGCTCTTCTGATCTTGCCCTTTCGCGAACCGCCGAAAATTTTGCGAACGGTCGCGAGAACCGCGAGTGTGATGCTATGCCGCTGTGCACCGAAGAACTTTGTACATTTGTCCCCGTATTCTATTACGCGGCCCGAGGCGAGAACCAGTTTGCATCTGACCTACTGCGCCGACACGAGATGGAAAGTGGTAATTGCGATCCGCTCTCTGCGGCGAAATTGCAACTTATCGCGATTAACTCGTATCGTCGTTATTGCGCGGCCCCGTTTACGGATTAGTTGTAATTAGAAGAACGATGCGTTCGTTGTAACGTACGATCCTCATAGTATCGCCTTATCAGTCACCGGCGAAAATTTACCGCCGATATGCAATGGTAATGATATAGAACAACCGACGGGGTGCTTTCTTGCGGTGCGGAAAAACCGAGATCTCGAAATTTATGAGACTATTCTAACCAGGAATCTAAATTGTGATCTGCGCAGAGTCGCCTGAGAAAAGTATCGGTGGAAGTTTAATTATATGAGTTATGACCTTTCTTCTCGCTTCGCCTTGAATAAAGTGCATGGTTTTAAAAAAAGTTGCAAACTCGTCTTTTTGTATGAAGAAAATGAGAGATTTTTAACGAAATATCACAAATATACTTTGGCTTCAAAATAGTTTAAGATAATGCATTTTCAATACATTTTGGACTATCGATCTTTTCAACATGTTTCAAAAGATTTCGATGAATTACTCAATGTTTAAAAATCATAGAATCCAAGAATCTGATAGGCTTCAATTTTGCAAGAAATTAGAATCAAATAATAATAATTGTTATGATGCTAAAATGTAAATATTTTCAAGTCGAGAGAATTTCCGAAATTTACGTAAAACAGTTAAAAAGATTTGTAATCTAACATCTAATATCTTTCTTACAAAAGCTACCGAATACGATCGATACGATTCGCGTACTGACACGTTGCCCGAGCGACCGGAATTTATATCTCGTAAAACCACACGAATTTACGAACTGGTAGAAAATAGCGGCGCGTTTTTGCGCGACCTAGGTGAGAGAGTCGTTTATGAGAGAAGAAAGAAAAGAAGATAACGACACAAACGGGAACTGACTATGCGTTCGAGACGGTCGTTTATAAAATCATAAAGTTGTTCCGAGATAAGGATATTCCGTGAGAATTTCTTAATGGGCGATCGCGACAATTTGCAAAATGTGTTGACAAGCGCTTGCCAGAATATAGACGATGTGTTTGGAACATGACACAACTATGTATTATAATTAAAAAAAAAAGAATATTTTATTCAGCTGAAAACAATTATATTATAGGTATAACATTTAATTTTACATATTAATTTCACATTATTATTAGATCTAATTTTTTTAAAGATGCAAAGTCTGTTTTCTCAAAATGTCTTCTACATTTTTTATTTTTTATGTGGAATTATCTTCTTGTTTGTATTATAATTTTACATAGCTTACAAATTATACGATAGTTTGTGCAATTATGAGATTTCATATCAATATCCAATATCTATCAAGAATTAATTGACTGTTTTATTCATACATTTCTCCTTTATAACCTACGTACAAATTTTCCCTTTGTTTCCCTTCATGATATCGATATATCCTGATAATATTCGGAAACTGTGGAATTCGCGCGATACCGGTCGCTGATAAACGCGCTGAGAAAATTCGCGAGTCGCGACACTTGCAGAATGCATTGGAACTCGCCACCGCGGAGAGGTGAGTGGAAAGTGCACGCGCGACCGTACAGCCGACGCATATCACAAACGGCGTTGCATGAATCATACATAGCTCAGCAGGGACTATAAATAAATTTGCGACCAGCTAAGGAGGATCGGAACGACCGAGTAACATATCGCGAAATCGACGGCAAAGGCGCGTGCGACGCGAATATTCTCGCCCGTGATAAATAAAAGCGGAAGTGAGCGTGGCAGAATATTTATGTCGTTACGAGATTGTCGATCTTGAAATTCGATCGGCTCGGTATATCAGATATGTAATTTAATATATCATTATATTGTGAATTTAAATCTCTCTTTTTTTCTAGTGTGCCATTAGATGATACTAATTAAAGCCGTCTATTATTATTCCAATCATTTTCGGAAGTGCGCTGTAAAATGAAGAAAGTATTTTATTTTATGGAATAATGACGAGAAATCATAAAACATACGCTTCCTTTATATTTTTTCTCCTTACAAATCCCACATAAATCTCACTCTGTATAAAGAATAATCTGACAATCGTAGAAACAAAAAAACAGAATTAGAATGCGGAAAAATCGGAAATTAGCGCGTGATGAGCGACAAAAATTTGCTTCGAATGATAAATCAACCATGAGCGAACCATGACGCGCGACTAGCGCGCATTGCGCGGATCTTCTCGCGCGAGTCAGACATATACAACCAGCCGTATGCATAAAATGTAGTAAATGCTTTTACGTCGTTTTCCACCAAGTCGAGGCGAGCGTTTCGAAGCATGCGGATGTGCGTTAGGTCTTTTTTTTTATTTAATCCTCGCGCGCTATACCGAAGGGGTCTCGTTGCAGTTCGCGATAAACGCAACTATTCGCAACTCTCACGCCTCGGCTACTCCCGGTAAAATCGTCGTCGCTGCCACATTTTTTTTTCTACGATTATATAAACTTGTGTGCATACGGGTTAAAAATTATTAGCATTTTAAGATAGTATTGTGAGTTTTATAAAATATTGAATTTATTCTATAGATTATATATTTTTTCTGATCAATACATATGGAAGAAGAAATTGTAAATATAATAATTTAGAGTGAAGTAAAAAAGACAAGTTATTTACATAGGAATCTTTTGATTTATTTTTTCATGTGTACTGTCTTCTCTCGGGACTTTTATATAACGTATTGAAGCTTGAGTATTCTGGAATTATTTGATACATCTATCCAAATTTAAGGATATATTAGAAATCGTGATGCAATAAGTATTATCTCTTTTAAGCTGCGCTTATTATACTTTTTTTCAATTTTTCTGTTTCTTCTTATTTCTTTGAACAATATATGCATTATACTCATATCTTTTAAAAAAATGTGCAATTAAAGAAAAAAATGAATTTATGAATCGACCGTCATGAATTAGTCGATGGTACGAAATATAAACTTCAAGGATTATGCAGGGTTGAGACCGTGCCAGAGCGTGGTTACGAATATAAGATTGGCTAACTACGTTATTGGAGACGCAGAAAATCGAGGAACGCCGTGCATTATCCCGCAGCCCACAGCCTCTGGCCAAGCGCAAGAAACGTACACGCAAGTCGATATACAGAGTGCCCTAAAAAAAGGCGTGTGCCGGTAGCAAATTTTCCAGCATCGCAGAATTTGCGTTCGATTCATTTTTTTAACAAAATTGTCTCACTTACTGTAATTGGTGTAACGCGGTCTCGTTAAATAAATGCGTTACATATTAACAATAAAAAGTATTATCAATTGTTTACTTTATTACGTGCCTACCACAATAAGTCAAATAAGACTAATTGAGAAAGCGGATGATAAATGCGTGATAAATTTTTTCGAGTAATTTAAAGTGGGTTTGTATTTATAATACACATACCAGTATTAATGCAATATTGTTATTGTGTCCAACATGTTTAATAATATGTCAAATTATTAGCAAGAAAAAATTTTCTAGTTAGCGATGCATATTGTTTGTGAAAAAAAATTGGTACATATTTGCTGCGAAAGTTCCAACCAGGTCCATAGTTGCGCTCTGAAATTTACGAGAGTAGCGCGTATCTGTCAGAACGATGACCTTCGGTACGCACGCGATATTAAATTGTTACTCGCAACAATGAAGGGATGAACAGAATTTTATCCCAGTTTGCCGACGTGAATACGCAAGACGCAAGAACCAGTCTTGATTAATGCTCTTAATAAAGAAACAAGTTTGCGTTAATCCCAAGATAAATTTACGATCGATAAAGTAATAACATAACGATTTGTCATAAAAACTAATAATTTTTCGTAAAATATTAACAATTTTATAGAGATGTTTACAGATTTCCTTTTAATAGAAATCATCTCACGGGTCTCTTTAACTTTTAATTAATGGCTCTTGATAATGACGGTGACTTATTCTGAATGCAACGTGTAAAGAAGATGTTAAGTGAAATAAAATTATGTAGGTTTATATTTTGATGATAGATTTAACGAAATAAAATAAATTGCAATTAAATACAAAATTAAACACCGCGCAAAGCCCGCTTATAAAATTGTTTTCTAATTGAACAGTTGTCACGTACACGCGTAATGGGGTCATATTTGTACGCCAATTAAGTAAGTTAAAGCAAGTATTAAACTTGTTCATTTTATATTACTCGCGTCGCAGTCATGGTCCACTCGAAAAAGAAATCTTTACGAAGAATAAGCGTGAATTGTCAGTGATCGCGATCGGTGTCGGAGACGCGATACGATGCGAAATTTCGAAACACGCCAAACCGCGCCTTTTGCGGGCGTCGGGCTTTTTACATAAGAGTCGCGCGCAGTGAGCCGAACGACCGTGCCGAAAAAATAAACCACGATGTTTTCGCAACCGGCGGAGTAAATCAAAGGAGGAAATAACTTACGACTGGGGCGTGCGACAATGTGATAATAAACAACGGATAATTTAGTCCCGCGTGTTCGTGGGTCCTCGGGGTCGTGAATAAACGCACACGCAAGAAAACGACATCGCGAATTTCGCTGAGACAACCGCTGCCGCCGCCGCCGCCGCCGCCGCCGCCGCCGCCGCTTCTTCCGACAGATCGCTATATTGCCAAAGAGACGCCCGGTGACGCCATAAGTGTGAAGCAGCTGTTTATCGTACCGAGCGGAACGAACGGCTATTTTGTATCCCACTGACATTTCTGAGTGGTTCTGACGCCAGCGAGAGGTGCGCGCCAAAAATGTAAACCTCTTTGGATTGGCAGTATGAAGTAAGAATATCACAAGGTGAAGTCGTATAAGAGAGCAACATTGAATAAAAATGATAAAATGACTTATGTCATGTTACATTTTTAGCATTACAAAACGAAAAAAGACGAAAGAAAATAAATTTGAAGTCAGATGTCAGATTTGTTGACAAGTGAAGGTAGCAAAAATCTCTGTTTCTTCTTCAATAACTATATTTTAATGTTCATAAAAATTGTAAACTTTTCGACATTATTGTATTAGCCGCATACAAACTCTATCGCTATCAACATTATACGCGTGTTAAACACTTTATCGCGAATGTAGCTAATAAAACGTTTCAAAAGTGAATCCGCTTTCTGCGAATGAATCGCACAAAAGCACCGGACGCCTTCCGTGCGTCGCGGCGCGTCAAAACTCGGGGCCGATTTACGGCGCGGCGTCCACACAATACGCGATAATAAACAACGAATTTAACTTCTCACCCGCACAAAAGCCGAACGAATGCGCGCCGCGCTCGAAAAAATGACGTCTCACGCGCCACAAATTTTTCTGATAAGCACCACCCGGACCCGTAACCTCCGCTCCCCTCACCCGTTCTTGCCCTTGTCCACTCCCTTCCCTTCGTCCTCCCTTTGCGGAACGTGTTCTACGCGCCTGCACGCTCATATACGCATATAACGTACCTACACTCCGGACTGTCGCGCAAGAGTTGCTCGACCGGCGCATTCTTTTTCTTCTCCCTTCTCTCCGTCTCTCTTTCTCCACGGTCTCTCGAGCGGTCCCCATTTCCAGCGTGGTTCAGGCTCGCGCTCGAGTCTCGGCTCCTTGCTCGTAACACATACGCGCGTCATATCCTGCACAATCGACTCGGCGTGGACTCGATATATTCTTTGATTTCCGACTTTCAGCGCAATTCCAATGTCTTCATTCGGCTTTCACGCGTAACAAATTACTCTCGTTACGTCCTACTTTACATGTTCTGTTTCTTAAAATTTAATGGTATAATGTTTTGTGCAATATTTCACGCAACGCGAGACCTATGAAAGCACCTTCACAGTCGGTCCGCATTTTCAGTGCAGTCTCCGAGCCTCTGGCTCCTTTCTTTTCTCCCAACACACAGCGAGTGTCATATCCCACGTAATGGAAGTGCATACGGCCCCCATGGGAGACACACGTATTGCCATAAGCTACATGTAATTGACTCGCGACTTTCTCTCTCGGAAGCACGATATCAAGCTGACCATCCGGCAAAAGGATTAAAGCCGCGCGATCGGCCGCCACCGCGTCACACCGCGAGAATTTATCGCGATGTTCTTACTATGTTCATCTCTGATTAATATTAAACGCGGAGTTTAACGTTGTATTTGCAACGGTAAAAATCTTATACAAATATTTACGCTTAAAAATTTAATGTTAAAAAAATATTCTTCCGAAAAGAGTCTAACATTTGTCTTTGCTATTGTAAGTTTTACCTGTGAATGTAGCTTCGTCAAATTATACTTTAAAGTAATATATCTCAAAAAGTTGGTGAATTCTAATAATTTTACTATCTTACGAAATAAAATAAATTTCTAAAAAAATAAGATATAATATAAGATTAATAAAAATTAATAACAATAGAAGTAATATGTGCAGAAAAAGAAAATATTTTTAGACAAGATATCATTTATGATGATGTTAATCTAATATCCGTTAATATAATTCATGGCAATAATTTTTATAGCTTAGAGACACAACTTTGACAAACTAGAAAAGATCACGAGACGAGATCGTATAAATAGCTCTGGCGGAATATTAATAAAACGTTGTGTAAAAAAATGTTTTATTCACATCGACTCGTCTCGCCAGATCATCGTCGACTTTTACATAAAAGATCCCAATAACTCAACTCTCATAAGAACGTGACTCGCCTCCTCCTACCGCGTCCACTCGGGACCGCGTCAATTACGGCTAAACTCGTTACGATCTCATTATATTCGCGCGTATCTCCTTATCTCCGCGGAAGTTCACCCCCGGACGAGGATAATGCCGGTGCGAGATTTTATATACTGCACATACACACGGGCAAAGTCGCTCGTGCGTATACGCACACAGGTGTATGTATACATATCGACGAGAATGTTTCCGTTAAAAAATGAGCCCGTGCCGGTGCCACACGGCTATAACACGGCACGTAAAGTCAGTGGCGTAACCGGTAGCATCGGCGGTCTTCTTTCAATTAATAACGTGATCATAGGTTGTTAGAGGTTCCTTCGCCAGACAATCCCCACCTCCCCCTCTCGCCATCGTGCCACCTCCCACTTCTGCAGCATCCCTCGCGCTCTCTCCCTTTCGCGCCCGCCCTTCACGAGTCTCTTCCTCTTTATCTTCTCTCCTCGCCTTGTTCTCTCCTTATTCTACTTCCACGCGCGTCACTCCACTTACCTTCTGCCTCGTTTTTTTCACCGTTCTCATCGCCGTCCTCATCGCCCCTCCCGCCTGCTCCCTCCCCGCGCGCGCTCATACCGATCGCTCTTTTGCTTATACATAAATGCATACGGGGTGATCCGAAATCATCGGATGACCACCGCAGATTCTTCCGTCGCGTTTTAGTATCGAATAATGTCTCAACAAAAATGTCGAGTACAGTTATTTAATGTTGAGTAATGAAAAATTCGTTCTTGACGAAACAAAATTAAGTTTTTAGAAAATAAATAACCGATAAGATCTTAAATTAATTTTAAATCGATATTATTTTAATGGGGAACTTTAACTAAAATCTCAGTCATAAAATTATACGATATTAACAATTTCCATATCATTTTCGCTGAAAGAAAAATTATTTGCAAATTGATTGTAAAAAAACTGTCGAAAATATTCAAAGGTTCACGGGACACCCCGTATATACAAACGCACACGCAGGTACGCGCACGTACGCGCATCTCTTGTTTTGCTCTTCCACGTAGTCGCACCTACGATCTTCTTATTCGCGACGCGTCTCGCGAATAAGAAGATCTCGTCGAGCGCATAATTTAACGCGAACGAATGCGGCCGCGCGGGATGTCATTTTAATTGTCCGATGATCGGCGGTGTGAGTATCGATCCGCGTTCGATCTTTCGGACCGTTGATCTGCCGGAAATTAGTTTTTTTCCAACACGTCAAACGCGTACATTCCGATTAATCTTGTAAAGTATAACGAAAGACTGCAATGTTACGATAAAGCAATTAAAATCAGAATTCAATTATTACGAATTGTTACTTGTTTCCCAAAAGATCGTGCGATTAACGCGGCAAATAATAACAAATAATGAAGAATAACTTTTAAATAAAATATCGAGTTATTTTATTTTCAATAAGCCCCGAAGAAAAGTGTACGTGAGGAATGTGGTTACGCTTAGGGTCCCGGGAGCCCTAAATCCGCCGCCGCTGCTCGTTACTCCTCGTTTGACCGGTATTGTAATACAATTTGAATCCTCCCGCAGAGAGAGAGAGAAAGAGAGAGAGAAAGAGAGAGAGCGAAGCGCGAGATAAAAATAAGTTGGCAGCCGTATTTCAAAACGGATGATCCATCACCGGCCACCTGACGGATCTTGCACAAAGAGCAGCATCCACCTAAACCCGACGTCTTGCGCCGCGTCCGTCGGCGAGGAGAAGAGAGAAGGAGAGAGAGAGAGAGAGAGAGAGAGAAAGCGTCGCTAAATTAGGATTTAGCGAAGAGGACGCGGCGTGGTACCTTGAGAAAAAGATGCCTCTCGCGCGCATTGTCATGATAATATGCGAGAGGTATAAATTTACTAGCCGCCGGTTTTGCCGTAAAATGAACTAAGCTCTCTGCCGTGAGAGAAATACGAATATTTCTCCTCCGACCGCCGTCAGAAGCAAGCAGAGATCGATTTCGTGTGCAGTTAATAAACATTACGGATTGATTTATTCCAATCCGATCCTCTTAAATATCTCGTGAAATTCAGTAAAAAAAAAAAAAAAAAAAAAAAAAAAGAAAAACAGAAGAATTTCTTTTAATCGAGATACACGTTTTACTGACCATTATTAAATGTGGTCAGTTAACTGTTACTGGCAATTACAATTCTTTTAACGTTCTCTCAATGTTTGCGAACTACTTATGGCTTATAGTATATCTCAGCGCGTTACAAGAACAACGCAACTCGTTCGAGACTGGTTCGTGTCAAAAGCGATACGCCGATCGCAGCTTAACTGCGCGGAGAAGAGCTACCGATCTCCTCGTTCGAGGTCGTTTTCCCGTGACATATTCCACGTGTAACGGTCACTTAAGCCGCGCGTTGCGGTCTGCCGCGACATCTCGTACATTCAATGGGCCCCGGAGCCGATCGGAGCCGCACGATCGCGAAAGTCGTTTTGCGGCACGCTCGCGCGGGAGTACGCGAGGAGAAGGCCTGCGAGAATCGGGTGCGGCGAGAAAAACAAAGTGGAGCCCCGCAGGCGAGAGACCGCAGCGGAAACTTGGAAGGCTTCCTTCGTCGGGGTGTCTGCCTTCCGTCTCTCGTGCCCCGCGGCTCCCCGTTACTATGTTCGCCGACTCCTCCTTTTTTAATTGCATCCTCAAGACACGACGGAAAAAAAACCGCTGCAATATCCCATATGCGCAAAGGTGCATCGTCCGCGAACGAGCCTCTTTGACAACCTTAGACCTCTCTACCAAGCTGGAAATGTCTCTTCCTACTAGCTTGCTACTCGCCGCGAGTAACTATCTACTCGCGGTCTTTTGCCGATCCGTTACCTGCAAGATGAGGTAGATTCTACTCCAGCTTTTTTTCATACCTCACGCAATTTTTGCCATCGGGTGTCGTTCAAAATTTTATTCATAAAACTTATTTCTTGCAAAAGAAATTGTTATATATCATAACTGAAGAAATTAAAATATAATAAACATTTTATTTTTCATCAATTTACATTTCACTGAAGCTTTCTCAATACGGGAATAGGAAATATCCCATGTATCTCGAATTACAGATAATTTTTGTTAAATTCACTGTTAAATTACTTTTTTTCGGATTTTTATTTATAGAAAATAAGTTGTCATTATTATGTCATTAAACTAGTTGAGTTAAATTAAATTAAATACACAAATATAAAAACAAGAGGGCAAAGATTGAAACAATAATGTTCAATAGAAGATTATCGAGTCGAAACTGCGTTTCCGGTGATGAAAGAGGGAATGCGACGATTCGCGAAGAGAACGAAGTTCAAGGACACCGGGCCCAGATTCCTCTCATCTCATCGTCGCCTGTCAAGCCCTGCGACGGACGGAAATTAATATGCTTGGCCCTCCTGTGACACAATGTTGCAAACGATGCGATCGACGCATACCTGCCTGCCCCACCGTTCGATCGGCGCGCATGAGATATGACGACATTGTGACTTTACCCGTGTCCTGACGAAGTCGCAAATTCACGTTATCGATCGTCGACGATGTCAGCGGGACCGGTCGGTCGGCCACAAAGATATTTTCGTCCTCTTATTTGGACGCGTATACCGGTATTGTGCGCGCGATGATCCCTCTTGAGAGTCGGTGCATGCCGCACGAATTTGGACCTCGTACACGGATAATCCCTCACACGCGGCCTTATCGAGATGCAAAACGGAGAGTGAGCTGTTATTTCAACGAGCTGTTTTGTTACATTATCTTGGAAAATTTTGAACGAGACTTGATTTCTCACGTCACATTGAATGACGAAACAAGTTTTATTTTACAAATAGATATTTCTATATTTACAATCACGATTTCGCTTTTTGATGCACTCGCGCGTAATTTTGTGTTTTTAATTTGTAAAGTAAATTATCTCAATTTTGACATTAACTTTTTAATTGAATTTTTATTTTGCCTAAAAGCTGTCATTCCTCCTTCCTAAAAAGATTGAGTTACATTATTAAATCTTTCAGATATCTTTCAATGTCTCTGTCACGAAAAGATCCTTTTAAATTGCTCTCAGTCTCCGTATAGACGGGACGCGGTCCAAACACAGACAAGACAAACCGTACAAGTGATATGACAGAGAGCTATTAACGATTGATGGGAACAGTTCGTCGTGGCCTATGGCATCCATCGGACATTATACGACGTGCGACGCGCCGGGCGTCCTGACGTGGACGTATCTCGTATCGCGTTGAGTGACAGTGTCGTGGCGGACGGGAAACAAAGCTATTAGTCCTAAGCGCACCGTGGATATATATCTTATTGTCCCCGCGTGCGGCCGTTATACGGAATTACAGTACACCTTTTTTAAGTGGCCTACGGGATCCATGCCGGCGGCGGATCGTTATTAAGTCGTGGAATGCCGACGCTTCGACTTCCTCTCTTTCTCTCTCTCTCTCGCGGAAAATATATTTCGCTCTAACGAAACTATTACCGCCTTTCGTGGTTTGGAATTTACGGTGGAAATGGCGTAATTAAGTTTTTTCCCCTTTTTTTCTTTCCAAGAGTTTACACGTTTGTTCACACGACAAAGCCTTTGTCTTTAATTGCTTATATTTAGATCCGCTCTTATCGATAAGCTCATTGCTTATTGGAAATTAATAGAACGTGAGAAATGTTAGATAAAATGCGCCCTAAATGGAGGCAACTAGAAAATTTAAAAAAATATGCGATGTATAAAAATGCCAATTTTAGAGATAATTTAGATAAATCTCCAGATAATGCTTATATATATATATATATATATATATATATAAAAATTGATTTAAACTTTTAATCGTGCAAAAATAAATTAAAAAGTGTGAAATATCTATATATTTTTTGTATAAGATTTTGTTTTCAAAAAATCCAACATTGAAAAATATATAAATATTCGATTATCTTTCATCGTTGTATCGAATCGTAAAATGTCTTTAAGGTCCTCGACCTGGCGCATCGAGGCTCCCACGACGAAGTGGATTATTAATTGGACGACGTCGACCCCTCATAGCGAAGCGATAGCATTCCATTCGATAAACGCGACAGAGACGAGTACGGTCTGGAGAGAAATTACTAATTCTAATTTCAAACCATACCAGCCGTTTTTAATATTAGTTCTTAAATTATCGAATTGAATGAACACGTGAAAATACATTTACATTAAAAAAACATTATGTAGCAAGCCGTAAAACGACTCACACAAGTCACGATTGATTAACTGTTAACGATAATACATTCATACTGGATTCTCTCAACTTGGAATTACCTAATGTCTATGAAAACGGCAAAATCTGGTTTTATCATAAGTCATTTCTATATAATTACGTACTGCAAGTGCGAGAGGAAAGCGAAAGTGTTAAAAATCTCATTTATCTCATTTTTCGCAATAATTCCAGCAGCGACACGAACAGAATTGCAAACTTAATGCCTGCTGCTGGAATTAAAACTAGTTCGCGTTACCGCAGCTAATAAACGTCGAGAATCCATTAAGCTCTCCCTCGGGAAATAGCTTAATTAATTAATGAAAAAAAACCACGATTTCTCAATTGCGGGGCCTGGTTCGAAGATGTGGGGAACACGCGCACCCGCGCGCGTAATAACCGGCTAATAATTACGTCGCAATAACGCTACATCGTTGCAACTGCACGCTCTCGTCGCTCACGAATGCAGTCTGCAACCGCAAGGCGTAAAGCAGCCATTAGCAGATACACATCGCGGAATTTCAAATCCCATGCGAGCGGGGCGGCCATGCGGGAAGCGGAAAATCGCGCGATAATCACGCCGGTTGTAGTACGCATTTTCGATCTAATACGAATCTTGATAATTATCGCTAGTTAATGCAAGCATGCACAATGTTTCGCGCGTTACGCGTACTGAAAATCGGAGTTGCAATGCCGTATAGCGGTCTTATTCGAATCTTTGATCATTGTATATTCACTACCAACCCATTGTTCTTCAAAATCATTTGGCGTGGATCACATATTCATTTCGATAATTTTATTCTCAATATAATATATATTTTTAATTACGAAATAAATGTGACAAAGTCAGTTCACATAATTCTACACACTATCGTTCATTTTCATCTAAATTTCTTCACGACTAATCTTTTAAAATTTAATAAAAGAAACAGGACGAAAAATTCTCGAAGAGCGTCGATTCGAGCTTTGTAGATAACATCTTCCGCTGATATTCTCATGCATATTTTCCCTCGGCTCTTTCTGCTTTCTCCGTGTGTCGCATGGAGGAAAGAAAAGCGGCTGTTGGTAGATGCATATCTCTCATTGTCTTTGGTCGTTATATATATATATATATATATGAAATTACGGTGTATCCTTTAAATCCTCGGTCGTCGTCGTCATCGTCGTGGACCATGCGGGCCCCCAAGACGCGTTATTAATCGGTCGATGTCAGTGGTTCGACCCCTCATAGAGTACCCATAGGACCCCGTTCGGTAAAAGGGGACAAGCACCGCTTCCCGAGCGAGAAGTATCGACCTGCGCGATGCATGCTTCGGTCGCGTAGCGGCGGAGGGGCGAGGGGAGCGAGAAAGAGAGAGAAAGAGAAGCCTCGAGCAGAGCCGGTGGAACTGCGAGGCGCGGCGGGGCGGGGTGGGCGAACGAAGCCCCAGAAGAATGGGACTCTCTTCGTGCATGACCCAAAGAAACCCCCGCTGAGCGACTCGATCCGATCCGCTGATCCCCGACCGCGCTGACGCAGATACCATCTTTCCTTGCACTCCGAATACTCCTCTCCGGGCGTTTCTTACCGCCCATATACCGCGCTCTCGCGCCGCGTCGAAGGAGTAGAACGACGAGCGACGGAGACCGAGCGAAAGAGAAAGAGAAAGAGAGTATGGCGAAGAAGAGAAAGAGAAAAAGAAGGATGGGATTGTAGCCGAGAGACAGCTATATGATCGCACTGATTTGTCTGCTTATTGTTGCCGTTGCCTCGCTCGTCGCTCGTTGTTCCTCGCTCGCTCGCTCGCTCGCTCGCGACGATGATGCCGTGTGTCGCGGCTCTTATAGACGACGACGACGACGAGAAGAGCGAGAGAGTTCGTATAACACGCGAACTCCAGCCGAAGTTGGAGTCTCGGGAGATCGAGGAAGTTATTCGCGGCTCTCTATATACCCGACGCGGTGATTTCAACGCCGACGCAGAAGACGTCCTTCGCTCCCGTGTGCGAAGCATCGCGTGAAGTTGAATTCTATAGGCTCGATACTAATCGCTTTTCAGATCCGAATCTTTGCTTATTAAAAAAAAACTTGGTTTTTACTTCTTTATGTATAAGTTCTTTTGTTAAGCTTATGTAGTACATAATTTAGAAATGTTTAATTGAGAGATAATTCTCAGATTAGCGACAGGCAACGTTAACGCAATCAAATCCAAGGCTGCACTGTACAGACAGTATGCATTAACTAACTCTAAATTAGCGGACTCTTTCGCGATTATAGTCATACATATAATCTAGACAGAGAGGGAAAATGAGTTAATTAGGATTACTCTCAAGCGGCGTTGATGCAACCGGATCTGAGTGGCGGGTCCGCGAGCAGTAGTTAAGAAGTTGCGGCAGTAAATAATTTCATCCCATTATGACAAATTAGAGTAGCAAATTTAAACAACGCATTGTTCTTTCAATACTGAGAAATGTTCTCAATAATTCATTGTATTGTTAACAAACATTGATTAATATATAATATCATAAAAATAATCAATTTTGAGTTTTAAGAATTAAAAAAATCCTAAACTGCATTATATAATTTTGTGATATGATTAACACGCGTAATGCTGCATACAAAATATGCAGAATAAGTCTATGACACGGTAGTAATTTTATCAAACGATTCGAGATTCAAATGAAATTGATTGATGCCTCTTGCCGGCGCGCGCAACATCCTGATTAGATGAATATTTATTAGCACTCAGTGACGTTTAAAATTAATCGCGAAATTAAAAACCGTTAAATAGCGTACGACCAACCGATCGTGGAGATCGTAACGAAGCGCGTTATTCACGAGGCGCGCAGGCGTTTTCGTTTGCCTGAAATAAGTGTCGGTTAGCTTAACACAGGCATCATGCATGGGTGGCGAACGGTTCACGCAACAATCCGCACCGTTATCGTATCATTACGAGATAAGGCCAATCTTACGGATCGTGTGAACTATGTCGGAAAGTTAAGATACGTCGCGGCCGTTTAACACGGGATTGTCGATAGCCGCTATTAATGACACGGTCGATCCTCCTATAATTACCCGCAACAACGTAGTGGACCCGCTTCGACGGACTTTGCATAAATTTACCTCGTCGAACAGCGCCGGTATACGCTCGCTCTGTGTACACGTGAATACATTAAGTGAACGAGCCCTGGCCCGCGCCCAGCTCGTTATCGACATCTCTTATCGTGTCGATTTTTGGCAGTAATACCACTCCGTGACAGTCATCGACTTAACGTTGCGAAAGATATATGAACAAACTATGCGTTTGTCTGACAAAAGATCAAAAACTCTGACAAGCAAGCTACGTAAAATGTATTCGATTAAATTAACTGAGCTTACAATATCATGTTACAATTACTATTCAATCATTAATATGTATGTGAACATTTTGAAAAAATGGATATAATTTTTGCAAAAAAATTCTTATTTGTCCAATTATTTTTTCTAATAAAAAATATAATATTATTAGTTTAAATTGCAATAAAAAATGTTGTAAAGTTTCTATTTTTACATTATTATAATACGGAAATACTCGTGTTTAATTCGTTGTCGCAAAACTGGCCTTTCTCTCGCATTCCGCGCGACTAAAAGTTTCAGAATGGCGTAATCCATTAATAACACACGAACGATATCGATCGAGATCACCTATGAGCGCGACACGCGTCGATCATGCATACGTTACATAAGTTCATCCATCTGGGCAAAGATCGGTGCATCTGGGTTACACGCGATTTATGACGGCGGTAGGCACGAGATCACGGCGATTTATTCTCACTTAATCCGCCTCTCGGTTCTCGACTACGGCGGTTTCTGAGAGTCTCGACTTTTGTTTCGTCATTCCGAAACATTGTGTTTCACCGACGGCGGTATAGGTGCGCCTAGACATTCGAGAGCAATAATCGATGGTAACCACTCCATCAATGACAAGGGGCTCCGACTAATTACTAGGAAGACGGATGCGCGCCTTCGGATCGCCTGTTATATAAGAGCTCCCTACCTGAGAAATGTCCGCGTATTTATTCGTCGGCCGGATTATGTGTACACAAGGATTACCACGAGGTTACACCGGGTGGTCGCATAGGAAAAACAATTTACGCCACTCTTCCGCGAAAGAGAGAGATGATTCACGCGAGATAGTATTTTAATCGAGTTCACCAACATTCACGCACATCGATACACTGGAACGTGTTCATTGACTGCGCGCGACGCAGATATCGGGATTGAAAATACTGTACTATATCCAGATCGTCCAACCACTGACCCTAATTTACGAATTTATACGGTAATTAGAGACGAATTTATGATTTGTCCGGCCCTATGTGTGGCCCTATGTTCTCGTCATTCTTTCGAAACATCGCATATAGGTACACACATTATTATTCTAATATTTTCGTATATTAAAAGTTATTTTTCTATTGTTATTTAATGAACTCTACATTCAAAAATTTATTTAAAATATTTTTTATTTTATAAAATTATATACGAACCTTTTTACTGTGCTTAAAACTCTGAACAAATTCTGTAAATAATGCAGAGAAAATTCAAACGACTTATACGTGAGTGTTCAACAGATATTGTAGCTAAATAAATATAGCGATTGAGTTATTACTTCGATACTGTTATTTCCGCATGTTTCTCAATAGTTTGTTTAATACCCCACTCCCGCATTTCGATATACCGGGTGACTGTAGTGGCATAAGCCTTGGAGATGCTGACGTGACTGAGAATTTAATGAAACGAGACATGCATAAGCGGGATCGAAAAACTAACTTTCTCACGAATCTTCGCATGCATACCGTGACTTCGGCTCTGCAATGGCCTTCGTACGTTTCCTTCGATTTTACACGTAATTACATCCCAGCCGTTAGCCAAATCGTCGCGAATTTCTCGTCATCGAATATATGGATCTCCGCCTATTTTAAAATTATTTTCTTGTTTTCTTATCTTACTTACTTATTGTTATAATTATAGCGTAGATTTTTTTCATTGTCAATAAAGGAATTATTATGAAAAAGGAAAATTAATTATTTTTCTTTTTCTATGAAAACATTGCATCAATTATGCAGTAACTAAAAAATCGATACTACTTCATTTGCAATATTCGCTAAAATTTACTGTTTAAGATGTTTTATTTGTAATAATTTCTGCAAAGTGAAAGATACGATAATAAACATTTGTACGACTTGTTTTACATCTTCGAAATTTTGTTTCTTTACGACATATGCCTTTTCTACCGATATAATCCATCTTGCGGATTCTCTCAGGTCGTTTCGTCAAAAACACGAGACTTTCCCATGACAACATTTCCCAAAACATTCCTTCCCGGCCGACAATACCGTCTTTAACGTCGAGTCACACATCGATGACTCAATCATCGGATCCGATCCGACCAGAATGACCGATGACCTCGGCGGCGAGCCACTTCTAATCGTCATATCTTCTTGCCGCAGGTACGCGTGACGGTGCTGGACAAGAACGACGTAGCACCGACGTGGGGCTCAGGCCCATGGAAATTCAAGATTTCCGAGGAGGCACCGCCCAACACCATCATCACGGTGCTCAAGGCCCACGATCCGGACACTATTGGCACTCTGACCTACACTCTGGTGCCGAATCACCATCGTTCCGGCAACCATGTTGACTCTGCAGACAACGACAGCGAGACGCAGAGCCAATTTAAACTACATCCGAGCACCGGCCAGCTGAGACTTGCCGAGGCTCTCGACAGAGAAACGAAGGAGAAGTATGTGCTGAAGGTGCGCGCTGACGATGGCCTGCAGCACCGCGATATCGTGCTTATCATACAGGTGAGAGACTTGTCTGACATAGCGTTACAAAATATTTTTCCTACGTAGAATATAGGGTGTTTTCTAGACCAAATTTTTATACCGAAATGTTCAAGTTTTTAAATGGCAAGTGTATAAAATTGACTAATTAGATTGTCAAAAATTCACGCGCTCAGGCAATGTCGCATATTGATTTTTCTATCCTTTGCGTCTACGAGAAACCTCAGAAAGTTGCTATTGACGGTTAGTGATACGGTTAGTCTACCTTGTATATTTTACATTTATTTTTCAATCTATTCTTTTAATAATATTAAAATGAAACAAATTGATCGATCCAGTCTCGCGAAATTGAAATAAATATAACAAGAATAACTAGAAATACATAAAATGATCCCTCTCTCCGAATGTACAGTAAAATATCGAAAATGGCATTCGTGGCTGCCGGGGGAGCCTGTAAAGATCCAAAAGAGCGATCGATTGTTCTCCGGGTCTCGGAATGCTCGATGCGAATGCGAGAGGTCAAATCGATAATGCAGTAGACACGTCCTCGTGCCGAAAGGTCGTAGATGACTTCCTACTATAACTGTAACCTATTGCTTTATATCGACGATTCCTATTCGTGGTTAAATAATAACTCGATGCTCGTGATGGAATTCGGCCGTCGCTCAAATGACTATAGACTTGGCGACGTCGGCTAATTTCTCCGTGCTTAAAGGATCGTTACGCGAAGTAACGAATCGTCCTGCGGGATGAAGGATCTCGTGCACGAGGATACTCTACGAGAGAGAAAGACGCTAAGTAACCACAACGACGAATTAATTTATGGGTGTACTTATACGGGATATCGTTATTGCTGCGAGACGGCAAGAGCAATTACCGGTCAATTTAAAAGCAATCAATCTCTAACGGAATCGAGTCAGGCAACACGATATGGCGCACAGAAATTTACCTAATCTAAAAGGAGAAAAATGTTCTTTCTAATTGTCCAGAAATATATTTTCCATTCCTTTTCACATCATTTAATTTATGTAGATTCGCGTAAAACTTAATTATGAAAAATTTATGTACTTGCATAAAAAATCTTATAAATGAAAAATAAAAGTGTGAGTCGATTTTTCACAAATATAAAAAAACATTTGAATTAAAATGTGTAACAGTTTTAATTATAAAAATTTATTAAAAATTTGTTATAATTGCATATGAAAAAAATATAACGTGCATTAATAACAGGTTCAATTAACATTAATTAAAAACTAATTAAACAAATTTTGCACTGCGCATTGATTTTCGCGGGCGTGGGTAAGGAGTCGCGACTAGATCTGATATTTTTCAATTAATGGCGGTAATCAGGCGAAAACGCCGGCGGGGCGAGGAAAGCCGAGGTACGTTTATAATGCCGTATGCATAAGTCAGCGCTGTCTATCGTAACGAGCGATCTCGAGCAGAACAATGTTGCGCTATTGCGTATACCCGCGCAGGCATCATTCGGAAGATAAATCTACGATTGCCCGGCGACTCGCCATACGGATTGCTCACATTCGCTTTGCACGTGCATGCAACAATGGCACGCCCGTCCCTCGTCCTAATGAAAAAGATCGAATTCGTTTCTGCGTGATTGCAAAATGCCGCGAAAAAGAATTGCCTATGCGCAGATCGATTGCGTCAGAAAGAGTGAACAAACGAAAGAGAGAAAAAGGGAGAATAAAATATGAAAAATTACGTAGATGTGTAGGAAAAATATTCGAAATTTTTATCGGTGGGACTACGAGAAGAATTCAAATACTTGCATGACGCTTAACAGCTCCCAAGCACATTAAGCAAAAAGTTCGTTCATCTCTTTGCTGGTAAAGTGTTCAAAAATCCCTTCACTAGTGAAACAAAAAAAATAAAATTTTATTAATCTGATATTTTAAGCCGAAAATGTACATATAAAAATTATATTTTGATAAATATGTATTTTTTTAAATCATATCGTTGGAAAATTAATGTCCAGAACAAGGTATAAACATTAGAAATATTTAAATTGAGTCAATCGGAATCAAAATTTCCACATCTTTATTCAATATTCCTAATCCTAAATGCGTTATTACGAGGTAAGCTCAACGGTATCGCGCGCGGAGTATTACGCGTCCCACTTTATAATTCATTACGTAGCTTAGTCGCAGTGATAAAAAAACGCAAGTCCGGTCTAGGGTCCAACCGTTTAACAAAGTCCGCAAAAAGGTTTCCCGACCACTGACACTGGCCGAGCCGCGCCGTCGAAGACAATTGCTAAACTTATCCTTATGATGTGTAATGAAGTTTGTTCTTTATTGCCGAACTTTCTGCACTAGTGTACATTAGTGACACCAAAGCGTACTCTATTGCAGTGCAACGTGCACCAATTCGTTCTTCATTGCAGTGCAACAGAACTCAGTGCAACAGTTTACGGTACTCGTTGCACTGGGTCTTGAGCAAGAATAAGCAGTGCAGGGCAGTGCGAGAATCGGATAAGTTGATAATGATGGGAAATTTAAAAAGTACACATAATCAATTATAAATATTAAAGTAATCTATTTAATATTAAAGTAATTAATAATTCTCTTAAAATTAAATTATAAGCACTGAAATTGTACTAATAATCTAAATTTCAGAAAATCAAGCTGTGATAGTACTAACTTTTATTAAATGTGAAAAGTTTTATCTTTTTAGAAAAGCTAAATGTATATAAAAGTTTTTTATGCTGTAACATAAAATTATACTTATTGTTAAATAATAATAATTGCAAATTTACAGAACAGCTGAAAAATATGTATATATATATGAAAGATTTAATTAAATATTATCTTCAAAGCTTTGTTTCTATCTAAAATAATATATACTTTGTAAAGAAATAAATATTTCCAACACTTTAAATTGATCTATCAGTTCATATGTTACTATCCTCGATAATCGAAAATGCATAAATCCGATAAAATCCAAATTATCATAATTATGAACAATATTTTCTATTTAATTATTTATTTTGACACGTTCAATCTTTTGTATCATTCCAAAAATTGGATGTAATAATCGCAACTCATCAAAATTAAAAAAAAATTAGTTACTAGCTTAGATTAGATTAAATTTCCAAAAAATTTTAATTTTATCAATGTATAACAATAAATAATAATACATTGCACATAAAATACATATCTTACCACCGTCATCGTGTTTTAAAAGAGGTATAAATGGTGGCATTAGATTTATATTTTCTTCATCCGAAGAATCTAATAATTCATTTAATATTACGCGGTGCGTCATGTTGATCACTGCACTAAAACGTTCTTTATACTTACTGACACTAACTTGTCCCCGCTTGCACTATTTCAATTCAGTTCAGTGCAGTGTGAACTCAGTGCAGCAATAAAAAACAAACCTATGGCTGGAATTCTTTTAAAAACTTAGGTTTCGCCACGCTCGCGCGTTCTCTATTTTATCCTTAAGGCAGAAAAGAGGAATCGATCATAAGTCGATGGTGCGGTTTCGGAACACCATGAAAGGGGAGCCGTTCTCTGTTAGCTGACAGTTGCGAAATCTGCTCCTTCTGGCCTCTTATATCTGATCCTCTTATCCTGTGCCGTCTCCCTTTCTCTCCCCCTCCCTCTCTCTCCCTCTCTCTCCCTCTTTCTCTCTCTCTCTCTCTCTCTCTCTCACTCTCTCACTCTCTTCTCGTTAACCATAAGCAACGTTTCTTTCTCAATCGACTTATTGAATCTCTTGGAAAATCTTTTCTCCAATTCTCTTCGCTGCTTCCCTTTTCTTATTCGGAATTATTATCGAAGAAAAGAATAAAATGGACTATTGTCAATGATATAATACATGCACGTTAAAATACTTTCTATTCTCTCTTTATTCTCTCTGAGATTAAAAGTATTTAAGAAATATATTAATTTAAGCAAAATATTTAATAATTCAAAAAAAAAAAAAAAATAATAAAACTGAGCGGTTTTCGGATAAATTCTAATTGAGCGATTGTCATAAAAAAATAATGCATGCAGTTATCGTTCAAATTATTTCAATGTTCACTTGTTTTAAAAAAATAATAATAGTAATAAATTTTTTAAATAATGAAAAATTATATTTTAATTCGAAAATACAGCATATTATATGCTGCTCTCATGTATTATATATCGCGCAAATTGCTTTACGATTAAAAAAACCTTCCCGTATGTGTCTTCAAATTTAAAAAATATATAGAATATTATGAATTTTAAGAACAATGAAAATAGAGATATGATGTTGGAATATAAATAAAATACATTCCGCGAGAGTAATTGTGATAAAAACAATCACAAGTAACAGTGGCCTAAAGAGGGCACGGAGACGTTTGTAAAAAGCGACAGTGTCCCGAGACGACGATGGATGACGAGGAGTTAGCGAGAGGGAGGAGGAAGACGAAGAAAAAGGATCGAGAGACAACAAACGCGGCTGGACGGAGCCAGATTCCGCGAACGAGACATGTTCGCGGATGGTAGAAGTATGTTCCCCCGTCTCTCTCAGTGTGTTCAAGTATGTAGAATTGTGATATAATAGAGAGATAAATTATTTATAACACGTAGACTTTTCGCTAGAAAATTGTATAATTTTTATTGCAGCACTTTTTAATGCCATTCTGTACTTATGTACGCGATGTCGATAGCGACATTATCGCAGCTCGTAAACATCAAAGCGATATCTGAATTCGCACTTACACGCAAACGTAAATATTCCATAAATGTGCAAATACTGTATTTATGCATGCGTATTGGTCATGTAAATAAACTTAACAACTTTTATTCGCGTGTCTAATATAAGCTTTAAAAGCATATTAATTTCCTTCTCTCATGTCGCATTGTATGTATTTTATTAATTTTGTCAATATAAAATATATTCAATAATCGTCGTCTGCAAAAACGACGCACTCAACACATAAGCTGCTGTGTTATACCGTTATCATAATCGCAATTTATAATCAAATTTATAATAATTATTAAATATGATCATGATTTATTAATCATGAATGATAAATAATATAATATAATCAGAACCAAATCAAGATAATCATCGTCTATGATCAAACTTAAGAATCATTAATCATAAAATAAGCAGATATTTTTCTAATCGCTTTAATAAATTAGCGAATAGATCAACAATTATGCAAATGAAATTACTCGCGCACTATTACACTGTTCACTAAATTTGTAATTTATGATTAACTCGCGTACCAAGAAATTGAAACTTCCGAAATCCGTTATGTGCAATAGCAGCAAATAGGTTATTTTACGCGGTTATTCGACACGTTATTGCAAACAGGCGCAATCATACGGATAAATACACGCACGGAGATGATTATCTGTCATTCATTCGGCACTGCCGATGCTTGTCCAGAGGAAATTCATTTAAGACGGTTTTATATAATATAAAAAAGGCGCAAGAAATGACGCGGAATAATCGCAATTCGACCGCGGTACCTGTGTGCTCGACGTGAACTAACTCACCGTTAACCAACTTCGTGATGTCCTGTTCGTGTATCAAATTTCACGGTATTACCTGGCAAATATTCGATATCTCAAACAAGTGGCATCATCTATTTTGATGAATCCGGCAATTTCTCGATGCTTCCATCAATGCCACTCGATGTTTCTAGCGTTGAATTCTACTCGTAATGACCACCCGACAAGCAAATATGTGCTAAAGATGAAGGTTGAGATGAAGGTCGAAAAATAGAGTTTCACGACGAAACGCGAAGCTACGGACTCTGATTTCGAATGCTGAGAAACGCATTGATCGCGATCGTGCGGGTCGAACAATGCAACGAAACGATTACGCGTCGCTAGTACGGCATTTCTGATATTCGTTTGTTTACGGATTATATCTAAAACGGATAAAAGATACGGATATCGCGAATACATGAAATGATCGCGGTCTTACTGTTGCGCTGAAATCTGGAATGTCCGACGCAAATTGATCAACCACCAATTGTCGCCAACTAAATTCGTGACGTTACGTTTGGCGCCTGACAATATCTTCAAAGTGGAGCTACCTGTTTGAATAAATCTGCGGCACCTCTCAATACTTTTGTGCCCTAATCTTTTTAATGATGGCTGACTTTCGCACTTTCCCTCTTATGAAGAAATGGTGGAAACTAGATATGAAAAGACGCGATCAGAAAATACACTCATGTGGAATTGCTAAAAGCAAGGCTAGAAGATTTTTCTTATTCCATTGATAAAACTAGTTTTGTTAGTTTATTTGATAACGTCATATAGTATTGATTCTGCTGAATCACATTTTTAATAATAACAACTTTGACAACTTTTCTGTAATGGCAAAACTTTTTGTGTACAATAATCTAGAATTACATATTAATCTGTATTTTCATTGCATATGTAATATATAAATAAACACAAATGTTTTCTAATTTTTGGATTTAAATATTTAGTAAATCTTTCGGACACATTTTCTAACTTTTCATAAGTTAGGTTATAAACGATAATATATATATATAACCTGATTTATGGGAAGTTAGAAAATGTGTCCAAAAAACATTTTTTTATATTATAAAAAGTCAGCTTCCATTAACTGTTGAATTACAAATTTTTTGAAAATCTTTAACAAAAACGGATAATATGCAATAAAAAGAATAGTAATATACAATAATATGTAGTTTCGGTCCGATTTATCGAGAGATAAATTAAGTTAAATTATTATAGATTCAGCGTGCGTTAGTATGCCTGCCTAGGAACAATATAATTTACATATTTTTGATCGTAATTTATATGTATACACGAGATTGACGTAATCGATGCCGAGGTATCGTCTGTTTAAATTATTGCATGCCGTTTTTGGTCGCTTTTTCGGCAAGCCATAGACAGAACGGCCGCTACTTTTAATTTGACAAATGCGCCAAAAATGTAAATTCTCTTCTGAAAAATAAATACTTCTACTATAACTACTTCTCGTTTCTAGACTCGCGCAATTCTGTCGAACGATAAAAAGATGATCGGGCGGAATCAAGGCGTCGTATTGAATTTAATGTTGAATAATAAAACGTCGGCGATGTTAATCGCGCGCGCGCGCGCGCGCCGACGATTTTCTGTCCAATGCTATTAGGTATTCTATTTTAATATGTATGCTCTCAGTTATTGTTCCGCAGTAATACAAATATGCGAATTTTATTATAGCAATTTTATGAAATATTTTCTCTTATAAAAAAGCAAATATCTTCATGTGTGTTCATGGACACCATACGTATTTTTGGAAACACAAGAATTGATAATTATAAAATTTTTACAGATTAACTCGCGATAATGGGTTTTTTAATTGACCATAAAAGGAATATGCAGGAGATACTAAAAATATTACACGGCAATGAAAATTATATTTACTGGCGCTATTTATTCTCGCCTTCGATCCAGAGCCGCTTTTTTCCGTCGTGCGTTTCACCGCCGCGACGATTGATCACAATGAGCGCATTGTTACATGAATAAATAGCCCGCAGGACCCTGAGAATGTTTTCTCGCGCTGGGACTACCGCTCGCGAAAGGAGCCAGGTACAATAATTCGAAAGCGAATGAGGCGAGCGAGCGCAGAATATTTCCGGTGGCGGTGTTTATCCAAGAATGACGTCGAGTGCGCGCCGATTCGAGCCGATTTTATTCCCCGAGTGTTTATTTTAAGATCGCACGTACCCCCTCCCCCCCATCCCCTTCTGGGGCTTCCGGGTCTATTAAGAAGCGTGCATGTATGCTCTCAACGTACGATGCACGGCAAATCTTTCCTACCGCCTTTACGAGGGATGAAAGGTACGGGGAACGCTGGAAATGAAAGCAACTCACTGTTTGAACTCACTCCTTTGAAACAAGCTTTAAAGGAAATTGTTCTTACGGAGAAATTCTTGGAAAGGAAGTAGGCAGCTAACTTTCAAAGGACAAGCAATTTTCTTAGAAATAACATCATGTGTTGCACCATAATCTTAAAAGGAAAAAGTTATTTAAAACTTTATCTTGAAAAATAATGATCACTTGTGAGTAAATTTTTTCAACCAATACTTTTCTCAATACATTTTCTAAAGCTATAGTCATTTAACGATGAAGATAATGTAATCTTTTATCATTGTTTATGTATACCTTTATTATCGCTAATAAGAAATCTCGGAAATGCTTTTTGCAGGTTACTGATACCAACGACAATGCGCCAACATTTCAAAGTACGGCATATTCTTTTGACGTGCCGGAAAACATGCCCAGAGGGAGCCGCGTCGGTCAGGTCGTCGCGACGGACGCCGACGCCGATGGACCTAATAGTCAACTAAGCTACATACTTATCTCCGACTGGGCGAATGATGTGTTTTCCCTGAATCCTAACACCGGCGTGTTTACGCTTACTGCGAGCCTCGACTATGAGCAGGTTAGTACCGGAAGAGTTACAACGCGCCGTTACTTACATTGAAAAGTTAAGAATTTTGTTGTAAATAAAATGATTGTAAGTTAGACGATAAATTACGACTTTGGCATTTTCATGTTAAAGTCTTTTATATTTATATTGATGGAGAAGTTTGAATTTTACATGAATCGCTTCAGGATTATAAAGAAGTTATGTATTCGTGAGAAGTTTTGCGATGATCTGTTTTGATGCCTGGATTTTGATTGACCGTAGACAGGATGATAGCATAAATGAAGTTATAATCAATGGCGATTATGCGTAAATCAGATTGGCAATTATTCGGCAATTTCAATCCTCTCCGATTTAAATCCTTGTTTATCAGCAAAAAAAGATGAATTTTTTATGAGTCGTTTTTTCATGTTTATGATTATAAATTGTTCATAAATTCGCGAGAAATCATCGATAAACGAAATCTAACAATATATCAGCGATGCTTTTTCTACGTAACGTGACTTGTCTCTTCTTCGTTTATTATTCCACGTAAAAAGACGCTACGTAAAATGATCGCCATCATCCTGATCTATGAAATGGAACGACAATGTTGAAGCCACATGTTTACATATCGCTATAGATATGTCCATCATAACGGTCACTGGATGCGAAAGGGTTAACAGCGGTCGAGATAAAGTTCCGTTTAGATCAGTCGGAACTAAAAGACGCACGCATATAACGCTAAAACGCGTCGGATGCCTGGGGCAACGATTACGACCATGAACACGCCTCTACATTCAAGCATCAGAGAGCACACCTATTATATTACCTGGAGCGGAGGGCAACGCTAGAATTTAGGGTTTAACGCTATAACAGTCCGACAGATCGATGAACAGACAGTCTTTAATGGCAGTCTCTCCGGTGCTACATTTCGGAGACAAGCCATACTTAGCCATACTTTTGGGGCACGTACACTTCACAGGCTGTGCCAGCAGCGTAACCAAAGTTCTATGAAGCGACAATCAGCAATAATCTTCTAAATAGGATAAAAAGAAAAGGAATTTTCAACAATAATTTTCTTCCAATTAACTGCAAATAAAAAATATCCATATTTTGGATAAAAATCATCAAATATTTGCATTTCTAGAAATCATAATATATTCTATCTGAAAAATGATAGCTGTTTGTTTAAAGATATCGTTATTAGAGACAATCTTGGTTGTGAGACCATCATCTTATTTAATATATGTAGCGTGATGTTTCAAATATTTGTGTAAACGTATCTTCATTAAGATATCTCCGTTTCTTGTTTGTCTAGATTATTTAATTGCAATCACAATATGTTTTTTAATTATACGCATCGGTTTCGAAATCTAGAATTAATCAGTTTTGATTTATTAACACACTTATTTTCTTTGCAGTTTTTATTTGGCTTTACTTTACGCAAAGTGTACGTTGATTGCCAAAAATAATATTAATAAAATTGCAATATTAATGCTTACTTTTATGCCATCTGTTGGCTACGCCACTGTTTTACGCTTTACAATACGTATGTGAGAGAGAACGACGAGCGGGAATGTTGTTGATGCTCCTATCGAGAAGGATGAAGGAAGAAGCAAGGAAGAGCATAAGCGAGAGGAACAGGATAAGGGTAGCTTATAGAACCTTTCATCAATGTAATGCCCTTCCAGATACACGCCAACGTCATTACGGGGCCATGAAATGCGCGTGTACGCGTGTGTATGTGAAACGCATCGGAAACAAAGAAATAGCACGGTGCCACGGCCGCATCGAAACTGACATTTTAGTCCTTGCAAAACGGTTAAGTGCGGCTCCTAAAAGGACCTGTTATCGGTCGATTTGTAATAAAGATGAAAATTAATTTCGATGTACAGATTATAGATCTGTATTTTCAAAGAAGAAGAGAAGGTTCCCTTTTGGGATCGCCTTTGCATTCTCTTGTTTTTATACATTATTTTGAATATTGATATAATATGCATTAATTACATACAAATTAATGCATTATGTAATATATAACTTTGCATAATAAAAAATAATCACTCTTTATTTATGTTTCTCAATCATAATTTAAAATTGATCGTTCAGTGAAAAATTCACTTTGTTGCAAGTTGTCAATTTTTTATATTACATTCAAACTTTCGTGTTTTATCTTTTGATTTTTTCTGTGTTCTTTACTTTTTCTCTTATTCTTTCCACCATTAAACTTTTAATATAATTACATAAGATGTAACAGTTGTAAAATTATATCTTTATTTGAATACCTTATTTTTTTGTCATCGATAGGTGCAGCACTATATCTTCGTTGTTCAAGCGACGGATGGTGGGGTGCCAGCATTGTCGTCCACGGTGACGGTGTACTGTAATGTCGTCGATCTCAACGACAATATGCCGATATTCGAAACGGGACCGCATACGGCCGACATCATGGAAAATGCGACCATCGGCACACCTGTATTCACTGTGATTGCCCAGGACTTGGATTCCGGTGACAATGGCAGGGTCACCTATGCTGTCGCCGACGGCGACGACGATGGAGACTTTGGGGTAGCGCCTAATGGTACCCTCTTCACGCGTCGGTCTCTTGATCGCGAACGAACATCACTCTACAACCTAGTGCTCAGTGCCACCGACAATCCGCTACCACCAGCTAAGCCCTTGTCCTCCACAGTACAGGTTAGTGAATCTACATTTTGTGAATGGGGAAACATGAACGCAGAAATTTTTTTAACCACAACTTCAACCAGTTTAGTTAAAGATCGCTATTTTTAAATTCTTTTAACAAATTGACATTTTTTTTTTAATTGATTGAGAAATACATATAATATTATTATCTATTTTTTCCTCAAGTTTAACTGAAGATGTCTGTAGATATTTCATTTAAACAAAGATTGGTTTCAAGGAATTTCTAAAGAAAAAAATATTCTAATCTAAAAAAAAGACAAGTTTAGAACGTCTTGTTTCATTTAAGCTAAATTTTACCTTACTGAACTTTAATTTAAAATTTGATTTTTTTAAAAACTTAGAGAATGGAATGTTTAACAAGATACTGAAATTTAATAATATCTAATAAAATCTTTACTAAAAGGAGAAGACAGTCTACCTCTGACATTTAAAGCAATGTTTACAACCTTCTTATTACCTTTTGTTCAAATGACACAGGTAACGGTTGTGTTATTGGATGTGAACGACATGTCGCCGGAATTCATATCGCCCACAAAAAATTCCATAATCGAGAACGCGCCGAGCAATACGGTGGTAATGGCGATAAAGGCCGTCGATCGGGACGAAGGTCGAAACGGCTACGTCGAATATTTGCTGGAGAATGATATTAACCTGCCGTTCACTCTGGGTCCGGTGGACGGGCTACTGCGCGTCTCCGGGCCGTTGGATCGCGAACAAAAGTCCAACTACACCCTAGAAATCACCGCCAAGGATCGCGGTGAGCCACCGAAATTATCGTCGACCACCGTCACTATCATGGTACTCGATGAGAATGATAACTCGCCGGTATTCGATTCTGGGCAGTACTTTGCTACTGTCGCCGAAAACGCCAGCATCGGCGCCAGCGTGCTCCAGGTCGGTGTAACTGCAATAAGCCATAATTTAGAAAAATTAAAGACAAAACAGAAATAAAATTTCTTTAAATTAAAAATTTTTTAATAAAAGAAATATAAATTTAGACAAATTTTCAGAATCTATTCATAAATCCGATAAAATGCCATTTTCACAATTTCTGTATATTATAGATAATAATATAATGATAAAATAATTAGAAATATTAAAAAGCATAACTTTTTAAACATCTCAAATTATAAATCATTGTTTTCTTTGTCATCTCAACTCAGGTTTCGGCGAAGGATCGTGATGAAGGTGCGAATGGTAGAGTAAGATACAGCATCGCGACAGGGGATGATAATCGAGATTTTATAATCTCGGAAGACGGCGGTGTAATCAGGGTAGCGAAGAATCTGAATTTCGAACGCAAATCTCGGTATCATTTGACAATCCGCGGCGAAGATTGCGCGGCAGAGGTCGGTAAAATACCGCGCGGCGACACCGCCCAGGTCACGATTACTGTATTAGACATCAATGACAACGCGCCGGTCTTCCTTGACTCGCCCTACGTAGCGCATGTTATGGAGAACATGGTGCCGCCGAATGGCGGTTTGGTCATACAGGTAACTACCGACGAGTAGAAGTATATTTAAAGTATATTTACTCAAAATTGGAATAAAATAAAATAAAATTTATGATATCAAACTAAATAATCAATTTTTTAGAAATAAGTGCCATGTATTTATAATAATTTTAAAATAATTCTGAAATTTTTAATTGTATACAATTACATATAATTCCCTAAATTTCTTGTTCGCAAAAAAAATTGAATGTATTTTAATGAGAGCGAAAATATTTTGTACCCAATTAGCAGGTCAAGGCGTACGATGCGGACACACCGCCATATAATGATCAAGTGAGATACTTCCTCAAGGAAGGCGACACGGACTTATTTCGCATAAACGCGAGCACCGGCGACATATCGCTTCTTCGACCGTTGGACAGGGAACTAATACCCGAGTACACGCTCACTCTAGTGGCCATGGATACTGGTGAGTTAACACGCGCCCATTAAATACCCGGTCGTATGCAGATGAGTAAAACTACGATATAACAGCGCGGTTGCGTTAACGGACGCACGGTAGTTTATCGAAAATGAATGATTGCTACGAGGCGTGAATAACGTCGAGCTATTCCTTAATTATGATATTTATATATATAGACTTCTATTCGATCTTTAGAAATGATGTATCCACATTTTATTAAAATATCGTAAAAAATAATTGGCCCCTAATTTACATTCGATCAATAACTACATTTAAGTTTCATGCGTTAGAATTTTAATTACTCTTACGTATTAATTCTTGAATACGTAATAGTACTCACTTTTCTTTATGTGAAAAGCAATTCAGTTAGCTAGCAATTGGTTTTCTTCTGATCGCTATTATTCACGATTTTTCTACGAAAGATCGACGTCCGCGAAATCACGATCGGTACGCGCTAATTCTTTATGCGAGCCGTAGCACCGGCCGTTCATCAATCGACGATCCACCGAAATGTGTTATCCCGCCAGCGAACGCTGCGCAGCACATAGACGAGAGGCGATAGACGATGTACGCGGTGGGTTTAAGTAATGAGCGGTAATATACAAATTGGATATAAATTTGTGGGTTGTTCGATGAGATTCTTTAAGCGGTGGGCAGTTCCTCTCTCTTAAACTTTCTCCTTCTTTTTCTTTCCTTCCTCTTAGAAGCCGGTAGTCCTCCCCCGGTCCCACCCCGGCTTTAACCCCTTCTCTCCCTCTCACTCTTTTTTCCCCCCGCTATCCCGCCCCCGGTCGCGGTGGCTCGATGGCCCAATCGGTCCACGGCGAGGTAGACAAGCCCGCAGAGTTATGACGCGCGATTATGATAATCGGTCTCGAATGCCTTCCTTCCCTGCCTCGGCACTCCGCTCCTTCCTCCTGCCACTCCGTTCGACCGCGGGCCTTATTCCTTCCCTCACTTCGTTCCTTTCCACCTCACCGTCTCGTCCACGCTGTCTTCTCTCCTCTGCCCTCCCCGTCTCGCCGGTCGCGCGCATTTCGGAGTCTTACCTCTCATCCACTCTCATCCTCTCCGTTCAGAGAGAGAGAGAGAGAAAAAGAGAAAAAGAGAGCCATGCGTCTTTTGGGTACTGCCCGTGCTCTCGCACATTATATTCTACTTTATTCATACACCGCGGTTGTCACGCGTGCACTCTCGCATCTCGGGAGTGCGTATTTTGAGATGCGCATTGGCGCGACGACGATGATGTTTTTCTCAAGAGGCGATCTTTTCGACGTTTACCAGACATAAACAGGATATTCTCTTCTATCAAAAAATATGATTCATAAGATTCAAGTAAGATATCTAGAATATATCTTGTTCGCATTTTGAAAAGTACTTTTCAGAGCTTTTTAACTTCTTTTCGGTAGAAATAAAATTTTTCTCAACTCTTTAATAACAATATTGAATAAAATGTTTCAACTTTTTTTCGATAAAAAAACCACGTACACTAATTCTCTTCTTTATATTTGCATTATTCATGGCCTGCAGTTTCCCTAAAAATCAATATTCTTGGCTTCTAAGCCGAGTTCGAAATTTTTTTCGATGGAAATCCTCGGTAACAAGTGAGTTACCGCTTCATTACCATCATTAGTCAGTAAGCAAATTATGCAATTACTCGTTATGCAAAGTGGGCCATTTTTTTCTGACTGTGAACCCCTGGGAACGGCGTCCGCGCCGGCCCACACCATTGTGCACCGCGATTGTTATACCGCGCATGGTGTCTCTCGTTTTCTTCACGCTTTTCTTTTATTTTTCTGCTTTTACTCATAATTGTTCTGACATTTACATTCATTATTCTTATATCTCCTATTTCTTTACGTTTTTACATTTATTCAATAGATTAACAATGGATGATTTGTTAACGCTGTAAGGATCAAACATTTGTCTTATAAAATCAACAGTTCATTTATCATATAAAATAATAGTGGGAAGAAAGAAGGAATTGGAATTTGTTTACTGAAAACCACCATATAATCATTATAATTTTTTATCGTTAATCTGTTGTTTTACATATAACGTGTTAAAAAATTCTCAAGCTTCAGAAAAAGCAAAGTCAGCACTTGAATAAATTCCTGCTTTCTTGTATGAATTATGATATCTGACGAGATAACGTTCGAGAGACTTGTTTATCAAATATTACTCAATTTTTCTATTAATTCCATTTATCGTTAGATATATTCTGTCGAGGAGGGATTTGCGAGGAAAAGGAACGGAACTTTTGACGCAGCCTGTATATCCAATCTGTACTCTTACGGGATATTTACCTAGAACATGATAAATACGGTTTCAGACTCAGCCTCCATCTCCGTCTTTCCCTCGCTCTCCCTTTGCGCCCCTCTCTCTTTCTCTCTTTCTCTTTCTCTCTCTCTCTCTCTCTCTCTCTCTCTCTCTCTCTCTCTTCCTTTCTCTCGTACCTCGACGGGAACTCTCCGCGTGATTGAACGGTGTACGTCCGTGCAGGCGCGTGGCCCTGGGCTACGCCAACGCTCGCCATGTACGTACTCGTGTATACCTGGTGCGCAATCAGAGAAATCCGGTCTTCTCTACGGAGAATAATGGCGCGTTTTAGGCGGCGTAATTAAACCGCGCCGAGACTTTTCCGCATGCACAAACATCGTTACTCCTGGTACTCCAATCCCTAAATCATAAGCGGTAGCACAATGGCACCGCTAGAGAGCCTCGTGTGTCACGACTAAATTGCCCACGCTGACCGACCATTACTTCGCGGCAACATGCATTTCCGCGACTTGGAAAAGTCATTTTGTACGCCGTCTCTTGATTTTGAGAGGAGCTACCGACAGAATATCGATCTGGGGCCATTTTCGTTGATTTTAACGATTTTTATTTAGCAAAATAATCTCTGCTCAAGCTCAAAGATGCAAATTTCAGTTCTTAAATATCAATTTCTATTTCTCGACATTTAATTCTTATCTAAAGAGTAAAAGGAGTGAGTTTTTAATAATTATAATCTTTAAACTATTATTGAATTGCTGATTTTTTAAAGAAATGTAGTCTGCAAAGTAAACAATGTGAGCTCATTCTTTTATTTCAGTCAATCTACCTTTATTCCTTAAAGTTTGCGTTTGTACGCGCTCTTCATGTTTACTCTGTCTAATAATCCGCGAAAAGAAGATTGGGCGACAGTTCGCCGGTGTATCGCTCGTCGAAAGTATACTCTAAACGAATACGAGCGAGTTCTAAATCACTTGACGATCGCGAGTTAGACCGGCGTCTCCTGCGAGCCCTGTAATAATATTCTGTTAAAATTATGATCCTGGCTTACCTTCCGTTTGGATCGACTTAAACCGTCATAAACGGGCCGCGAGAGGCAAGCCGTAAATTTAGCGGAATAATCGCGCCACTGACCCAACTACGACCGCGCTGTGTTACGGTTTGCGAGATAACAATAAAAGTGCATAAAAGCGAACTAGAGGGACAACGCGACGTATCGATGCGACATCGGTTGCCTTTATGGTGGTTCGACGACAATACAACTGAAATTTCATGCGTTTTTCCGCAGGTTCACCGCCTCTCACCGGATCGGGCATCGTCAAGATCGTTGTTCTTGATGTGAATGATCACAATCCCGAGTTCGCCCGGCAGGACTACAAGGCCAACGTGGACGAGAACAAGCCCCCCGGAACGTGGGTCACCAAGCTGGACGCTACGGACAAGGATGAAGGGCTCAATGCGAAGATCAAGTAGGTTTCTTGCGCATAATTAAAATTGTGAATATTTTATTCTAAAAAATACCGATGTCTCGGATTTTAATTTAACGCAACAGTTACTAAGGAACTTGTGATTCTAAGAAATTCACAGTTTTGCTGTTACACTCTTTTATAAATTTCTAATAATGAAGAATCCGAATCGATAAATCTGCCAAATGTGCCTACGTAAAAAATATTTCGAATAAAATATACAGAATAAAAGATTATACAAATTTCAGAATAATAGAGCAAACATTGAATCTGACTTTTCTCATTAATTACATTTTATATTTAATATTATATATAAATAATACTATTTTTCTAAAACACACAGATACAGTCTGCTGGGAGACAAAGCGGAGCATTTCTTCGTGGATCCCGATACGGGGGTTGTGGTGACCACGATACCGTTAGATCGCGAGGCGACCGCCGTGTACCATTTCACCATGGTGGCTCGGGACTCGAGCCCGACGGAGCTTCGAATCGCTGCCGTCAATTTGACAATCTACGTGAACGACGCCAATGACAATGCGCCTTGCTTTTCCAGTACCCAGTACTCGGCCTACATCCCCGAAACGGCCAAACCCGGTAATGAAACTAGCAATGATCCAAGCGCATTAATTGCCAATCAAAAAGACCATTAAATTATCTCTATTGATTAAGAGAGTTTTATACAATAACACCGAGTTTTTCTCCGTTTAAAGGTAACTTTGTATTCGGCGCGAAAGCGATCGACGACGACGACGGCCAGAACTCGCGGATTGTTTATCAGCTACAGGGCACAGACGCTCATCGTTTCGTCATCGATCCGGACAACGGCGTGATTCGCGCCGCTAAGGAACTGAATGACAAAAACATGTATACAGTGTACATACTAGCATCAGATTGCGGTGTTGAGCCCCAGTACGTGACTACCGAACTGCAGATATATCTGTGGCAGCGAGATCTGTTCCCCTCTTTTCATTCCAACATCAACACGAGGTTCACGCTACCCGAAGATGTGCCAGAGGGCAAAGTGATTATGAAGCTAAGCGCGTTTGCATCGAAGAACAATGAAAATGGTACTTTGTTGTATGACATGGCTGGTGGAAACATTGGAGACGCTCTGAGAATCGATTCTCTCACCGGCGAGGTAATTAAGATCAAATGCTTTTGTGTTTCCGAAATTATTTGAAACACTTTCAAACACTGGAATTCTACAATTTTGTTTACGTTAATTGTTTCTTCTCAAGAATTTAAGATAATTCAATTTTCTAAAATTTGAAAATATTTAAAAATATATGAAAATATCTTTGGCTATTATAATTATTATTAATGTTATTTTATTACAAAATAATAATTTTGTTTAGGTCATAGTTGCTTCTGGTTTCGATTACGAGACTGCTCCGCACTACGAAGCCTGGGTCTCGGTCTACAATACAAATGTACCCACGTTACGTAGTGTGATTCAGTTGTTGGTGAATGTTACGGACGCTAACGACAACGCGCCGGTTATGGAGGCGGCCATTTACAACGCAACAGTGCTGGAAGAAGAATATCCGCCGTTGTTCGTCGGCAAAGTGTCCGCGAAGGATCGCGATTCCGGCGAAAACGGCCAGGTCACTTATCATCTGGTCGATGATTTGTCCGAGTCTTTTACCATTGACAGCAACACTGGACAGATTGAAACTAACGTTAAACTTGATCGCGAAGAGGTAAATAATCAATTACAATTATTTTTATAAGTACAGTTTTTAATAATAATTAATCACAATTATTATTTCAAGTTTATTATAATTGCTTTAAATCAATTTGTCTGAAGATTCTATAAGAACATCTCTAGTTATTAACAATCGTTTAATTAATGGTACATGTCGGGACTTTTTCAGATTGCGTCTTACGAACTGATTGTGGAAGCTAGAGATCAAGGCCATCCTTGGTTAACCGGTACCGCCACGGTACTAGTGACCGTTTTAGACAAGAACGACAACCCGCCGCACTTTACACGATTGTTTAGCGTTAACGTGACAGAGAATGCGGAAATTGGCACGTTTGTTATACGAATCACGAGCAGCGATCTAGACATCGGTCAGAATGCAAACGTCAGCTACAGCTTCAGTGATAATCCAGGGAACAAGTTCACTATCGATGCTTTGAGCGGAAACGTGACGGTGGCTGGATATCTCGACAGAGAAGAGCAAGACGAGTACCTGTTAAAGGTATGATTCAATCATATTATATAAAATTTGTATTAATAAAGTAAAGACATTATATTTATAAAAGTACATTGGTGCAGAAGTATTTTTAAATTTTAAATTTATAATTCGGAGAATAGTTAAAAAGTTTAAAAGATTGAAAGAGATTGTGGATTTAGAAGATTTTGTTAAATATTATGTTTGATTTTCCTTAGAGCGCTTCATCTTCCGAATCATGTTAAAGTTATTCCGCTTAATAAAATATATTCCACTTGTCGCGTCTAAAAAGAAAAACTATTTCTTCCATCATTTTACCAGGTTGTAGCAGCGGATGGCGCATGGCGAGCGGAGACTGCGCTGACAATCACCGTTCAAGATCAAAATGATAACGCGCCCGAATTCGAGAAGGAAATCTATCACTTCCATTTTCCCGAGCTTCAATCAGTGGTAACGCACGTCGGCCAGGTCGCGGCGATTGATCGCGACAAGCAAGGACCAAACTCGGTCATATCTTACAATCTGCTACAACCGTCCGATCTCTTCACCGTCGATCCAGCGACCGGTGACGTCTTCAGCAAGCGTACTCTGCGTTACAAGCATACGCATCGACCATCCTCACCGGAAAACTTGTACTCGCTGACAGTGGTGGCGACAGACAATGGCAAACCGCCGATGTCTTCGAGGGTAACGGTACATGTAAATGTGGTGGATGCCAATAACAACGCGCCTCGCTTCGAGCAGAGATCTTACCTATCGCCAGTACCGGAGAATTACGGATTGGGTAAGCGAATCACCCAGCTGATCGCACGCGACGATGCCGATTTTGGTGTGAACGCGGAGGTGATTTACTCGCTGACGAGCGTGAACGTTACCGGCGATCTCTTCGCCATCGAGGAGCAATCCGGCTGGGTCTACGTACGCAGGAGTCTCAACGGTATCGCCGTCGGCACGGTGTTCCTCCTGAAGGCGCGCGCCACCGACAAGGGTGTGCCACCGCAGAAGGACGAGGTCATTCTAACGCTCGTGATTTCCGGTGAAAACCGACATGCGCCGACTTTTGCCGCCGTCAGCTACCAGGTGAGAGTGCCGGAGAACGAACCGGTCAACACAACCATTCTGACGGTGAGCGCCGTGGACGGCGACAGTGGACCCAACGGTATGGTTCGCTACAGAATCTCAGCCGGCAACGAGAGAAACGAGTTCTCCGTACATTCCATCACCGGCGCGGTCACCATACTTGAGCCTCTCGATTACGATCTCGTGCAGGAATATAAATTGAACATCATTGCTACGGATCTGGGATTCGAGCCAATGGAAGCGATGGCTACCTTAACCGTCAATGTCTCTGATATCAACGACAATCCTCCAACTTTCAAACGAAACGTCTACGAAGCATTCTTGCTGGAAAATTCGCCGCCTGATAGCTTCGTCTACAAGGTGTGTGTCTTGAGATTTTAATCTTGTTTCTGGTGTCAACTCCTATTCATATTTGATTGCTTAATTATTCGAGTCTTTTCATTTTTTATTTTTTCGTTAAATCTTGAATAGCTTAGCTGAAGAACGAAATTATTCGGATTACATACAAATTTCATTACACTCTTCAAATAAATCAATAATCTTTAACTTTAAACTAGTGTTTTAAATGTTATATATCTCGGATAAATTAATATAATTGTACAAAATTGTAATATTTGCGCTTTCTTCACAAACATAATCTTTTCGTGCACTTTCAGGTGGTCGCTCAAGACATCGACTCACCCAAGTACGCTGTAATAGAATACAAGATCCTCGGTGGCAGTGGCAAGGATTACTTCCGCATCCGCGAAGACACCGGCGAGATCACGTCGGATGCCAGCTTTGACTATGAGGAGACGAACGAGTTCAGTCTCGACATTGTTGCGGCAAATCCGGACTCCAGTCCGCAGATGGTCGGATTCACGACTGTGATGGTACATATTACCGGCGTAAACGAGTTTTATCCCAAGTTCATTCAGCCAGTGTTCCACATGGACGTGTCGGAGAGCGCCGAGGTGGGCACGTCGGTCGGCTTAGTTCAAGCGACTGATCAGGACTCGGGCGAGGACGGCCGGGTGTACTACCTCTTCGTGGGCTCGTCCAATGACCGTGGTTTCTCCATCGGCTCGGAGACCGGCATTATCAGAGTGTCGCGTCGACTCGATCGCGAGACGCAGAATCGTGTGGTGCTGACGGTAATGGCGAAGAACGGCGGCGGTATACGCGGCAACGACACCGACGAGGCGCAGGTAATCGTCTCCATCCAAGACGGCAACGATCCGCCCGAGTTCTTGCAGAACTTGTACGATGCCAAGGTGTCCGAAGGCGCCGTACACGGCACGCGCATGCTCACTGTCCGCGCGGTCGACAAGGACATCAAGCCGCAGAATAATCAGTTCTCGTACTCAATTATCGGCGGCAACGTCGACCAGGCCTTCAAGATCGATCCGCAGACCGGTGACATCGAAACAGCAAAACATCTGGATCGCGAAACCGTGCCTGCTTATGATCTAACGATCGGCGCGATCGACACCGGGTCGCCGCCGCAAACCGGCACCACGATGGTGCACATAGAGTTGCAGGATGTGAACGACAATGGTCCGATCTTTGATCCACCGGAAGTTATCGGCTATGTCAGCGAGAATGAACCGGCTGGTACCAGTATCATGACTCTCAGTGCGACCGATCCCGATTTGCCGCCCAACGGCGCGCCGTTTACATACAAATTAATCGGAGGAAAACAGAGCGACATGGTTACTTTGGACAAACATTCGGGTATACTCAGGACTACAAAGAGTCTCGATAGAGAAACAATGCCGCAACTAGATCTCATGGTTGGTATTCAAATCGCAAAAATGTATCTGGCTTTTTTTCCACTCATAAATAATTTATATTTTATCGAAAAATATTACGATTTAAAAATGGATTTTAATTGAAATAAAAAAGTAATAAAAATATATAATTGGACAATTAGATATATATGTTTATCTGGTATTTTAATATTTGCTATTTTTTTACATTTAATCGCAAAAATTAAAATTAAATGTAGATTGAAGTGGAAGATTCGGGTGTACCCCGAATGAAGAGAGAACACAGCATCACCGTGATCATCACAGATCAGAACGACAGCCCATCCACACCGAGATCAGTGCACGTAATTGTGCACTCATTCAACGCCAAGATACCGCTGGGAAAAATCGCCGACGTACATCCAAACGATCCGGATATCACTGGACTTTATTCGTGTAAGATACTTCAGGGCTCGAATTCACGCGTGCTAAGTATACCAACCGCCTGCGATCTGCACACTAACAAAATTACATCAGGTACGTCTTTATTAATCGAAGAAAAGAGATGAAACATTCTTCTTATGTCTATTTTAAAATTTACGATTAGCATTTTTTTTTATTCGTACTTTTCAATCTAAAGAATTCTAAAGAAAGCAATATTAATTCGTCGATATTATTTGGCAATTTTCTACATTACACATTATTGATAGAAGTTTAAATATTTTACCTGATATTATGAATATTGAAATATTCTTGATAGAATGTTATTACTATTTCTAATATTTTGATCGCACAGAAATCGGCTATTCGTTGAGCGTCTCCGGCAACGACGGACGACATTCCGACGTAATCTCCAAAATCACGGTCGAGTTTTTGATCTTTTCCAACGCCACGATCGAAAACAGCGTAACTCTGCAAATTTCTAAACTGACTGCGAAAGATTTTCTCACTCAATATTACCGAGCACTTCTGGATCTTCTACAAGAGAAAATCGAGGTCGGCGATACATTTATCATTTTCAGTATTAGTGAAAATGGACCAGATTTAAACGTCCATTTGGCAGTAAAATCTCCGCAAGGTAAGTTAAAAAATATCAGAATATCAAAAGTATGTGTATATTATTCATATCATATGCACACTTATTCATATCATTATTAACGTCATAAAACATAGAATGTCTCACAGTTCAAAGTTATTAAAGTATATCAAGTAAATGAATTTTGTTGCTTTTCTGATATTATGATTATTTATTCTATCAATACTATATGTTAATATTACATGTTACACAGAAAAAGCAGTGAAATATATAATTTTAACATTTTTCAGAATATCGTACGAAATACGAAGTGACTGAACTGTTAACGCGCAATCAAGACGAAATTCAAATGCTATTCAAAGATAACTCTTTCATTATCGGCTATTCTCCGTGCAAGCAAATACCGTGTGAGAACGGAGGTAGCTGCAGTGATCACTTAGCTATATACGACGATGCCAGGATTACCGATAGCCAGGCGTTGATTCTGACATCGCCCAGAGTGCTGCACGAGATGAACTGTAAGTGTCGGGATGGCTTCACCGGCGACAGATGCGAAAAAAGGCAAGATCCATGTTCGCCGAATCCCTGTTTGTTGGTGAGTACTTATCAAAGTACTTTAAAAACGATTCGTAAAGAAATGTTAAATGCAAAACCAAATTAAATATATAGTAAAATTAAAATTAAAGTTGATATTTTAACTATATCTATAACTTTTGTATTTGTGATAGCATTTAATATTAGCAAAGTTAGTAAAAATGATTTATTAAAATGATATGATGATAGACGAGCAAATGTATACGATACGCATAAAATTAGAAATCACCAAGTTTTCTAAAAATTAATTTTTTTTCGACTTATTTTCTGGCCGTTTTTAATGCTTCATAAAAATCGATATGAAGCACAAGTATTTACAAGATACATTTTATTGTTTTATAGGGAGGACAATGTCGACGCTTGGGATATGATTTTCAATGTACTTGTCCTATGGATCGTGATGGCAAACTGTGCGAACTCGAGAGAGGCGACGCATGTGCTAGCAATCCGTGTCGAAACGGCGGTTCGTGCAGAAAGAGCCCGGACAGCTTCAGCTTCTTCTGCCTTTGTCGAGCAGGCTACAGAGGAAATCACTGCGAAGCAGTCACCGATTCTTGTCGACCAAATCCTTGCTTGTACGGCGGCTTGTGCGTTAGTGATAAACCTGGGTTCGTTGATTTCTTATTATATATAATTACAGCAATTTAATTATTTGATTATAATTAAAAATATTTTATCACTTAGTAATTACAAATTAGCATCTTGAAATTGTGATTTTCAACATTTGTTATCAATTTATCTGAAATAAAAAATAAAATTGTCACGTACAGATATCGATGCAGCTGTCCCGAGGGTCGCTACGGGCGGCACTGCGAGCGCTCGACCTTCGGCTTCGATGAACTCTCATACATGACATTCCCAGCGCTTGACTCCAATACAAACGACATCACTATCGTGTTTGCCACCACAAAACCGGATGCGCTATTACTATACAATTACGCACCACAAACAGGCGGCCGCTCTGACTTTGTCGTACTGGAGCTGATGGCTGGACGAGTGATCTTTTCGTACGGCGGTGCCAGAAGCGCGATCACTACCGTCACTATCAAGACGAAAAAGTCGGTGTCGGATGGCGAATGGCACAAGGTCACCGCTACCAGAAACGGTAGGGTCGTCTCGCTCAGCGTGTCCGTCTGCAGGGAACATGGCGACGTCTGCGATGATTGTAAACCCGGCGACGGCACTTGTTACGCGGACGATGTGGGTCCGACCGGGTTGGTATTCTGTAATTTTTTAAATAAATTCTATAAAGTGGAAAATTTATTTATCAAAGCGAACAAGATTTCAAATCGCAGAACTGGATTTTTCAATTTTACGTGTTCCATCGTTAAAATGAATAAGTGTTATCATTAAAAGTAATTATCAACGAAAGTAATTATTACAAATAATATTTAATAGAGCTGTCAAAGCGGTTTTTCTTTATTAAAAATATGTGATAACGCTTTAGAGATCTAAAATTATTAATTTGCGCTTAACATTTAATATATTACAGCACTTTGAATTTCAACAATAATCCTCTTCTACTGGGTGGTTTGGAAAACGCCGATCCCGTGCTGGAACGTCCAGGCCAGATTCATTCTGATGACTTTGTGGGTTGCATTCACTCGGTATCAATAAATGGAAGAACTTTGAATCTGACGAATCCACTCGCGTCGCGCGGCGTGAAATCAACGTGTGTCAGATCGCAACAGAATCCTTGTTTGAAAGATGAGAAGAACACTGTTTCCGTCTGCGGTGTGGGCGCTCAGTGTTATGATAAGTGGCATCAAGTGATGTGTCAATGTGGATCTTTGAGAGCACCTAATTGCCACGGCGCCTTGGAGGCCATGATGTTGAGCGACGGAGGATTTATCGAGTTCAAGGTAAAAATAAGCGGAAAGAAATTTACAATCAATAAATTATAAAATGTATAATCTCATTATTTCATGTATAATTTAAAATGAAATTTTATTATAACAATGATAATGTTAAATCTACAAAAATATTTTATCATGGCTAACTGTTAATACTTTATTCATGCTATCTCTGAATAATTTTGACTTGTGATCATTGACATTTGTTTGTACAGGTTTCAGAGAAGCACAGAAGAATGCAACTATTGGAATACCTTTATGGCGGTTCCACGCTGTGGAACCATACAAATCGCGTTAAGCGCAATCTTATTCAGGACACGAGCTCCATAGCGAACTCATCGCCGTTGAAGACAATCGGCCTGATGTTCAGAACTGTGAAGCCTGATGGTATCCTGATTTATATTGCAACCAATAAGCATTTTACATCTATAGAGGTGAGGCAATTCTTCAAGTACATCTCTTTAATCCAACAAGTCTTGCAATTATTTATTTTAAGAATAATTACTCTCAAAAATGTTATCAATTATTAATAGTAAAATGAATCATAAAGTAAGCATAAATTATACACCAATTTTGCCTTTTATTCTTCCTGATTTTTAGAACGTAAATAAATGAGATAAATAATGCAAACGAAAAAGTTAAGTTCCGATTTTACATTTTCAATTGACACGGTCATATATTATATTTTAGCTTCGTAATGGCCAGCTGATTTACACGTCCTTGCTTGAATCACCGGTGAACATGTCGATCAATATCGAGGGCGGCCTCGCCGATGGACATTGGCACAATCTGACTCTCCACGCCTACTCCCGGGGATTAAGACTACTGGTCGACAGCGTCTTGATGGGCGACGAGTTGGACCTGACGGGTGTCCACGATTTCCTCGACCCTTATTTATCCGTCCTGTCGATCGGTGGAGTCAGTCAAAATTTCTATTACGCTCATAGCGCTGGCGCCAAGAGCTTCGAAGGATGCCTGGCTAATTTCACAGTCAACCACGAGGTGCAACCGTTTAATGGCTCTGGATCTATTTTCAAGGACGTGCTTTATCACGGCAAAGTGAGCACCGGATGCCGACAGATCGGCATCAGCGCAGCCGCGGCCGCGGATCCTCTCAGTATCGGTATCACCTTAGTCATCGTCTTTTTCGTTATCCTGCTGATCGCCATTCTGGTGAGCTTCATAGTGTTCCGATTGCGTCGACAAAACAAGGAGAAATCAGCGCCGTCGGTTGTCAACAAGAATACGAACGCTATTATGACCGGCAATTCGCTGGTCGGCGCCGGGAATGATAATCTCATGTCTCGTCACGAGAACACCTACATCTCCGACACATCGGATCTGCGCGGCGTGGGTCACATGGGTCCCGAACTGATCTCAAAGAAATACAAGGAGCGTGAGATCAGCGCCAATGCCGAGCATCGGCCACAGCGACCAGATATCATCGAGCGGGAGGTCACTAAGTCGCCGCCCATCCGCGATGAGCACCCACCGCTGCCGCCGCCCGCCCAGACCTCCCTTCACTCGCACGAACACAATCCAGAACCCGACATTCCGGAACACTACGACCTGGAGAACGCTAGCTCCATTGCACCCAGCGACATCGACATCGTGTACCATTACAAGGGTTATCGCGACGGAATGAGAAAGTACAAAGCCACTCCGCCTCCCATAGGTGAGAAAAGCATAATTTTTGCTTTTCAAAAAAAAATATTTTTAAAAATTGGAAAATTCCTTCTCCAGTTAGCTTTAATTCTTATATTTTCCTGAATTTTCAAAATATAAATAACAAAATCTTTTGTAATAACGATGTATAGCGAATAAGAATAGGAACAAGGATAAGTCTTGTTCTTGAAATAAAGAAAAGTAGGAAAGTTTTTTTGGGCCTCGAAACATCTGACGGACATTTATAGTATAATTTAATTAAAAAATGTCAATTTTTTCAATATTCTACAGCACTCTTTATTAAAATATGTGATATAAACAGTTTAATAAGAAATTATGTGTGCAGGTAACTACGGCAACCATCACAAGCACACGGGACAGCAACATCGACATACCGGACCCTTTCCACCAAGGGCGATGCCACCGCCGAACGTGAATCAACCATCCGGACCAGCGCCCAAGTTGCTTCAGAGCACTCCTTTGGCGAGACTATCGCCTAGCAGCGAGCTGTCTGCGCAACAACCGCGAATTCTCACGCTTCACGACATCAGCGGGAAGCCGCTGCAAAGCGCGCTGCTGGCCACCACGTCCTCGTCCGGCGGCGTCGGCAAGGATGCGCTAAACTCCAATAGCGAAAGAAGTCTGAACTCGCCCATCATGAGTCAGCTGTCGGGTTCAACGGCCAGCAGAAAAGCGCCGCAGTCGAATAACGAAAACTCGGTGAACAACGTGTCCTCGGGTCCTATGGGTCTCACGGCGGAGGAAATCGAGCGACTGAATTCTCGGCCGAGAACGTCTAGCTTGGTCTCCACCCTCGACGCCGTGAGCTCCTCCAGCGAGGCGAGGGGCCCGTCTGCTCACGGGCCTCTCCATCATCATCGACGTCACACGCCACCTGTGGAGAGGCTTGAGCGGCGTAACTCGTCGACAACCGACGAGAGCGGTAACGACAGCTTTACGTGCTCGGAGATCGAATATGACAACGGGTCGCTGGCAGGCGACAAGCAGTCCGACAACCTTTTTGCCAAGCAGGACGATGAGGGGAGCGGGCCCCAGGGTAGAAACAACGTCGAGTCGTCGCAGTCGACAAAGCCGCCACTGCCGCCGAACGTCGGCAATTACGACGGCTTCGACAGCTCGTTCCGCGGCTCCCTCAGCACCCTCGTCGCCTCGGACGACGATCTGTCGACTCACATGGGCGGCCTCCTCTACGGCAGTCATACCAACAACGGCTCGCCCACCACTACGAATACCACCACAACCACAACCGCCGCCGAAGATGCTCTCGGCTGGGACTACCTGCTCAACTGGGGACCCAACTTCGAGAGCCTCGTCGGCGTCTTCATTGACATCGCGGAGCTGCCGGACAGCGCCAGTCGAGTACCCAGGTTGCCGACGAACATCCCTAAACCGTCCGAGGAATATGTATGAGGTTCTTTAAATGGTGCTAGGATAATTTAGTGAACTCGCTACTATAGTTTAGTGAGAAATTTCGTGGAAATTGTGAAGACTCGTCCTAAAGCAACGCGAGACCTGCGATTTAGAAATGTTGCCGAATTTTTACTATTGTTTAGTTGACTAGTTGAACATGTGTAAATCAATAGTATTAATAATGATATTTTCAGTGTCGGATGTGGTTTTGAGTCATACGAGGATATGTTTAAGGAAGGTGCGGACAAAAAAAGTAGCTTTTAAGTGTTTATAAAAGAAATTGTTGCAATATTTAAGGATAGTAGTGAGGTACCGCGTCGAACGCGTGATCATCTTGCCATAAAACGCGAAGAGGAACTTTCCTCGAAAAGAGACTCGTTCGTCATACGGCATAGTTGTTTTTTTTTTTTTATCGTATTTCACGAATCTGTAAATATCGAATAATACATATGCAATCAAAACAACTTCTATGCGGAGTGCACAAAGCAGCGCTTATACGATCGGTTGAACTGCAGAGATTCTTCTGCGACCAATATTAATTAATATCGATTGAAATTAATATTACTAATAATGTTGATTTTAATTGAATTAATTGATATTAATGCTGAGCGCATTTCACGCATTTCGAGCGATCGTACATAATTTTAAATACGAAATATAATTACGCGAAATTACATTGAATGCCATTTTAGTTACGGCCGGACTCGCCGTCGACGAGATGGAAAGATGTGCGACTGGACATCGAGGCGGCTCAATTGATTGTTAACTATGGATTTCTGTATATACCTTAAACAGCCGCGTGAATGCCACATACATTCGATACAGTCGCACATGTCGTAATTATTGGTGGAATGGCTAAATGGCACATAGATATTTTACCTCACAATCCTTAATATTTGAATCAGAGATTAAAATTGTTACACTTTCACTGTCTATTCATTGAAATTGCAGCGCGCAAAACTCTCAAAGTAGTTATATAATTTATATTTTTCACTACATAATATATACTCTTAATATTTTACATTTATACTGTAAAAATTAATTTTTTACATTTTATAAAAAATAGAAGAAATTAGTGCACAAACAGAATTAGAACTCATATTGCAGTTTCAATAAACAGAAATTTCAGTGAGTCTGGATTTTGATGGCAAAGTAAAGGAAAGTGACTTTTACAATGTTTTTTCATGACAGTAAAAATGCTATTGTTAATGTAAGATTCACTCTCTTATGAATCGAACTTGAACTCGCTGAAATTATACCGATTTCAATATCTGATTCGAATCGTCCAAAGCAATACTTGCTAAATCCATATTTTCCTAGTTCCACAAGTATTATAATACCACTTAGCCACTCGATCGAAAGCAGCGTGTTTCGATTTAAAAGAATGCTCGCCAGGAGAGGGAAGAGTTTGTCTTCGTTCTGTTAATATTTGTACTGTAAAGACAACGGACAACCGCTGATGAAATTACCGGGCCGTCGTGAAACGCCAGACGTGTCGATTCGTGCTCAATTGGTATCGTTAGAGAGACAATAACGGCGCCTGATTCGTAGCGTTCCTGAAAGTAGCTGCTGCTCGCAGACTACCAGACTGATTTCTTTTTCCACTGCGTTTCGCGAGATCGGTTTATTCGCCTTTCATGTGTTTTCGTTGTAAATTACTGAGATCTGGTCCTCGGATCCCGTCTCATTCTGTAAATAAAACTGCGTGTGTGAGTTGTACAAAAGTGCGAATGCTTATGCGAGTACGTGCTACTCTATCATCATTGACCGTAATTTGTAATAGACGACAGATTTGTAATAAAAATCGCTGTGTGATTTTATTCATCCCCGTACCCCGCTTCAAATTTTTATATGCAACATGAAATATTAATAGAATTTTTTTTATATATTAATTCACTTTGGAAACAATTGCCAGTTATAATATTCCATAAAATGAAATTTTCTTATCGCGTATTTTTTTTTTAATTGCCGCAAATATTCAGTGACATTTAAAATAAAAAATGTGTGCACTTTACCGCTTCTTTTTAAGTGTTTGAAAAAATTTTACTATCTGTTGTGTGATTAAGTTGAGAGATCGCGCTAGCTTCGATCTTCATTTTTTATATCGCTTCGTTACTTTTGTCAAAGCTGATTTTGTTGCGTATGTGAGACTTGGAATTAATTAGTAGTTATTATTTATTATTGCTATTTATCATTATTATTTGTTAAGATTAAACTGTCGGTGAATTGAGAAACGAGATACGAGAGAAAGTGCGAACGCGAGAAAAAGTTACACAAAAAGTTATCGGCCTCTCAGTTCGTCAGACTGCCGGAATTTGATCGATTGGTTATAATGTACAGATAATGATATCTCCACTTCCGTCATACGACGACGAGCTTCTGAATAGCGCTTACGCAAACGTCAGTCTGATCGCCGACAAAGCCTGGACCTTCGATCCCGAGGATCCTTTCCGAAAGTTAAACCATTCTCTCTGGATTCAAGTGAGATGCGCAACAGATACTTTAAAGTATTTCGTATCTTCACAAAAATTCCTTGATATATTTTCGTCACTTATTGTTGCTCGAAAGGACACTTTGAGAAAACGAATTAATATTAGTAAATTCAAACGCAGCTTTATTTAAAAATATCGTACAACGTGTTATTAAAGATAAAAAAAAAGATTGTTCAATTATAAAAAGTAACGGAAATACAGTATATACTTGAGAGCTGCTGAAATAAGGGGAAGAATTTATTTTGACATAATGATAAGTTATCGTTAATGTCAGAGTTGCGAAATAACTGCGAAGTACGAGAAAAATAGTGATTATCGTCCGAGACTCGTCCGAGACGTCATCTCCGAATCGCGCTTGGCGAAGTACGGTAATTACGAATACGATGAGCAACACGAGAGAATGTACAGGCCGGACGATGGTAAATCGTCGGGTAGCGGACTTTGCCATTTCCGTCCAGCAACGGAGGCTGTGGAACCGTGGATGCTTCCTGAAGTTCAAGAACACTTCGCCCGGTTAATCTCGCCGAGCCGCACGCGATCACATCGGGAACCGTTAGTTTGCTGCAGCTTCTGTATTATTTTAATATTTTACGAAATTCACTCTGAAACATCTAATGATTATGAGAATATAATATCAGAGAGTAATAGCAGATACAATCCATCGTCATTATTTATCATTAACATTTATTTCAACGACATTCGATTTTTATATTACAGGCATAAAAATACTAAATGCACATTGTATTGATTATGATTGGATTTTAATATCTCGTTAATAGTACGTTCAATTTGCAAAGCTCAGCAATATCAATACTGAAGTGCAACACCTTGAGGAGGGAAAATGAAAACGTTTGCTCGAATTTCCAATCGGATTGGAGCGAAAATTCGAAAAAACGACGTCAGAAGATCGATCTGAAGGAGAGCAGAAAAATTGGATTATATGGCGAGTCGCTTTCGACTCATAAATCAGATGAAAGTGGTGAGCAGTATTTATTTTTAGACATTAGCAACGATATAGATAACAAAGTATAATTATTATCTGCATATCCCTATATAAAAGTAGCAAAAGTAATAATACTTTTAACATTTGTACTCCAGGCTATTTATTTATTAATTACGTACCTGTTTATTAATTATACATACTTATTTATTAATCGTGTCACGTATTATTGATTAATATTCTAATTCTTTGCTAACGTAAATTGTTTTAATAAATTATAAGTGGTCAAAACATAATTAAAAGTGCGATATGTTAGAGTATAGAGAGAAGATTACCATAAGATTCAAATATTTCAAAACAAATCTCTAATTTTAAATTTCAGAGATATACATAATTCCACAAATTGAATTTTTGTTGATGCTTTTATACATTTGATTTCCAGAATCACATGAAAGATCAACCAAAACATTCGCCCGTCATCAGCGATACACCGTGGAGACCATCGCGGAAATACAGCTGCAATCTCGCATCGAGAGCGATGCTGTGCGTGACATATGGAACGTGGGGAAGTTTCAACGGCAGCAACAGCAACAATGTCATCAGCAGAACCAGCAATCACGGATTATTCGGCAGATACAGCCCGCCACCCAGCATCATCAACCCTTCTATTGCACGCTGCAGTATCAGCCTCTGATTCTGAGAGCGCAATATCAGCGGAGACCGTTGCAATCGCCGTCACTACCATCTCCACCGCCACCGATCCTAAGCGCCGAAGTGCCGGAATTCTTCCCCAAATCAATCCCAGTTCCGATAACGTATAGCCTAAACGCCGATAAGGAACGCAAAGCTCGTCAGATACGCTATTTTCCATCGTTCAACGACAGAAACTATCAGAGCGAGCTGTTTCCCTACAATAGGCCGCAGCATGAAACTATATTTCCGGTAAAAAGAATTTTGTCGAAATCTCTCTTGAAACAGATTATGTAAAATCTAAGGCCGCATTCTAATAATTCCGTGATAGTTCAGCGATATTACGATATAACACATGTATGTACATAAAATCGTTGCATATTTACAATCAAAAAGCACATTTAAAATACTTTTACACGCAACTATTTAATAATTAAAAATTAAATTAAATTAAAAATTGATTATATTAAGTTAGAAAAACCGGATAATTATATTACTTTATATGAGAAATTAATACGATTTGATGAACGTTGTTTGATGACGTTTTTCTTAATGTCTTTTTTTAAATGATTTCTGTATTCAATTATCAATAATTTATTTTACAATTTCTCTATGTAGAACACCAGAATGTCCATATTACCTGCCACAGAAACGAACGTGTTCCGATCTTCTCAGGAATGGTTCCAAAGAGTCGCACCACCGATGCAGCTACAGTTAGCGGCTGCTTCGTCTCCTCTGCCGGTTTGCACGTCGTTGCAGCCGATTCACGATGCTACGATCGGCCATCGTCCTCTACAGGTATTTTTTCAATAAAGATAACTCAAAAAATTCCGAAGAATTATAATTATCTTCCAAAAGTTATACTCTTTGTTATACATAATTATTTTAAATTAATTAATCGATGAGAATCTATAACACTACATTTGCATTGTTATCAAAAATTCTTTTGAAAAAATTCCAAAAAATAAAAATAAATATTAAATATTATAAATTACTGTATATAAATAAATTTGAACCTTGGAATCAAGGATCTTGACAAAGCTGCGCGTAACTTGCAGATGTATGAGAAATTTGTGCCATGCACTCAGTCGAGCCCAACGACGCCCATACCTGTATATCAGCGACCGATAGAACTGTACCAGGAACCAACGTCGAAACGGAAGAATCAAGGAGTCGATTTCAACAATCTCATACTACTAACGAAGAATAGCATCAAGACACGACGCGGTCACGCGAAAAGCACCGCTCAATCACCTTTCCTCCCGGACTCCAAACAGAACCTGAGAACTTCCGGTCACAAGATGCAGGTGCAATGGCTCGACAAGGATCACTGCGCGAAGAATGCTGAAGAGATCGTGGCTGTGAACGCATTGGTATCGGAGTTGCGTAGCTTTGAAGAGAAATACGAGTACGATAAAAGAGCCAGCACCAGCTGGAAAACCGTCGCTGCTGCTTCGCAAAGTCAGCAAGGATCGTGCGAAACTGCAAGATCGAAGGACAGAATCTTTGGGAACGAAAGCGCAAGATGCAAGACTTTGGACGCTGAAGGGAAGGATAAAAAGATGAAGCGGCCACTTTACAGAGACGTTCTCGCAAATGCCTCGAGCGGAGTAGTTCCGGAAAATGTCTTTGAGAAGAGGCACGTGAAGTTCTTTTCTTTAATTTCGAAATTTATGTCCATTTAATACTCTCTGCCAACATTTTTCTGATTCTACTTATTCCATTTATTTCGCGAAGATCGTCTAAATTTGAATCAAAATTTTATCACTGCACGCATAAGTATTTTTATGGTTTCTAGATACGACGAACTCGAGCAACAAGCGATGGAACAATACAGAAACTCGGAAGAATCGCTAGCGCTCAAATACCAGGCAATAATCCAAATTTTGATATTAATCTCGCGGCTAAACAATACGCGCAAAAAAATAGACGAATAAAAAAATTAACAAATATCTAAGGATCGTTTAAAATTATAAATTCCTCGAAATCGAAATTTCAAAACTGCATTTCTTCGATTAATTTTTATTCAGTTATATAGAGTAGAATATCACACTACATGCGTACTCGAACTGCAGGAATTGGAGCGCCAAGCGATGGAACAATATAGAAATAGTCGCACAGGGGACGATAAGCGTTCGGTATCTTCCGAGGACCAACATTGTTTTGATGGACAAAGGTGTTCGGGACGCGGACAATGCAGTCCTTCAATAGAATATACAGAAAGAAAAGGTAATGCGAAAATTTAATAACTTCTATCTTTTACAATATATATAATATTTAATGTCCTTCACAAAATTTTTGATATTTTGTGTCAGGTTGTTGCTTTCCACAAATTACACTGCTGAAGCCAAAGGGTAAATCTCTGCCCAATGTTTTTGATGGATCATCGTGCAACGACGGCATTCGGCAATCAGCCGCCGCTTCAAGAAGTCTATCTACATTGACCGACAGATTGTTGAGGGAATCGAAAAACATATGTAAGGGTGCATCAGGAGATAAAATTGATACTAACGGTGAGCAAAATAAAATGCAGGGGTATACAAAACAATTCAATATATTATAAAACTTTTATCGATGTTCATTTGAAATCACCAATCTTTAAAATCTCAGTTCGAACATCGTTGAAGCGGCGTCTGATACTGATGTCACCCTTCGAGCGCAAGTCAGAGGCCAGACGATTGATGAAGACGACGGACTTGCATGGGATATGCACACTCTCTCGAGCGAAAAAGAACGTCTTCAATTACTATCGGACCTCCGAAATCGCTCAAAACGGCAGCGGTGACGAAAACATAACGATCATACAATCTCCTAATAGAGAAAGTATGATAGCGTCAACTATGCATTAATAAAAATTTTATATATATTATTCTAAAAATTTATTTATTTTACAAAACATTCATATAATAAAAAAAAGTGGAGACAAATTTTCATATTTTAATGTGATATTTTCAGTTTGGTTATCCGGATTCTGGACTACTTGAATCGAATAAATTTCCTTCAGAACAATTAAAAGAGCTTCAAGCTTTTTTGCAGACGTCGATGAATTGGATTTGAAAAATTCTTGGGAATTAAGAAGCAAATTATGATTTGTAATATAATTAATAGTGACATATTGATTAATGTTATAGGTTATAGGTTAAATGAAAATAATAATGACGTAAGGAAAGTTCTCATGATATGTGTATACTGATATACAATCGACAAGATAATTTACATAAAGTTTTTAAAGCTAAATTACTGCTTGTATATAGTGATCAGACACTTATTTCAAAATACAGTAAGCGTATTTGTTCGTATAAGCATATATATTATATATGATATTAATACTATAAAATATAATACTGTAAAGAAGGTAACAATTTCAAACTGGCTATGTTCGACTTCCAAGCGACGAGTAATATAATTACATATATCAAGATCTAAGATCGAATGGGAAGAAAATTATGTGGGCGATATTATACTTTTCAGTCTCTGGATTATTCAGTCAGAAGATTAACTATTTGAGTTATCTGTTATATAAATGGTATAGCACGAATATTAAAGCGTAATAAAATATAGGTATAAAAAATCTTCTAAAAAATCATACTTATAAAGAATATTTCACATTTTTCATAATTATAAATATATATATTCTATTTTTTTACGCACGCACACACGTACACGCGTATATTTATGCCTCTATAAGCGGCGTGTATTACTAGGATAATATGGAAATATATTTTTCATGTAATAAAAATTTCTTACGAAAAAATCGTATCGTTTTGACAAAAGAACATACTTACCAGTTATCAAGAAACTCAAATCCAGTCTTTGGTATACTTCTTTCCTCCTCTTCTTGATTCAATTGAGACGATTGAAAACTGCTGTACGAACTGGGTGTCTCTAACAAAGCAGTCGATTCATTTATGTCGCTCGATTTTGTTCGTGACATCACCACCATGGTATTCGATTGACTTTTATCTGTATCAGAATCCCTCACCAAACTCTCCATATCATCTTCGACATTGTTTTGTAACTTCAACAAGGAAGTCTTATTGATAAGTTTGGCAAATATACTGTCGGAGTGTTCGTTGTTGATTCCACTTGTCAATAAGTTGCTGCACTGATCATTCTCAAAAAGATTACTGGTGTAACAATCTGATTGATAACAACCAACTTGGTGTGCGGAGCTGTAGCTATTGTTCAATGAACAAGGATTACTTCTCTGTGCCTTCACAGGACTGGAAAAGTGTGGCGATTCTCCAAAATAGGTCCTCATTGACTTGGATTTCAATTCTTCATTAGAATCTATCGAACTGAGATTCATCTGTGACTGAGTCATAAATGAAAATGGTGCAGAGTGCTCATCTCGCCATCGTAATGTCTGTAATGCAACAAGATGTGTTATTCATCTATTCTTAATGTATAATCTTTCTTAAACATTAATAATACTGCTACACTCACGGAACCAGTTTCGTCTATAACATATTTCATTCCAGTTTGTATACGTAGCTTTGGATACCATTCAGGTAATTCTTTGGTCGATTCTACTTTCTTCAAAGTATATTTCAAGGCTACTTCAGGCTGAATTATAGTTTCATTAATAGCTTGATTACGCTCCGCTGTGCTCAGAGTATGCCACAGCCCTTCATAAGCTTCCTTTGTTGCAGTTATGTCATCGCCAATCCGTTGAGCTATAGGATTTATACTGTAAAAGTATTGTTCCGCTCTCGCGGTAAGAGTGCTAGAACTCATCCTGGTGTACTGAAATTGAACAAATTTACCGGTGCTTAACACTAGCTGTATGATTATTAATAAAATTATTAATAAAATAAAAACTATGATTATGAAAACGCCAAAAAGACTTTTGATATACTTACTGAATCTTTGATAATGATGACATAAACAAGAGCAGAGTTAATTGTATTGACGTAACAATTATCGATTGTTACAGTATCACGTAATGATCATATAAATGCACAACGCAAGTATCTCGAACGTGCACGTAACTATCATTTTTAAAGAACACGTTCACAAAAATACAAATGCTAATTACTAAAATAAACGTGTTTATTGGAGATAATTAAAGAGCACAGAAATCCTAATTTGCCATAACGCAGCTTCAGAAACTTGACACGAAGGTGAAAGTACTGCCATCAAACAGGCAATTGATGAACAGTAAACCACAGTAAACGCTATTTAGTCGCAGTCAATAACTTTGACAATTTTTTTCTGAATCGTACTATTTGCTTTTGGCAATTCTCGACGACCAGCGAAACGGATTCAGAAGAAATCTTTTGGGACACAATGAAATGTTCTTCTGATCGTTGAAAAAATTGGAGGACGCCTAATCGCGTTCTTCAATTTTTTCGATATCTCAATAGCCAAAGAACGCCTAATCACGTTTTCGAAAATTGGAAGACGCAATTTGGTGTCCTTAAATTTTTTTTGACGGTTAGAGATAGAGATTTGGATCATAAGATTTTTATTGTAGAGCTACTTTATTTAATTATAATTACGTTGCATAAATAAAAATTATATGTCTTTATAATTTCATTTTACGCGTAATAATAGTTAACTATATTTACAGTTTATACATATATATAATCTATTTATAATTTCTTACAATACTGTTAAAAATACAAATTAGATTTTGATTTGATTGACTGATGGGTAGGAAAGTGGCAATAAGAGTCTGATGAAAAAAGTAATGTACCTTTATTACTAGTCTCTTTTAAATGGCAAAAATTGCTTAAATTAACAAAGCCAAAATAGTCTTAAGATACTCAGATATGAAACAAATGTAAGACAGAAATAAGATGTCTTGGAATCTGCACAACTCTAAATAACAAAGGAACAAAATCGTTTATCGTGTATTCGTTTTGAACGAAGATTAACAATGCCCAACTGTTATTTGTACATCCGGATTGCGACGGAAATATCCACGTGTTATTCTCTTTTATTATTATACAAATATATACAATATTTTAATATCTGCTTAATCAGTCGCTTATAGATGGTTTTTCTACGAATTCGACAAAACAAACGGCGGTTTACTTAAAGTGTGCAAACTATAAATACACAAATGTGATATATGTACATATTATAATATACATTATAATATATTATATGTATTATAATATACATTATAATATATATCACATATATACATGTAACTATCATTCGTAAATAATAATTTCGTATATATAATCTATATAAAGAATAATAATTATACACACATGTAACAATGTAACAGGAATGATAATAAATAAGAAATTGCGTATGATATCGTGTGTATGAATACTTTATAATGTTTAGATATTACTTATGTCATCTTTTATTATCATTATAAAGACATTTTTCAGGTATAAACGAATATATATGTGCTTTTAGCCGCTTTTATCTCTCTCCTTTTTTTACAAAATGTATATACAACTTAGTAAGTTGCGCTTCAATACTTGGTCAAACAAAAAGTAAAAGCTTCTTTCTTTTATTTCTTCTTTTAACAGAAATTATCGAGTAATTTTTTACGATTCTATCAACGCTGCTCTCATATACATATACATATGAATATGAATATATATATATATATTAATGCAATTTTTTCTGAAAAATTGTCCTGATAAAATAATTCTGATTCGATACATCATATCATAATTCATTGCATATATTGCACATATATATGTATTTCTGTAAAATTCTCACTTCTAAACAGTTTAATTTTGTTTGATTTGCTAATATCAATTATTGATACAAATTATTGATATCAGTAATTGATATTAGTTTAATTAATATCAATTAGATAATCGCACATACAAAATAACCAAAGTATTATTTTTTTACACACAAAATAACGTGTTTGTTTTATATTTTTTATTATCAATATAATTTCTTCATATAGTAAAACGAGAATTAATAGAAATTTAAATTTACTTTTGTGTGTAACTTATTAAAATTAAAACATGTTTATATTGTGTTCACACGTAGAATTTATAAGTTGAAAAAGCGGAATATCTATTTAATATCTTTATTTAAAAAAAATATACAAAATAAGCTATCATTCAAGACTCCTTTTGAACATATATATATTTTATGCTTTAACGCGTTTCAGATTAATAGAGTTTTAGATCTTATTTCATCAAATTTAATATAACTTTAGTAACAAAAATCTGGTGAAAAATACTGCATTGCTCTAAATCTATAAATTATCTATAAATAAATCTATAAACAAACTTTTAAGTTTTAATCAGTCGTCAACTAACTTTCTTTTCCTCTCGTACTAAAGTAAAAAAATTTCACAAATAAACCCTTATATACTTCAAGTATATATGTTAAATATTAAATGTCATTTACGACAGTTTTACTTAAGCTACATTTCAAAAATTTCTTCCGAAATCAAGACAATATATGTCATGGTCAATGGCAACACAGTAATATGCAAATCAATTTGAATAAGAAAATAGTAATCAAAGGGCGGTATATTGCACGTAGAATAGACTGAATGCAAATTCGTCCACAGTTACCTGTTCGACAAATGCTTAAGAGGACCGAGACTTAATATGGAGGTAGCACCAAGCGCACCCAGATTGCAAGTACTCGAATTTCTCGCACCGTCTATCGTAATGATTGGTAAACCGAAGTAACCACCAGTTTGAGCACTTAATTGCGACAAGGGTATATAACTTTGAATGCCTAGGTTCGCCAAGCGATTTAGGACATGCGGCGACTTTAGGTCCACAACCGGTAGAGCTAATTCCGTGCCTCCGTTTTGCGCCACGGTGTCGACTTCCTTATGATAAGTCTGCTTGTGCGTTGTTAGTGCCTGAACCGTGGGATATTGAGCGGGGCAGAGGTTGCACCTTGAAAAAAGTAAATTGCGCATTGATTAGTTTTATATTATATTGCGTATGTCACTATTAAGAAGAAAAAAAAAAAGAAAAAAAAAACACAAGTGAGTGACTTTGACTTACCTATGAAGTAGCTTGCTAGTCGTCCGATGACTCGCCATGTGCTGCGTCAACATGTCTTGATTTTGAAAGTTCTTATCGCACACTTGACACGTTAACAATGTTCTAGAAAACGCAAATGTAGAACGCATTTGTTTCACGAATTATTCATTGATTCATAATTGTAGTACGTTAATAAAACATGCAAATAGTGTAGTACAAAGAATTCTTACCTAGGTGGCCGACCACGTCTAACGACTGGCATGGTCTGCGGTGGAGTGTCCTGTGTGAGATCGACGGTCGGTGGTCTCGGTGGTCGTTCAACCTGATCGTTAATCGGCGATTTGTTTTGCTTGTTCTGCGGAACAGCAAATTGCCCTTGCTCCTGCTGCTTTCTTTGTGAACTAGTTGGTATGATAGAAATAGCAGAATTCAGATTGAGCGCTGTAACATTTAAAGGTGGCTGTGAAGGTGGTGGCCTCTGCTGCTGCTGTGAGGGTATCTGTTGCTTGTTTTGTTCACTTGTTTTATTTTTATTTGCAGCTGGAGTAACTGTTATACCTCGAGCCGCGAGTACATTCGCCACCGCCTTGGCGTCGGATTTCTTTCCCCCTGTGCTCGATGTGTTCTGGACTTGAGCTGGGGTGGAACCTTTAGATTAGTAAATATAACACTTTATTTTGCTGTAACGCACCCCTTCTGCGAATGTAATTATATGATAATTTTCTTTGTAATCTATTTGCACAAGTACAACACATGAATGCGGTAAAATAAGCTAACAACAGACAAGCTTGCGAAAAGAAATGTATAAATATAATGAAAATTAAATTTAATAATTGCAAATGTAACAAACTTAAATTTTGTAAAAGCAATATATTAACGCAAAATCATAGAAACTAAGTTTCATAGAAGAGGCACTTTACACATATCGCAGTGCATAAAAAATAAACAGTAATTTAAGCCAATCACAATGAAATATTCTCTCGCTATAAACTTACCTGGTTGCCGAACACTTAGAGTGATTGAATCCGTGAGATGAATCGTAGAATCGTTTCTGTTGGTTTGTTGAGTGGTAGCTCCCTGAACATTTTGAATAACGGGTAGTCCATCGTTTCTCTTTTGTTGCGCTATCACATGGCAATCCGCATCTTCATTTCTATCGGGCAATAGAACGTCCATACGCCTCTGCTTTGCTGCAGGAGTGTTTTGCGGTGGAACTTGCATAGCTTGCTGAATGGGTCTCTTCATGCGCTGACGAGGAACAGAACCGGTAGTTTGTGGTATTCGTGGTGCTCTGAAAGCAAAATTTGTTCGACAAACGTGTTCCGACGCGTGCTCGAGGTTTAGCACGCTTACCGGCTATTTTGAACGACGGTTGCCGATGGATATCGCCCACGTGGAACTTGTTGAGGCAATTGGGGATGCATTTGTGGGGGAGGCGCAGGTATCTGGGGATAGGGACCTGGTCCGTATTGGTACAAATGCGCCATGTGCGGAGGGTAGTGTATACCTTGTGGACCGGGTACTCTGTACATCGGCGGTCGTCCTGGCGGTTGCACAAAGTAATTTGGTCCAGGTATCATCGTATTAGCGCCTGGAGGAAGACTAGGGGGCATTTGCGTTTGTGGAAGAGGCATACGCTGCACTTGCTGGGCCAGTTGTTGTACAGGTGGTGGTAGTTGCTCAAAGTTTACCGGTGATATTTGCATTTGTTGACTCGCAGCGCCTCCCGCCGCCGCCACCGCCGCATTGTACGTCGGTGAATTGGTTTGATGCGGCGATGTCAACGGCGAGTTTCTACTGATTTGTTGCGAGCTACTTGTTGATGTCTCCACTGGTGCGGCAGTGTGAGGTGAATGCGTAGCAGCGTTCAATTGTGGCGACGCTCGGCTCAAGTGCGGCGAATTCTGATTTACGTGTGGCGAACTTTGATTAACATGCGGTGAATTCGCATTCGACAATTGATGAGGCGACAGTTGGCTTACGCTCGGTGAGAGCGGAGTGCCGTGAACTTGCGCTCGGTGCATCGACACCTCCATCGGCGAATAAAAGTTAAGATTGATGCAATCCGGGATATTGCATTGATAGTGACCGACTTTGCTACGATGTTCGTCCAATTGTGTAATGTCCTTGAACTTCTCGTTGCAGTAGCGACACATGTTGACGGTTTCCGCCAGTTTTTCCAGGGGCACGTACTCCGCTGTCTCGCCGGCCGACAGATTGTTCGATAATGACACTTCGTTTGGATTGCGTCTCTGATGTTCAATGAGGAAGCTGTGCAAGAGCGATCCAGCATTCTCCATGTTGCTATCGCCGCCCGTATCCGCCTGTTGTTCGCCATCTTCTTTGTTAGGCTCTTCATTGCTCTTGCTCGACAAGTCTGCGGATAGTTGATTCCAGTTGAAATCTTGTGCCTGCGGTTCGACCGATTCTCTGTTCTTATCTTCGTTGTCGCACAATGAAGCACGTTGCGCCGCATGGTTAGGAAACGTGGAAGACTTTGGAATAATGCTGATGGAAGGATTTTGTTCAAGATTATGTATCATGCTGGAATCGTTGTTTCTATCATCTTCTTCTTCAATAGATGAATTGTCTATCAATTGACTTGTTGATCTAGAGCTGTAAAAAACAAAAAAATATTAAATTTACATCATCAATTATTGCATAATACTATCTGTTTAGCAAGATATGACTAAAGTATTCAATTAACCTCATAAAAATCAAACGATAAACAACATAAAAGTGAATTATATCATTTGTACTTGGAAATTTATTAAAAAAACTGCATCAAATTAATGTTAACATCTGATACTATATTAGCATTCTCATCTTAAATTGATCAGTTGAGCGATTCATCGAGCGTTTGGTACATCCGCACTATCGATTATCAATATCGCTTACCTGGACTGTTCGCCAAGTTTCTTCAAATTTTCAATAGTTTCCCTACATGTCGCTTCCAAAGCATCCGACTCTTCGTGATCCTCGGATTCCGAAAGCCTTTTCTCCGAATTGTCATAGTTATCTGTAGCTTGTATGTCATCAACATTTTGATCTTCTTTCTCAGATGGATTTGCCATATCACTCCCTACACCAGAATCAGCCTCATTAACATCTATGGACGGTCTTTCATTCTCCTCCAGAGGATTGTTGTGCTCATCCGTGTTAAATTTAATATTTTCATAATCATCCTGTAAATAAAATCACTGTAGAAAACACACAGAATTTGAACACACAGAAACTTTACTGTCACATTGTCTAACAAAGAGCTCACTTGTTGGTCCACCATCACGTTTTCAAAAGGTTCATTGACTGAGTTTTCTGTTGGCTTGTCATCTCTTCGATCATCTTCTTTAGCACCTGCCACGTCTTTTTGCTGATGGTTTCTGACCAAATTGAAATTAGAATGTACTACGGTGAAGTCCGCTGATTCCGAAGACTTCTTCCTCAGTGTGAGTTTAAGAGATTCAGCTGTGCTCTGCTTCTTCAGAGTTAATTTTAGTGAACCTTTTGTTTCAGGATCCAACCAATATGTGTCGCTCTGCGTACACACCTTTGCCTTTGGACCGGTTACTCTCTTGAGAACAATACGAGGTTTCCTCAAGTGAGTATTTATATGAACTCGCAGCTGCTTTTTCGTAGGGAATTGTTGGCCACAAATGCCGCAATCCAGCAGCAATTGTTGACCGCTCAAGCTGTCGTCCAGCGAGTTGGGAGTGCCTGCACGCTCGTCTGAAACATAACGCATGGATATCATAATTACATCTCTTTCGCCGAGGTTACATTTTGCCGTATCGCGCGCATGCATTACACACGCGCACAGCAACGTATAGTACGTGTAAAGTTTTGTTTTGTGCGCAGAAGTTACATCGTTATACGAAGGAGGGGAGAGGAGAGATGGATGTATGGAAAAGAGACGGAGACCAAGCAACAGCACACCGAGATGGCACACCGAGATGGCACACCGATGAAGATTGATCGTTTGATGATGGCTTGGTATAAACGCACATGCTTACAGTTCGGCGAGTAATCTGCGATTTGCCGCGCTTTTCTTCTTGCCGCTCAAAACATTAATGCTGCCTTTCGCGACAGTGTCACTCGATTCGACAGTTCTGCGCGAATGTGCATTCGTCGCACATGTTACACACGAGAGAGACAAAGAGATGCACGTTACATCAGCGGCGTAGCAACTGGCTGCATAATGTTTACATGCGGATACGTAAACAAATCGATTTGCGCGCGTTTTTGCCTAATCGTCTGGCGACGGTATCGCGAATACGGTCGCGCAAAATGGTCGGTGCCAGGGATAATTGCCTCTCACTTTCGCCGAGAATTGAAAACACGACTCGCCAATCGATATGCGGCTAAAGCGCGCACCGTATTGGCCGGTTTCGTATCGGCGCGCAATTTCCCGCCACCGATTGGTCCAGCGCAGCGTTTTCTCACATGCAATGTTCCCAACCATGACATCTTCCCACTCATGCGCCACCAACACCATCTCCGTCCGCATGCGTAACGCGCACAGTTGACCACGTGATCGCTATACAGGTTCGTGCTTAGATACGATTATGATCAATTTCTTTTTATAGCATATTATTAATTCATTCTTTTTATGACTTGGAAAGAGTAATGTCAATAATATATTATAAGAAGAAAATGCTATTGATACAACTTAAGCAATACAAATAGTGACAATTAATTTTTGTATGGACCAAGCACAGGGTCCAGAGCATCTAAGCACGTATCTATCAGAGCGGTCACGTGATCAGTTGTGTACATTTCACCAAGAAGAAACGGATGACAAAAAACGTATAGAGCACCCTGTCACTAAAAAAATCTCAAGTCTCTTAAAAGCGAATCTTATCTGATCGTGTTAACTTTTGTCACTATAATTGATTGACTTTCATCGCTTATCATTGACAAAACACTATAATCTTGATTTTTTCGTATGAATATTTCACCTTAAATCATTTCAAGAGTACGCTTTTAAGAGCATTTTTGTTAGTGACGAGACATTTGTACTGTACTCCATAATGAAGAACGCTACTTGACAATGTCAAGCTTATTAATAAAATGAGAAAGTATTCCCTGTCAAACAAGATGTAAGTTAAAAGTGTGAGTTGAAACGAAACATTACACGACACGGCATTATCAGGCGAAGCGATTACGCGCGGTTCTTGACGCGCGCCACGTGTTTACAAATTCCTAACCTACAGCCAACACTAACTCGTACAGTCAACATCAGAATAATCAAGAGTTTTTTTTTATTTCACAAAAAGCTTTCGCGCGTTTACTTCTATATGAGCCGAGGATTACTAAGATGATATATCATGTAATGATTTTGTATTTGTATGATAGAAGCAGAGGTATGTCAATATTTTGATAGCTATTGTCAACTTGTATCGAGGAACAATACTCTGAAAGACTTGCGAAAGAAAAAAATTGTTACTGAAAAAGCGCATGAATAATTGCACAATCAGATACTATAGTTGTGGTATTGTTGGTAGTTAGTTATAATTTATTAGATCACATGTATAGAAGAGGTTTTATAAAACCCCTTTTATAGTTAAAATATATAGTGTAGCAATAAAACAGAAATAGACCCTTTGGTGGCAAACAATAGAGTAGAGATATTACACTGCCAAATTAATATCCATAACTGTTTAATATAAAATTGTTTTATAATGTACTTTTTAAAATCACGTATATATTAAACTTTATAAAATAACTTGTGTATTAAACTTTCATAAATATTGATTTGGCAATGTAACATTTTTACTTCTATCGCTATGCTATGTATAAGAAATATTTAAAAACTTAAATAAGAAATATATATATATATATATATATATAAAGAAATAAACACAAGATAGCGTGTATAATCTTAACATAGGCATAAAAGAAATACTGACCACTCTTTTCATATATCAACAGTAAAAACATTAAAAGAATTCGAGATGAGAAATATTAAATGGCAATATTAAAAATACAGTAATGCATCGGATATAATGTAACTTTAAATCTGGCTCTGTGAAGAGCATTTTAATAAAGCATTTTAACAAAGCATTTTAATACAGAAATTAGAACATTGAAAAATTATATTAATGATATTGATAATACTGCGTCAGACAACATTTTTCTATAATTTATACACCAAACAAATTTCTGTAAAATTACCAACATCTATACGATTCAAAACGATAACGATATATGTAACTAGAGAGAATGTCAATATATCTATAAACAAAGAAACATTTAAATTATCTTTTACCAAAGATCTTTTTTAAGAATTGTACAATTTGTGACATGAAAGAAAGATTTTATATCAACACGTATTCGTTGTGAATATAGTAATCACATTTTGTAGAATTAACATTGGTCTATGTTACAGCTGTTTATTGCTATACAGAGACACGTACCAAAATTTTGTAATAGCGTCACCCTGCCGTCCTTACAGATCTTATTTTGTGCGGAAAATTTAAATTCCTCAAAATCCAACGGACTGTTCATTTCCAATCTGCGAACAAATAAACAATACCCGAGGTTTTATCGAGAGATGCCGGCGAAAAAAAATTCACTCGTCAACATGGAATATTCAATCCCGTTATATCCAATCCACGCAGGTATATACACAAATAATCATCTCGCATCTTACGCAAGATTTAACGCGAATTATTACAATTGTCCATTCATCTTTTTTTGGCGCATAAATTATATTTGCACTTTGCGACGTATTTTACTTACAGGCATTGTTATCAATAGTGCAGATTGTCATGAGGTCATCAACATCGGCTAATCCTAATTCGAACAACTTTGTCGAACACTAATTGGCAGTATGAATATTGTACTGCCACTGATTGTTAGCAAGCACCAATATGCACGTACCACCACCGGACAGTGGAAATTCCGTGATCTTTCTCGATCAGGACTCTGATCTTGCTCAATTCGAGAGACGGGCGCTCTTTCGGTGGTCACGCGATCAATTTACACGTGCGAAGCATAACAGAAGGACTCGAGAACTGTACGCAAACACGCCGTTTTGTCAAAACGTTTAACGAATCGGTAAACGCACTGTTCAACCGTAGGTAAAGTCAATTAAACGCGCGCTTAGTCGAATCGTCTTGGCGCGCTGAGCGGCGTCGGTGACAGGCGGGAGAATCAGCTTCTTTTCCCGTGTCGCGAGTTAAAGCGACAGCGATCCTTAATCCGCGTTAAATCAAAATGGTAAAATTGCGCCGCAAAGTAGTCGATCCTTCGCGTCGTCGATTCCATTCGCGTGTTCACATGCTTGTCTCAGGAGACTTTTTCTTACATATAATTAAACATGAAAGACTTAATGTATTATATGATCACTGTACTTCCGTGTATAATACACTCCTTATTCGCTATGAGCAAAACAGTGAGATGCGCAATCAGGCGGTGGCCGGCCACTGCGGTCCGTCGTCCTACTAGTCGTGTGTCCAGTCTGAACTTATTATTAGTACGTAGTATATCGGGCTGTCAACATGGCGGCGACGAGAACACGGATGAGCGTACAGGAAACGAGCGGGCTAGTGAGTGAGTGAGTGAGTGAGCGAGCGAGCGCGCGCGAACGAACGACAGGATAATCAACTCGGTGTGAATCGTGCCGAACTGTTGAGGTACGTTCAACGACGGGTTCAGAATGTTCAGATATGTTGTTTTGTAAAGGCGCGCGCGCGCGCGCGCTCGTGGGGCAGAGTGCGCCGCCTGTTGTTGCAGACGGCGGGATTATTGCTCCCTTCTCTATGCTGCTTTCCCCTTCTCTTTCTCTTGTTCTCTTGTACCCTCCACTGCTCCTCGTCCCTCTCCCTTTCCATCCTGCCTACTAGCCGCTCTCACCGTCTCTCTTTTGTCAGCAGTTGGAGGATTCACTTCTGCTGTATACTTGTATACGTGTATGTATACCGACACACGCGTATCGCGTGTATGCTTCTCACACTGAATCAACAACACGCTTCTGCGTGTATACAAGTATACAAAGATATTGCAAATAGGCAGGCGAATAGGCGACAGCGAGATGAGAATGAAGCGGAGGGAGAAGAACAACGAGAGAAAACGGTTGTGGAAGGAGCTCGAATTGAAATTAAGTCAACCTAACGTGCGGTCAAGTGCAAGTGGGGAACCAATGAGCAGCAGCTGGTCGTGACGCAGGCGCACCGGTAAACTATTCCATATCCTCCATCCCTTTCCTGCGCATTGTCGCTTTTCCTATTATTCTCTCTTTCTTTCATCTTCATCGTTCCCTTTAAAAATTTCCGCTCGCGTCTTCTACCCCCGTCCGTCTCTCTTTCTCTTTCTCGCTCACACTCGCTTGTCCAAATACCATAGCTTTGAAAACCCTTATACCGTGCAATTCTCTCCAGGGGAATCGTCAACGCTAGCTATCCAATTGCCACCCGTCATCCATCGTACTTAAAAGTTGCTGCACCACTGACAACTTATATTCATAATCTCGTGACGGTTCTATTTCCGTGGGAATTCAAGTGGCGGCAGTACTACTTCCTTCCTTGACATAATACCAATTACAACCATCGCTTCTATTCTTGGTCTGTGATGCCGTATACAAAAATAATACGACGTTTCATATTTTGCGTTTTTCTATTATTCTCTAGCAATCGGCTTATTTTTCAAAAGATTATTGTTTTAATAATTTTATGCTAATAATTTTCTTTGCTTTTCTCTCTCAACATTCCGATCTAAAATATTTTTCAGAGTTAGCAAAGTTATGATATTATATAAAAATATTTCGATACACGTATAGATTTTCCTCAGTGATGCATATTATGAAAAAAATTATGTAACAACAGTCACGCAATAATAGACAAATTATAAAAGTTCATGATAAATATTTAAAGTCAGAAGGGAAAAAATAAATACAATTTTGTATGATACAATGTGACAGTCCTGCTGATTGAAAACCCTTTGACCTCGTACATGCAAAAAGAGGTTAAACATCCAGGTTCGTCACTCACCGACGGCGTCTTCCTGGTACGCGTGGTTGAATCCAAATAAACGACATTTGGTGTTTGTGTATGTATATGCTGGGAGGGTGAGCGAGTGGTGCTTTCTAAACGCGTAGTTTTTAAGGAAAATCTATAATGCGTAGATGATATAATCGCATTTCGAATAACGGTTTTATCTATGAAGTTAACGCGAGCGAGGCGTGGCTGGTAATGGTTGGAGGTCGATGACGAATATAGTAGGGGAACTTAACGGAACATGTCGAAAACGGCCGAATCTGCCGTCTATTGATCTCTGTCCGAGATATCCAAATAGCACGTCGGGGTGTATACTTAGCCCTCACTGAGGAAACTCTATTTGATTTGGTAGATTTAAAAAAAACGTAGAATACTGATTTACCCGAATTCATTAATATATCGAAGAAAAAATGGATTTTTCACATCAATTACTGGAGCGAGGATATTTGTATAATCATAGTTATCCAGCTCGAAAATAATTCTTGTTAATCAAGTGAAAGCACTGTCTATGAGGTGAGTAAACTCCGATGACTCATTATTCATAGTGAATAGAAGAATTGAGAAATAAAATCCAGGCTGAGGGTTGTTGCCACGCTCCGTTTGTTGTCTGCAATCTGCACATACAAAAGTCGTGTCACTTATTGAGTTTTGAAAGTTATGGCAACAAAAAATTAGCATATTATTTTGCTGCCTCAGTAAGTTAATATAAGAAGTTAATACAGGAAGTTAAGGTCAGGAAGCTAATGAAAACAGTATAATCAGCAAAGCCCATTATTGTACCGACCCATTGTTGTGGTCTGCGTTGTAAAGCTATAAACATATGATTAAGGGGTCAAATATGCACCCGATATATTTATATATATATATATATATATATATATATATATATATATATATATATATATATATTACCGGTATTCATTTCACAGAATACTTGACTATCGATCCCGCCCATCTCCCACCCCGCCACATAGCCGTCCTACGGTTAACAGAAACTTCGTACTAGTATGCGCAATAGCCACGTTAGTTTGCGCAGAAAGGGTAATCCTCTTTATGGAGCAGGCAAGATTGCCGCGATATAGTAGTAGCAGCGTAACTTGAGTACGGAAATGGCGGGAGTGAGAGGGGAGAAAGAAGATTGAGAATGAGAGACGAAGAGATAAAAAGTACTGTGACGTACAGTGATTTACCAATCCCCTCTATTGTCTCCCCTCAAGCACAATTTCACCACGAGTTGCGCACGACTTTCTAAGCTTGATTCCCTCCTGATGAGTTTTGTTCAAGTTACGAATAGCCTTGGACAGCGAGGAAGAGGAGTGATGAAAAAAACTTCAAGTCTGACGACGCCTCATTAAGTCTCGCGAGATTGCATCTTGCAAAGTTTGTTCAAAGTTATTGTAAAAGAACATTACAATTTCGGTCGTATAAATTCATGATCTCCTCTTCTCTTCCGCCACCTGCTTATTTATTCTATTATTATTAAATTATATTATAAAAAGAATTAATGTAGTAGATTAAATGTGTAATACATAATGAGATAATAAATATTTACATTTCTCATATAATTATAGTAGATTCTAATTCATATATGCATATGTTATTAACAAGTGAATATTAATGCGATCATTAACAGGAGTAACAAACAATACCTCGAGACCCGGGATTCGGACTGCAAGCTGGTTAAAATCGATTGAGCTTTCCTCCTTGCCCTGTTTATCAGGACAGAATATTTTTCGTCGCTAAACTGTTCATCCAATATTTATTTCATTATAAAACTGTGAAAAATTTTAATAAATATTAATTTACAGCAAAAACGAGAATAATATTACAACTAAAAAATTACTAATTATATTAAAATTATATATCTACCATTCACGTAGAGAATGTGATATATCGCATCCTAAAATAATCTCGTGAGAGAATGCCTTTTAGCATAATAATGAAATATATAGCTAGTCCATGCAGGCATGGAATGTAATAACCCAGTATAAACCAACATTACTCAACCGTGACGTGAGTTAATGCGTCTGTAGAGAGAGAGCGCAATAAAAAAATAACGCTTCTCCTCTTCCACCTTTCATCCTGCCACCCCTGTCATAAAAGGGTAGAGACGAAATAGGACTGGAATTTTCCACGTTCGCACTGCGCTTGTGTTGCTGGTCAGTCGATTGCTGCTGTTGCTGGCGCGCTTGCTTGCCTTCACCCCACATGATGGAACAGCAGAAACGGCGCACTCGACAGAGAGAGAATACTTGGAAACGCAGTGGAGGGGACACCCTCATCCACTTCCCCGTCTGTCCCGTATCTCTCCCCTTTCTCCTCCTCTCTCTCTTCCTGTGTCTACTCCACAGATGTCTATCCGCATCTACCTAGAAGTGCTTCTACACATTCACCAAACCAATGAATGCGTGGTTTGCTTTGAGTCGATCCCTCCATTTGCACTCCTCTCTCACCCATACTCACACAATGATGTCCTTCGAATACCTTTGTGCTTCCTTTGTATACAATCATATGGTAATTCTTCCTCGTTTTTTTTTGTTTTATTGGCGTGCAGCTATAAAAAGACAGGATGGTATCTATTAATAGGCGTTCTCTCACAGTATAAGAATTATTATTACTCATTTATTTCCTGAAAAAAATTTCTCAATGATAAACCTTCATAAAAATAAAAAATTTAATTATATTGCGAATGTCAAAAATTTTTCTCGAACGTTAATTACTTTTCAAAATAAAAAAAATGAATAACTTTACTTATCATAAATAAAGTTAGATTGCAATAAAATAATAATAAATTATAACTTGATAAAATTCTGTTTTCTCTACGTAGTTTTTTTACGAGACAAAGTTAATATTTAAAAATCGATATAGAATGTTTCTTCTCTAAAATAAATAATTGTTTTTATATAATTTTCATGTTTTTTTATTTTTTATGCTTGTACGAGAGCGATCCGTTATTCGAAGAGCAATTAACGTTCTAAGGGTAGTTGATAGTTAATTAGCAATGCATATTTTCTCATGGTGCAGTTAATTCATAATTTGACCTCGTTTGTTGACCTCACTGGTTGCTAGGCACCAACACAGCATGGAGAAGCATAGGAGGAGAGGGTTTAGCTTTAGCGACGTTGCCAAATTGCTCACGGACGGACGAACCAACCAACTAACCAACCAACCAACCCACCAACCAGCCAGCCATCTGGCAGTTCAATGCATTGAAAATTCCTGACATCGTGAACGGGACAGTTGGTCAATTATACGTAGAATCGGCATGATTAATCGCTCAATTGTCATTGAAATATTGAAGTCGATTTTTTGTCTCATATGCAACTTCTATGCATCTTTTCCTGTATAAATAATAATAATTATTATTATTATTGAAATGCATAATACTTTTACTTATAAATATATTAGTATATTTAAGACATTCAATATATTAGCAATTATGAAAACTTGAACTGAAGAAAAACTATGATGATTGTGTTTGTGACAAATGCACATAAAAATTTACATTTTTTTACTTCTTAAAAAAATTTGATTAAAATAAATAAACTTTTGTTACCTTCTAACCTTTTTCTTTTTTTTTTTTGTTTCTTTTTAATGTATATTTATTATTATTTAAATGTATATGTATTATTTTGTTTTCAGTTTAAAAAACGTAGGTATATACAGATAAGAAAAGCAAAATTTTATATTTAAAGATAATAGGTTTTATGATTGGTTTTTGTGAATATTTATTTGCTTAAGTTAAATTAAGAAAACTATGAATAACATCATGCAATATGAGTCAGCAAACCTAACTGAAAAAGTATTGAATATTATATCTATATATATAAAATGTTAACGTTTAACTGTATTCTGTGTAGATTATTTTTATTCCGTGTGAAATATAGAAAATGTTGGCCCAATTCTTACTAATATATATATAAAATGTTAAGGCATATATGAGAATAAGTAAACAAGTAGAACATTTAAAAAATCAAATTCTTAAAAAAAAATCTCTACTTTTTGACTTTTTTACATTACATTTTAAAATAAGGAAGTAGTTATACATGTTAAATGATACTTACGTAATATTGTGAGATAATTTTTAAATTCTAAATTTCGTATTTGGATTAGTTCATGCTTGGTTTGTGTGATCTTTTTTCATTTTGAAGACACAGACCCAAGGGATAAATGAAAAAATACCCCTCTTTCCTATATTTTTTTGCATTATGTCACTCGGTCACTATTCTTCTTGATCCTAAAAATTATTATTATTAAAATACAGAAATTCATGGAATTTTGTGAACTCTACTAATTGCATAATTTGTAATATATTAAGAAAAAAAATCATACACCCTAAATAACACAAAACATGCTGGAATTATCTTAAACATATCCTGATGTTGGAAAAAATGTCTCAAGACATTCTGTGAATCTGACGTTTTTTTGTCGTTCTAATTACTAATCATAATCGGTTACTTTAATGACATAACAACGTCAGATAATGACTGCCTGCTACTTGAGGCGTAAATCTGTGTAATATTTTTCTTCTATTATGTTATATTATTTATTTTTAGAAATCTTATTTTTATCTAAATATCTAACAAGTCGTAAAATAAAAAAGTTATATGCGATAGAATAATATAGAAGCAAGAACTCTTTACTTGAATCATTTTTTATGGAAATAGCCATGTTGAAATTAAAATCGTTCATCTTTTATTTTATAACCTTTAATAAGAAACTTTTTCTAAACATTGTTTGATTTAAATTCAATAAAAATTCAGTAAATTCAGATAAAGACATATATTAAACTATATTAAACTTTTAATGAATATTTCAAATAGCTTAACGATTTTCGCACAAGACCAATTAAAAGTGCGTCCTCAAAAAATTAGTTTGCAAAATTGCATCAATCTTGAAGTGTCCTTGAAAAAAAAAATTTGAGAAATATTTGAAAAATCTAACTAACTTACCAAGATAGATTGGAATATGTCGAAAAGCTACATTGCCAATTATTGTGCATAAATAATTATTGTACACAGCTCCAAAGTGTTACCAACCGGAAATTGAAACGAAATTATCAACGTTTCTCGTAGCTTGCTGTGCTTCCATCTAAACTACGCTTCTACAATTAAATGGTCTCGTATTTATAGATCTGTCGATACTATCATCGTCAAATCGAATTACCAACAACAATCAGATATCGTTGACTTCTGTCTCGTTTCGGTGCAATGTAATTTGATTCAAAAACATACTATTTTTCCATTAATTAAATTGTAAACCTTGTGACATTCTATCGTAGATTGAGTGATATACTTCAGGAAAAGAATTTTCGTATTTTGCAAATTGGTTAAAGCTGTGTGCATTGTTTTGTAAACATTGCGAGCTCTTAAGAGTTTTGTTGTAACATGGCAAAATAGTTCAAAAGTAATAATTTTGTTAAACACAACTTTCACGATGTATGCATTTTAACGTTTCTTACATATCTTTTTATCGAATATAAGCTGAATCCAAAAATATAAACAGATATAAAAATTTTTCTAGCCTTTGTTTTGGCTAATAAATGTGATGTGCAAGAATATAAGTATAACATTTCTCATAGAATTGTTATCTAATGATGAGAATAACATATTTGTGTTGTTAAGAAAATTTGGTGACAGTTTGAAAGTCTGAAATTACATTCGAGGTTAATAGCGAATGTTTGTTATCAAGCCAGTAAAATGTTTGGATCACTACGTAGCAAATTCCAGACAGTGCAAGAAGGTATATCTGCTAGGTAAAACACTTTGTATATACATTTGATATATTGCCTGCTTTTATCTTTATTATTATTTTCTATGTATATTTGATATAGGTAATAAAAAAGTGACAAGTCTCTTGGAAACTGTATATAGAACTAGATTAAAGATAGCAATCTAAATAGTAAAAATATTATTTTGAATTGTTATTTCAGTATTCGGGGATTGTCTACTACTGAGCATCCAAAAAGCAAAAAATTAACCAATGTACGGAACGTAAATTATAATGCTGGTGCAGACATATTGCATCGTTTCCAGTTACAATGGAATGAACTTCATGAACTTGCTGAAGAAAATGCAGGGAAAGCTCAGCAAGCAGATACATTGATATCTTCTATTTATGAGAAGCTGCAACATGAATGGAATAATGTCACATGTTTGAACAGCACTCTAGCTTACATTCCAAAAATTAATAATGCAATTCAAGATCTTATGGATCAGATAGGTAACTTGGTTTCAGAGATACATATATCTAAATCAAATAACAAATTTTTTCAAACCATTATTATGTTTAAGGCAATTTGCAAGAAATGTTTGAGGAAGTTGAAGGAGCTTTATATCAATTGGAAGATCTAAATGAGATGCTAGATTTACAAAGTAGACAACTGGATCATAGATTTCAATTGGCTTTATACAAAGAGAAGAAATTGATAGAATTAAATAATTTCAAAGGTATATATTATATATTTTGTATTCAAAATTTTATAATGATTTACTTTATATTAATATTTTAGCAAAATTGGCTAGTGACCACATTGAGAGAGTCTCCCAACATGAATTAAACCAACAAAAAAAGTTGAAAGAACGTCGGGAAACCTTTGAAGAAGCTTTTAAAGAAGATCTTGAAGAATATAAAGCAACTGGATCGATACCAAGTATGCATTGTGCATCTATTTTATTATATATATGTATATATGAATATAATATATTGATAGATTTATCTCTTTCAAATTTAGAGTTACCAGTCTCTTCACAAGGGCCATCTTTGGACGAGATAGTGTTAGACATAGATTCGAAAACATTTGATGAGTTTTTGGAAAATTAAAAGCAGAAGAATCAAGGCCCCTCATTTTAAAATGTGTGTGTATGTGATGGAATGTAATTTTCACCTGCATTTCTTACAATTAGATATTAGGGCTGTGACTCAGACAATTCAAGTTTTTTAATATAAAAGAATTTGTAAAAATAGTGAAAAAATTTTGAGCTGAATTCTTCGAAAGGTTTGCATAATATATCAAATGTCTAGACTTTAATAAAACATTATAATCCTTATAGATATAGGTATATTTAGTTATTATATTTTGTAACATTCAACATTTTAATTAAAAAGTAATTTGATTTTTATTCTATAAATAATATTGAGTAAATGTATATATGTATAAGATAAAATATTATATTTTTTATTAAATTACTTGTATCACAATGAAATAAATCAACATATTAATTGTAAATAAAAAATCTTTTATGTCGAATGTAATATAATTTATGTATTAAAAAAACAAGTTTTTTTTTTCTTACCCTATTGTCCTGCACAAATAGTGTGTTTGCTCAAATAAACTTTGACTTATAAATATGTAATGAGCTTTTATTTAATATTAATAATATTAATTTGTGCTGAAACTAATGTTTTAAAAATAGGTACTTGCATATAGAAAAATATAATCAATTTAAATTTTATTTTACTTAACAATTATTCAATAAAATAAATAACGTAAATTTCAATTAAAAATTATTAGAGGAATATATTCAACAAGAAATACCAGAAAATATATTGAGATTTGGTCCAAATCTTTACTAACATCTGACTGCGTCTGACTAATATCATAACGTCATACCGTGGAAACCGTGGTATGGTATCCGGCGTAAACTAGTATTTTAATTCACAAATATGAATTAAAAAGTAAATTAGAAAAAAAATTCTATCTGCCATTCGCAGAAAAGTTAACTTAAACTGTGAATAATCGAGGTATGCAATTATTGTAGTATAACAATTAGAATTGTATTTATTATTTCGGTACAATTTTTGAGGTTATTTGTACTGCAAAATTGTATACCACAATATCGTATCTGGTAATCACATTGTAATTTAAATGATGTATTTTCAGCACAAGCGAGAATTGTTATATTTGGTGAACAAATAATAATTTGTGCACAATGGATCCACACTTTCTGAAAAGGAGAAGGAGAGAACAATTATACGACAAGCTGCACAGAGGCTTTGTAAATACTTGCATTGGTATTACAGCGGCTGCTTCTCTTTATATCGGTTATAAAGCATACGAATATTTCCGATATATACGACCTCTGCAATTGGCGCAGAATCAACTGGTCGAGAAAGAACTGCTACTCGAAGGAAGAAGTATAGAAGAATCTTCGAATGTAGAATTGTCAACATAGGACAGATGTTACTCAGTTGACATGTATAAGTAGTCTTTTTGATATATATAAAAGAAAAAAAATTGAATCAGATAATGTACTTTGAGAATCAGAATGGTATTCAAATTGTAAATAACTGCAGTGTATATTGTGTTATACCCATTATATAATAAATACAAGAATCAGAGTTATGCTGATCTATAAATAAGCCTAATATAAACTTCATTGTTATAGCTATAAATTTTCTTTGTTATGAATTGATGCTAGCATGGAAATAAAATATATGATTTTCAAAATTATCAGACATGTAAGTAACCATAAAAACTTTTTAAAGAAAAAAGAAAATCAATTTATGAACAATTGCATAATAATATATATGTACCAAAAAGGAAAGTTTAAAGTACTATATAAAAGCATCACCACAATTAATTGACTCATAATTAATTACATCTATTTTATTCAAGAAATTTTAATCTTCATTACTTTTACCCTTGCTTCACCAATGTACAATAATAATTTTATTTTATGCCAGCAGAGTTTATTTCTCTATTGTATAAAAAGTATATTGTGTTACATTTGGCCCTGAGTTATTTCGAAACTTCGTCGAAATATTGATGCAAAATTTTGAACCTGCAATTTGTAGCCTGAATTTTGACATTCACAACTTATATTAGCCAAGGAGCAGTTGCACCAATTAATGTTAATCAATGTTGGATTTTATTACTATATCAACATTATGAGTAAAAGATCGATCAGTTTTTTAAATTTAAGAACCATAAAAGTACAAAATAAAAACTTTGATTGACCTGATGTATATTATTTATATTATAAAGTATATTAATCATTTAATAATATGTGGAAGAGAATAATAGACTATTTTCTAAGTTAGAGTTAGCGAGCTTACACTGTTGGTGCAACTGAACCTAAAACAAAATTTTATAAAGTGCACTGAATAGCTTCCATTATATATAACTCTACTTTCTACCAATATAGACATTAATAGAGGACAAACTTAGTGAAGTCTTTGCATTATATTGTTTTCTCTGCTAAAATTCTCTTACAATATACAAAAAGACATCTACTATTATTATGTTTGTATAAAATGCTTAGCAAATCACCGTTTAATTTAAACCTGATAAAACCTACTAAATTTAGAATACATTTCGTAGCTGCCTTTGTTTCTACAATATCGCAATATAAAATTAATCTTACAATTCGAGATATAAAAACAGCAACTTGTCTTGTCATCTTCAGAATTGACGTTTACGTGAATTTGTAATGTAATAAATATATTTACATTGAAATTCGAAGGTATGTGTTGGTAATATATTAATGGCTATGGTCCACTTGTGATGCTGCAAATGCTTCGAAACGTTCTTCCTTTTTTTCTCTCTTCATTGAAAGAAAAGAGAAAAAGAATGCTTCGAAGCATTTGTAGCGTCAAGTGGACCATAAGCCAATGTGATGCACTATAAAAACTTGTGATATCAGCTTGTCTTGTTTTATGCCATTTACATCACAAAAGACGTTTAACAATTGATAATTAAGAATAAAAATAGTGATATCATTTCTCTACTTGTATCGTTGAATGATGGAAATTTTTTATGGGATAAGATGATCATTTCACTTTCATTAAACTAAAAATTAATTTTTAATGGAAGGATAATTTGCAGCAACAACTGAGATCTCGTATTATAAAATATGTATATTAAATAAACATTTTATGTTTACTATTTACACTTATGTCAATCGATCGAGTATACATCTTACATTTACAAAAACACGTACGAAAGTACAAATGACAAGCATGGGCTTTTTGCACGTCAAAATGATCGATCGTAAACATCACCTTTCTCGTGCTTAATGCCTAAAAAGACAAGAAAATGCCAAATTTTCAATAAGATAATAGCTTTGCAACGTTACAGAAGGCAATGCGTTTGTTGTACACCACTCAGTAGTGTTTACTCTCGAGTACAAAATACAGCATGCATTTTCGTTTTATGTACAATATGTGTTCTCTGCTGCGTAATGGACATGATTTGTACTCTGATCTTCCACAGTTCTAATTATACCGCTTTTCACAAAATAGTGCACTTTGGAAAAACATTTATAGAACTGTATGAATATACAGAATGTCTGAAAAGTGCCGGAATCTCTTAATATTTCGGAAATGCTTGATTTAAAATATTATGGGGTTCCGACATTTTTCAGACACCCTGCATATCAAATAAAATCCTTCCTGTCACGAACATTCTATCATTATGTACATATTTGAACATCAGTCGGTGTAAGTTCTGTTTTGCAATTACACGCTATAATCGAATAAATTCCATGTTATTGCGGTATTGTTCTCTTGAGAACAATTGTTTTCACCTGTAAATTTGCGTAAGAACTAAACATGCATTTAAAAATATAATTCTAAAGAATACAATACAGTTATATTAGACTTATTTACATCTGTAGTAAATCAATCGATAAATTATATTAAAAATCAAATTATAAATAACGTACGGACGATGTTTTTGAATAACGCAATTAAATGTTGAAGAATAAAGAATTTTTATGCGAAATCCCCGAGTTTTTTGCTTTCGAAGTTTATTATTCATGAACATCCTCCATACGTGTAGTATACAAAGTATCCTCATTGTAAATAAAAGTACCAATTAATAGCTTACACGGACTGAGTCTTTTTCTTCATATTCATATTCGTCATACGTTCTAAATTAAAATGAATATTGACCACCACTTCATCATGTTTCATTTATGAAAGTAAATTGTACAATTTTCTAAAACTAATTAAGGAGCCACAGATGTCGAAAGTCTGACGGAATATTTCGGCACGAGAATTCCCCGTAGCATTCGTCGCATTCGAACGTTTCCATCTATCCAGGAGTTTTACAATCTTACGTTCAAACAAATACTTGCACAAACCCTGTAGCCCGTAAACCAGAATTCAACATTCCGGAAACAGACGTTCCATTGCTTACGAGTTGTTCGACGTAGGATTGGAATTTGACATCGATTCTATGCGCATTGAATCGATCCTAGCGACGATTTTTAGTGCTGGGCCCAATTTGATGCTCATAGCAGACATGAGATGGTCTTCTTTTAACAGCATGAGAGCTTGACCATCGATCTCTTGGATAGCGAAGTCCTCCGCATAATCCGAGCATCCAGGTAGACCACGTATAAAATCGCATACTTCACCCACCTGCATAATAAACACATAATTTCTTTGATAATTTTGCTCGTGTTTAAGATATATCTCTTCATTTATATATAATAAAATTTTATTTACCGTCCATTTAATCGGGTTTACTTTCGGCAGTGATTCGTCAGCAGAGGAAGCAATAGTCGTAGACAACGTCTTTTCCTCGCCATTCTTCTTTGCCATGTCATTGTCGATAGTTTTATTAGTTTCAGTCTCAATTTCAGTCCATTGTTTCTCCATACCATCGCGATCTCGTGTTTCGCGCTTTTTGCTGTGAGTAAGGTGTAACATATTTTTTATTTTAAAATTTTTTAATTTACAAATGTAATTTGAGAATATTTGATTGATATACGCTATCAATATAAAAAACACACTTACTTCTTTGCACATGCTGATGAACAAAATCGCTTTTCTTTCTTGAATTTGACGTTCTGTTCGTCAATCGTGTTGCCGCAGCTTTCACACTTGTTGACTTGCACGCTGGCTCCATCTTCTTCATTTGTATAATTAGGAGCATGTTTTTTCCCTATAATTCAGATTTTGTTTTTGACTGATCTTGAAATGCAATATTAGCAAATCATTAGAATAGTTCACTTACTTGGAGGTTCCTCATGAGACTCCCTTTCCATATTTGTGTTATTCCGATTGAGAATGTTGGTAGTTTCCTGACTCACCGCAAATGGTTCTGATGCTATAATACAAAGATGGAAAAAAAACAAACATTTAAATTAAAATTAATAGGAGCGTAAAGAGCCACAATGCTAGTTCTTCGTGCAAAGGTTAAGATATTCGTTAAAATTGTTTACATCAAATCAAACGTTTCAGCCTGCCATCAGGCCTTCTTCAGTGTACATTAATAATAATATAAATAAAAAGAAAAATTCGCTCGCAAAATTCTAAAAACATTTACATCTCGTATTGTGCGATATAAAAATAAAATTTAATATGAATTATATAATAACATCAATGTTATGTATACATAATGTAATTATACCTTCTTGTATTACAAATCCTTCAATCACATGTGTAAGGACCTGTGGTTTCACCATGGCTTTAGGTGGCGCTTGTTTACTGTTTGCTGTTATTGGCGTAGAAGTGATTGGCATAGATGGTGATTCATCGCCAACTACACCATTCGTAATCGCGTTCACTGTATTGGCAAGCCCCGCTAACGGATTGTTGCATTGTTTTTCCTCACTTTTCGGAACGGTTACTTCATCCTCTTTTACGATTGCTGTTTTACATTGTTCTCCATCTGTGCGGATAAATATTGGTAAAACATTTCCATCTTAAAAAATTTAATGAGAAATAGGTCAAGAGCTAAGACTAGATATATGTCAATATTTCTTTTACGTACACGATCATGTGAATAAAACAAATATAACATCTAGTCTTAGCTCTTGGGTCGTTTCTCATGTCGTTAAATTTTTAAATTGTGACAGCTTTTTATAATTTATTTCTATCTTTATCTCACGCAATTAAATTTGATGAATTTATTTATTAATAAAAGGAGATTGATCGGTAGTACCTATTACTTCCGACTGAGATGCCGCCGCGACTTCTTCCGTAGTGGCAGATGCGTCTTCTTTCTTCGAAGCTAACTTGCCACTGTCGTCAGTCGTCACTGGAGGATTTGTCGTAGACGGTAGTATCAGAGAGCACTCGGTCTGTGAATTACGATCTGGCGACGTAATCATTATCGCAGAGTTGGTATTATCGTGCGATTGCTGATCCTGCGTCGCATTTACGATCGGCATCGCCTGAACCTGCGATGCTCCGCTTACTATTTGATTGCCTATTATAGTTGGATTAATAGTCTGTGACAAGAAAAGAATATGTTTATTAATCTTAATTGCGTATCTTTACCTGTATTACTCAAAAGATTCCTATATTATCACAAAAAGACAAAAAAGACAAAAAAAAAAAATTAAAAAAATGTTTATCTTACTCCATATATAGGATAGGAAAGGCACTGAGTGTTAACAGGCACCTTCCGGCATATAGTGGTCAATACCGGTATAGGAAGCTGTTGCATTGTAGGCATTGAAGATTGTGGTACTTGATTCATTTGAGAGGTAGCGGCGACTCCGATTCCAACTCCACCTACTGATACTATTGGCATAATAGGACGATCTGTACCAAGGACAACTCCACCCTGTTGTTGTTGCTGCAGCGTCATATTAGCTGCAGAACAAAAATTTAAATACTGTTAAACTGTCATTTTCGCATTTAAATGTCGTATAAATATTATTCGTGAATAAATATTCTTACTCATGATAGCTTTAGGTTGTATTTGAGAGGACTGCACTTGTTGCTGGTACTGCTGTTGAAGTTGCTGTTGTTGCTGCGTGTGCTGCTTTTGCTGTATAAAGACCTGTTGATGCTGTATGGATTGTTGAGCTTGCTGCTGCTGTTGTTGTTGCTGCGGTTGTTGTTGAGGAGATTGAATCGGCTTTCCACGACCTTTTCCACTACCACCACCCCCTTTGCCACTCTAGATGTATCGATAAATAAAAATATTATCATGTGATAATCTTTCATTAACATTCCTTTTACTATACATTAACTATTTATGCTGATAAATATACAATCATTCGTTAATGCAAAAATTACAAAGGCGACATATAAATGAGCATAATTCAGCGTTTAATCGTTGCCATAACACTTGAGATATTCGTGATGAAATATCGCGTGCTAATATTAGTATAGTAACCTGTGCTTGTACCGTGGCTTGTACTCCGTGAACCGTTTGCGTGGAAACGGAACTGGCGGCGCGTATATTGGCGGCTTGCAAGGACGAAGGCAGAATATTTAACGGCCGCTGTCCACCTACACCCGGTTTATTTTGCTGGGGCTGTTGTTGTTGTATATCCATTACCTTGGTAGGTTTTCCGCTAGTTGTAGCAATCTGCTGTACACCTTGTATTTGTTGTTGCGTCGCTAAAGCTACTTTCACAGAATAAACACAAAATAATGTCAAATTTTTGAAATTATTTTCTGTGCAAATTTTCCTTTTATATATTGTAAAGATAGAAAATTACAAAAAATTATAAACTCAAAAAAATTTGTAAATTTTCAAAAATACTTTTACAAATATATAAAATACTAACCATTGTGCGCCTGTATTGGTTGTGGACTTTGTATAAACATGTCCTGTTGCGTAGGACCGCGAATAAATATCTGATTGGGTGCGGCAGTGAGAAGAGCCGGTTGTTGTAACCCAGCGGTCCATACCTGAGGTGCGAACTGCCAAGGTGCAAACTGCATTCCGGCACCTCTACCGCCCGAAGGTGTCCCAGCAGTACACGTTGTATACTATTCAAAATATGACAAGTCGTATCAAAATATCGTAATTATATTATAAATGTACGTAATGTATGTAATGTATGTAATACGACAGTGTATTTTACAAATAAAAAATAAACATAAGATGACGCTTTAGTATAAAATAAAAGCGTCTTTACTAGGATCACCTTTTGCACCTGGTCTTGCTTATTCGCTGATTGTTGTTGCTGTTGCTGCTGTAGCGATGGTGGTGGTTGCGGAGAACCTAATACACCAAGCTGACCAAATACTAACGTTTGACCAGCACCAGGAGTTGAAGTCGGTACGGGTAAATAGCCAGCAGGAAAACCTTGAACTTTCGTACCACCTGCACCAGGATGACCACCACCTTGTCCGGGCGTTGATGCTGTAGTTAGCATATGAGGAGTAAGTTGAGCTGCAGATTGAAATGGCTTTCCAGCTGTTATCACCTAAAATAGACGTTTTTTATGTTTAAAACAACAACCAAAATTTAGTGCAGAAAAAATAGCGCATATTTATAGACTTTATTAAACTATCTTTAATAAAATTAATAAATTTGTATGAAAAAATAATCTTTCTAATATTATATTGTGTAAGATATTTTTTTTTAAGTTAATACAATAGTATCTTATTTCATGCATAAAATCTCTTTCTCTCTCAGAATAAAGACTTAAAAAAACTTAAATTATACCTGAATAGAAGAGGGATTTATGCCTGCTGGATGAAGTGCGAGATTTCCTGGCATTAACAAAGGTGTGCCTTGAGTATTGTATAGTTGTTGTAAGTGATAAGCTTGACTCTGAATTGGCTGTTGAATAACTTGAACTGCTTGCGGATGTGCAGCCATCGTAGTTATAGTAGTTGCACCTTGTTGACCAGATAATGTCATAGACACACCTCCTCCTACTCCTTGTTGCTGATGTTGCTGCATTGATACCGCAACACCCTGTAACTATTTTAATAACAAGACATAGAAAAATGTCGATGAATTATATAAAATAAAATATAATTAAGCATATGAATAATTACCTGTTGTTGGGGCATGCTTGCAGCTACCTGCGATTGTACTTGAACTTGAGTAGGAACAACATTGTGTGCTCCATTATTCTGTTGCTGCTGCTGTGACTGCTGCGTCTGTGATTGCTGTTGCTGCTGAACCTGCTGCTGTACTTGTTGTTGAACTTGCATTTGTTGTTGTGGTTGAACTTGCTGTTGCATTTGTTGCTGTGGCTGAACTTGTTGTTGTTGCACTTGTTGAGACTGCTGTTGGACCTGCTGAGATTGTTGTACATGCTGTTGTTGCTGTTGAACATTCTGCTGTTGCGGTAAGTCGTGAGTGATAATCATTTGTTGTTGAGATTGTTGTTGTGCCTGTGCCTGCTGAGATTGCTGTGATTGCTGCTGTGGTTGTGATTGAGATGATGGAATTCCAATTGTTTTAACATCTGTCATGTTTTCTTATGCCCTTGTAAAAATAATATACAAACTTTCACTCAGAAAAAAAGATATCTCTCGCCGACAATGTTCAACTGCGAAAGGCTCTTTTTCCTTGCCATTTCACATACATATTCATATTGTTCTCAATCTTTTCATTACGCAGCATCTGCAATAGATCATACAAATAAAAATGTTAGTTCTTGGATATCTGCATATTTTTTGTGAAATACATGTTTAAATAGATATTATTTGTTCAATCTAGAATTTATTCCATCTCTGCAAAAATTCTATTTTGCAATCATAATAAATATATGTAATACAATTATATTTATGCTACTGTTAAGTATTTAAATGTGCTTTTACTTTGTATGCTATTTTTTACATATCGATGAATACTGCAGATATCTATAATAAAATTTAAATCCAAAAAAACAAATGTAAAGTAGCCATTAATCATGCAATACATATACTCTTATCCCAATCTTCATAGGTATGGATATTGTCGATTTGAGCTTAATGAAATAGGTTATGATCGAAAAAACGGTTACGAAACTGTTGCCTGATTGGCTCTACCATAGACGAAATAAGTATAGATTGCTCACGTTATTCGAACAGTGTACAAAATTTGTAAAGAGAAAGAAAGCTTTGAATAGAGTTATTTCTTTCTCACATATACGCAACTTCGGTGTAAAATAGGAAATACACAATCTATACTTGTTATGTCTATGGTCTCTACTTTTACATCTACCAATCAGATATGTTTCATAAAAGTCGATTACTTAATCTTTGTTTTTTCCAGATGCAATTGTTATCGCCAGTAAAGTTATCGTGTTCGTGCTGGTGTATGGTGTGTAGTGCTACATTTTTTATAATTACGTTTTGTGGAGACTCTGCTTGAGTCTAAGAAAGTAAGTTTCTCAAAAATTATCGATGGCTTATATTCACCATACAAAACCACGCGCTATATACTGCGTAAATGCAGCGAATCAGTAGAATAAGCATATGGTCTTACCTGCTTAATATTGATTAATATGTGTAAGTTAATGAACAATGGATGCCTTATCATTCGTTTCAATAATGATTAATAAGATATTTTTGCATTTTTATCTTCATCTAGATTAAGTTACTGACAAAACACATTTGCTAGGTTATGTGATTATCATGGATATTCTATGCTATATCAGGACTAAATTGTACTTATACTAACGATTACATTAATGAAAAAATGATGAGAATTTTTACATAAAAATAACTTTCATACAATATTGTATCTGCATTTTGTGGAGCAATAATTATTTAGTATAAAATTTTGTTGTTGTCATGTGATAAGAATAATGCTGAGTATCTCACAACATTGGAGTATTTTAAAATATAAAGATATACAGCGGAAATAGTGATTTCATCATGTTTTTTCAAAAAAATACTGCAAAATGTTATAAAAATATTAACCTCTGTTTTGATAGCCTGAATATTTCTATTTAATGCATACTTTCATATAATTTATTCTATTTTCATCATTTTATTCCAATATTATTAAAGTGCTACTTTAAATTTTAAGTAATTTTAATACTAGAATTTTTTTAACATTGCACTTTTCTTCTTTTTATTTTCTTCAAAAGAATTTATTACAATTTACATATATTAAGTTTTGTTTGTAGAATTTATAAAGAAGTGCTATACAATGAATAGATTTAATATTCTATAATGTAAGTGTTAAATTTTATCTGCTTTGCTTTTTACAATTTAAAAACAAACAATTATCAAACACTCAACATTATTGCGAAATAAAAAATTAGTCAATTCTTACATATTCTTGCAAAATAATTAAGTGTGATATGAATACAAACTAAAAAAAAAGAAAAAAGAAAAAAGAAAAAAAAAGAAGAAAACCTATATGACGACTATTGACAAATTGTTAATATTGTCAATGTTTCATGTTCCAATTTTTCTCCAAAATTTAAATTTATCTCTTATACATGATGTATAAAACCAACTTAGCTTAATATTTTACTCATGGATTTTTTTATCAAGACCTTGCTTTTATCAGTGAAAACAAAAAAGATTGGGATGTAACGTATATTTATCATACTGTTCCAATATTTAATATTAAATATTTTTTTAGACTAATCGTGATGAAAATATATTAAAATAACATCTGCATTAATCTAAGAATCAAATTTTACCACTTGCAATAAAGCTTGGTTTTTGAAACATTCTGTTCACAATTACATATAATTAAAAATGAGTTTTTTTACTTTTTATCACAGAAAATTAATTCAAAAAATTGCTAAAAACCAAACATAGATGAAAATTCCCATGTAAAAAGTGACTTGATAGCTCTAGGATTTTCTACAACTAAAATAAATTCGGAATAAAACTGGAATATAAATGCTGAATATCCTAAAGGCGATTCGATATGTCTGAGACACCCTTGTAATGCCAGAATTTGATATTTCTCTTTCGACAAAAAGAAAGGAAAAAAAAAGAATCCCGCATTTCAGAGAAAGACATAAAAAAGGAAGTGAGGTAAGATGAATCTGGCGTCGTTCGAATGATAAAGTAGAGCTCTATATACCCCGTCACTCGAAAAACCAACGTGCGAATATCGATTCGGTACTGACGACGATACCCATTTGACATGTGCGTGCGTGCGTGCGTACGCGCGCGACGAACAAAATGTCGCCCCGGCCAATATATCCACCATAATTAGTACTCGGTGAAAGCAGGTGGGGTAAAAATGGGGGGAAGAAGAGAGCCGAGAGACCGACAGCGAGCGGGAAATGCGATTGAAAGGCGGGTTGGTAAAAAGGAGAGGTGGAGAAACAGACAGAGGGGAGATGAGAGAGGGGAGAGAAATAAAGAGAAGGGAGAAGGAACAACTGTGCCAGGGGGACGCTTGACAACATGGATCTTGCCTTGATAATATGAACGACAGTGACGGATAGTATAACAATAATAATACGGCATGTAAGGGCACGCGGGTTTTTCTGCGAGAAAAAAGGCCGCTATTTTTTTTCTGGAACGAGAAACGCCACATGAAACGCTTCTCTGAACGCGATAACACTACGCTGAGGTCACACGCATGCACGCACGCACACGAGTATCCGGTCGCCGCAGTTCGTCCCTCGTGCGAATCCAGAGCAGCGGCGTCTTGCGGACGCCGACATGTTGGATTACAAAATACAGCACCGTTCGGCGAAACGATTGACGAGGGGGAAAAGGAGTGAAGCGCAGAGATAGTGGCGAGAAAAGAGACAGAGAAAGAGATATATAGATATAGAGAACACACATACAGTGTATCGAGCAACGCGTCGCTTGAGCCGTGCCAACAGATCACCACCGAGTTTGGCAAGGATCAATGTCGTCAACGCGGTGATCGCGTGTAAAGCGTTTCGTCTAGTGAATATTTCTCGCGAGACATTGCACACGGCAGAAGAACAAATAAATTCGACAACGTCGACGACGACGATGCCGCCGCCGCCACGAGTCGACGGAACCTCCACACGGACATCTCACTTTGCTCAGGTACTCACATGGCGACTGCGCAGTCACACCTATATGCACGTTTTCGAACAGGCTGCGTGAGTGTGTTCCTACGTATGTGTGTCCAACACGTCTCAACACGTTCACGGCACACCACCCCGTTAACCGTTGCAGCGGAGTACGATGTCTACGGCGTGTCGCTTCCTCGAATTTCTTTTCACTTTTCGTACTACAGTTTTTCCTCCGCACTATGTTGTTCGCTTGACGCAGTCACGAGATCTTGCAAATACTCGCGAGTATTCGTTATCCTCCACTGCTACTGCCTGGTTACCTCCCTGCTCCGTGCAGTATAACACGACTAACCTCCGTTGTTCCCGCGCGTCCCCGCGCAGCCATAGATTCCCTCCCGCCGCGCACCGCACAGGCTCTGTCGCGTCCGCTGATTGGTTCGAGGGGAACAAATCCCAAAGGCATCATACGCATCGAGAAAGGCGGAGCTATCGGATATGGTGGCTGTGGCGCATGCTCACTAACGGTACTCACGTTCTCTCCACCACCACGGTTGTATCCAGTCGTCCTATCGCAGGCATACCTACACAGATACATTGCATCGTTACTATATGTATACGATCCTATAGTTTGTGCCGTATTTTACAGCATAGTCTCCCGATACTACCAGAAACGTACCAAGTTTTTCATGTGCCCTGCTATTTATTTTTTTTATTAAGAATATCCCAAGCATTTTTTTAACAAATACAAATTTTGCGCAATATTAGTTATGAGAAATCATTTATCGTTAACTTCTTTGCTTACGTTTATATTCACTTGAAGGTAATGTTTTAATACATTATTAATAATAATAAACAATTATAGGATTGAGTATTACGTTATGTTGTTTGATTAATACTTATTGGAAAGTAAAGTATATAGTTGAAAACGCTAATTTATTTTATGTAATATTATTTATAACACTTGGTTTATAATACTTGAGAATGAGATATTCTTTTCATATACTACATATTGCACTAAAATTTAAAATTCTATAGATATACAATTGATACAACAAACTAACTTTTGGTTTAAAATGATAGATATTGCAACGCGCATCTGTTATTAAAACAAACAATATTGACAAAAATCTTCTGCTCTATCCCTGCTATTCAAATCGGACAATTCGTGATCGATTGTCAATAGCGCTAATCAACACCGGAAACTTTACGTAACAACAACTGCAAAGACAGGATGCTTAAATGAATGTTTTGCCTCACATAAAGTATATCTTTAGTGCCTGTATAACATTTCAATTTGATTTGTTTGCTTTATTTACATTTAAAAAAAAAAGATTACGTAAAATTTTAAATAAAAATAATTTTTTAAATCGGTTTTTTTAAGGTTTTGTGGTTGACAAGCCAAGAAACGAGTAAATGTTTGAACAAATACTTAGATATAATTGACTTGAAAATTATGTTAAAGTAAAGATCGTTTTTTTTCCCACTTTAGTTATATTGTTCTAATTTAGTTTTATCTATTCAAAACAATATCCATTTTGTGCACGAAAAAAAAACACATTTTGAAAAAATATTTTGTGGTTAAAATAAAAATACCTATTATACTGATACAACACTCATTAGACTTCATTATTTAAAATATAAAATAAATTCACATTAGAAAGGCTAATTCCATGTATATCATTTTATATTACATCATAACTTTTTATTGAATTTGTGATATTTAAATTAATATATAACAATTCTGAAATTATATTTAATTTAAATTATCAAAACACATTTGTTATAGTATTTTTTTAAACATTGTGCGTCTAGTTACGACAAAATATATATATGGCATAGTTAATAACATTTATAGAAAAATATAGTGCAATAATAGCATCCTGCGTAAAGTTTGATCCGGGCATCCAAAGAGACGCAATACGGTCCTGAGCGACTGTCTCTAAGTCGACTTTATGTTTCCCGGCTCGAACTCTGAAATCGCGCGCGGCATGCGATTGGTTTGTCATGCTTTTGCAGAGATTTTTCACCCGATCATTGTTTTTCTTAACGCGATGCTATATTATCAAATTAAAAAAAAATACAAATATCTTTTGTGTTCTTGACGCTAGACGCATTGCGATGTTTCTATCGTCGTGGAAAGCTCTAATTCTGATGCCGAGGCCTACATGCATAATGCATCTTCCGCCCGAGGCGCAAGGATCCATTCTCACGTAAATCAAGGATCTTATTTCGGCGATCAAAATTATCCTTTAAGATCCTTTTATCTTCATATTTTACTGTAACAAAATAACATTATGCGAGTCATTTTATGTGCAAAGATGAACATTTTACTTTCAACAATCGTACTACATGATTTGTTCTCACATGCTCAATGAATCAAAAGAATCATCGATTAAAAATGTCTCGATTACAGTGTTGGATACGACATCGATTCCACCTCGGTGGAATTTTCTGACAAGAGAAAAGTAGAAAAAAAGAGGAGCCACGCCAACGAGAAATACAGCCGATTTATCGTTCATCTCCCAATACCGGTCTCAGATTTCGATGCGAGGGGCGACGGTAGGACGTATCGCGCGTAGGGTAGGAAGACCTAGCGGTTGTACCAATCCCAGCAAGCAAGTGCCTGTGTGAAACACGCGCGCGCGCGCGCGCGAATGTTTGTTTCGCTGTGTGTATGCACTCGGCAAGGGTCGAGTCGGCGGATTAAGAGGGTGCGGGGAAAAAGAGGGGCTATATTCTATATTCCGTGCCTATGCTATGGAGCGTATCTCGCGTTCGTAGTTTGCCGTTTAACCGACAGAGCGTGGGGACGCAGAGGTGGGAGAAGTGGACCAGCCAATGGTGTGGGTCGCACAGGGTTGCCAAGGAAACAAGTTAATGATTCGGGCTGCAACCGAGGAATTGGCCTGGCCGGTGCGATCGGCGCGTGTAACATCATTCTTAGCGGCGCATGCGTCGCGCTGCCCCTGGGGAGTCTCTTTGTCTCACTTGTTCGTGTCGCATGCCTTCCCGTCTCGTGATATAGCTACCGCCACACACGACGATACGCGGTCGATGTCCGTGAATCGGTCTCGTCCGCACGACTGTGTGCGTGAGCCGCTCGTAGCCGTCGTCAGGGGTTCGTACTTGTGTGTGTTGTGTCGATGCACACACGCATAGACACGGCTCATGCATACCGAACGCGATGTCGTTGCGCGCGCGCGCACAGCGTTTAAGTCGTCGCGACGATTGGTTCCCCTCCCACATAAGCTTGCACTTCTCGATCTCTCTCGTTGCTTTCTCATTTCCCACCCCGGGCCGCTCTTGCTTCTTCTCACCGTGTGTCCATCGCGCTACCCTCTCTACCGCGAGCTCGTTTCTCTGGCATCTCCTCCTTCCCACACTCGCCCGCCTTCTCCCTTTCCCCCTGACCTCTTTTTCCCCACACTGTCCACCGCCCGGTAATACACCACCGCGTATCACTTGTGATGCACGACGAAGAGGGGGCAGGAGTAGGAGGGTTCCCCCCGTCGCAAGATATTCGCTGTAGATTATAATATATCCGATGTGTGTGTTCGTCCGATCGGTCCTCGAATTAACGTCGAGAAAATGGAAGCAGCCGCAGCGAAGAGGGCGAAGAGAGTAATTGCTGCACGACATTGGGACGTGCCATGACGGACCCACAAGCGTTGGATCAGCTCGGGGGGCATCGGGCGACTTTTTTTCATGTAGAAAATTGTGATATCCGACTTGGAAACTTGGAAACTTGGAAACTTGCACTGATAAAATTGCTGCTTGTTATCTATAAATATCACATAAATTGATTAATCCTTAATTCAGTATAATTACATGGATTTGTTATCATCTCATTATGTTTTTTATGCGATTAAACTAAGTCAAAAACTAATGAGCAAGCAATTTGATTTCAATAATTGATCATCAAAAGTTGAATATTATGTACCAGTTACAAGTTTATTTCATTACTTATTCAGCGTCGTCTTCATCAGTCTTCACACACTGTATTTGGAATGCAGTGAGATGAGGTCGTTAGGATTCCGCGTGACCAATTAGGGGTTAACAAATTCGACTCTACAAGTATCCTAGAAGTAAACACGAGATGAACATTTATCTTTTCATATTGAATGCATGTCTCTTGAATGCATGACGTTCATATCTCTACTACAAATTCCAATCTGTAGTATTGGTGCTGATATGCATCGTTCATTACAACATTATTGTTGAGTTTTAAAATAGTATTGCAGGATTTGAAAAAGTAATTTCTTTTCATTGTCGCTCACCGAGTAAATTATCAGTATCAAGTGAAGTTTCTATCGGTATGATTCTCATTCGTTATCGTCTTACCATTCATCATCTATTGTTTTACCTCGTCGCGCTTTTCTGCCTCTGGTTTTTAAAAATAGGATTAAATTAAAAATTCTTATAGGTTTTCAGAAATGGGATTAAATTTAAAATTCTGCGCACACTTCATATAATCTGTATTTCTTTTATCCGCAATATCCGCATTAATCCTCTTATACTATTTCTTTCAAAAGACTTAATAGAATTTCAACGATCCTCGGGGTCCACGTTTGTGAACCGCTGTGATCATTTTCTTAGAGGCCGTTCTTTCCCTTCTAAGAACATATACCCCAAATTTGAGGAAGGATCCAGAAATACGCTTATTCCAATGTCGTTTAAATGACGACGCGACGGGTTTTATCGATTAGACACTTAAGATTTCAGCAACTGGATTAAGCGACATCGATCCTTCGCTTCTATTTTCCATTTGCTGAGCCACCGGTCACGCTAAAATTAAATTCTTAATAATTCTCCGTCCCTCCACGGTTTTTCGCGGCCGTGTCGCAGTACCGGGATTGAACGGTTTAATTGGCGGATCGAGTTACCGTCGCGAAAGACAGTTATCGCGAGACCGATTAATTACACAATACAATTACAGCGCATATCGAACACGTTTGTGAACGTGTCTCATAAGCGATCGAAAAATCGCAAGTTACAATCACTAATGCAATTTGTGTCAAATGCATAATATGCGCAGCATTGCAGATTTTATACGCAAAGTGAAGCATCTAAAAGTAGATATCGCGTGCGAAAAGAATATTAATATATAATATATAGAATAATTTATATTTCGATATTCAATAACTATATTGTGGAAAGCTGCTTATAAAATGTATTTAAACGAGATGCTGTTAATTATACAATATAAATATCATTATCTATCGGAAATTAGCAATCGCTTTGTATGAACGAAAAGTAGAAACAATAGAAATACGATCGAGATTTATGAAGCATCTCATTTGCTCTCTTGTTCGTATTGGTTGTATATGTATATGCATTTCCACCGCACACTTTTCGCTCGATTATGTATAATTTATCGACGTCGCGAGGATAAAAAGCTTCTATTGTTTAGAACTGGTCAAATTATAGCAATACACACAAAGCAGAAGAGTGAAGTGTTAACTGTAACAATGACTCTAAAACCTATTTTTCTTATAGATGTTTTTAATAGAACAGGTGTAATTTTAAATAAAACTGTCACATTAAGAATTGATTTTATTAATTCTGCGTCTTATTGAGCATGGAGCAATCCTAATTTGTATTCAGTGACAATTTGTGAAATAACATGACATTGACCTCGTATGCAAATGTCGCAGATAAAAGGATTAAATTTGTGATTGTGAATTGAGAAATTATACAGCGATTTCGATCAAGACATTCACGCGAAAAAAAGTACGATATTTCGATTATCATCTCTCATCAGGAGATAATAAGCAAGAATTAAAATCTCGTAAATATTATCTCATAAGAGTTAAGCTTCCTTCGAAATGTACATTTTAAAGGAACTTTATCTAATACATAGGAGAACGTGTTAATACGTATTTAAAGAACTTCATTGAAGATCAAGAAAATATCGGACTTGTCTTTTTATATGAAAAACTGCTTTTTGCAACTATAAGCTGTAAAAATATAAATACTATAAGGAGTGATAATAAAATGATTATATTGAATATGGCAATTAGATAATGCTCAGAGAGAAGACAGTGATTTTATCATACTTCGATATCGTATTTGTTGTTTAAAACAAAAGCAAACTTTTTATTAGATTACCTTTCACAACAATATTTCAATTGTATGATCCACAGTTCCAATTCTTGATATTTCTAGAGAACAGTTAAGCAACAGAAGCTTACTGTTTCCTGACTTCAGTTTTATATTCCTTATCTTTTAATTAGAGATTAACATATCGAATGTTGTAAGGTTCTAAAACTTTCTAAGACAAAGTTTGCTTCATCCAAGAATTCGTCATTAAAGCAAAAGTTGTGATGCTGCGACAATCTGTGAAAGACATACGAAAATTATAAACGTTTCAGTATTATAAGATGTTAAGAGATATGAAGAGATCAGAAGATTACGAGCGGTTTTACGTGAAAAATAAATTCGACTTTTATCTTGATAATCTCTCATCGCTTCCGACGCGCCATTACGTGGATCGCGGGATACCCGATTTTATATTGACAACGAATTGGATTTTCTGCACGATCACGCGTGTGAAAGGCGCGCACTGCCGTATGCACATCCGGCTATAAATAGGCATGCTAAGATAGCCACGCCTTAATCACTGTAACGCCGGTATGGGTAGCAGTGTTAATGTTCTTCTGACATTATTGCAACAGACGGTCGTTTTGCAATCCATTACGTACTCATATTACTTACATGCCACCGTACTCCATTTATCGCCACAATGGACTATCGTGACGATAACCACAAAATGATATTAAGGTCGACGAATGTAAGGGGACATATAGATATCTATCAAAACAAATAAAAAATATCAAATTGTCGTAAATCTATAAATCAATCCGAGGAAGATAAATGCAGATGTTTGTTACAAAGCAGATTTTTTATACGTAATTTTATACAAAAAGATTAACGTTTCAATGGAAGTTTGGTATATGTAAAAATTAGAAAACCAATAAAAATATACCTTAAAATAAACATTCATCTTCATCGTTATTTCCTGATAAGCTTGTTTTCATAGTTGAAGCTGTACCTCAATGAAGGCTTTAAATATCAAATATACAATAATTTTATGTTACATAAATTTATTATATAACACAATTTTTTGTGTAGACATGTGAAATGCAAATTATAACCTTTCTGATAATATACTACTGACGTTAGCTAATAAGTATTTTTATATTAGCGCGGTATATTTTTTGCTTGGAGGAATATACCAAAGAAATATATTAAATAATTAAAGAAATATATAAAACGATTTGTAAAAAGTGATTTAAAAAGAGATATTTATAATAAGACTTGTATAACCTATAGGGTAATTCGCGATGACAAAGATGATAATAAATGTTCAATTCTAATAGTTTAGTATTATGTGTGATCAAATATGATAAATCAAATGATCACATGATGGATCAAACATGATGACAAAACATTTACATTTTTGATACTAAAAAAGATATTAATGTGTTGCAACAAACGATTCACCATACTTATTCGATTTTGAAACAATACTGTGAAGATAAAAATATTGCTACGTTGGTAATAGCAGAAATTCAGATTGCTTGAACATCTTGGAGATGGCAGGAGTTTCAATTGTGTTATCGACTGAGTGGCACCGAGTAAAATTTACTAGCGATATATGGAAAATCATATTTTATGTATTTTCTTTTGTTTTAATTAATTTTCATGTTTTATAAATATCTGTAACAATATTTTTTAGTAATATTTTATCGGATAAAAAGTATAATATTAGAAAACAGATATTTTATAATATAATTACTCAACGTTTCGAGGATAATTCTGCATTTAAAAAATTTATGTTTTAATTAATAATCCGCATATTTATTTCTGTTTCTCTTTCTATAGTATTTGTGTCGTGTAAAGTAGATAATGTTTTTGATAAAAATTCCTCTCATCTTTTTTTGTATTGAACTATTTTTTATCAACTTTCAATGAAAAAAATTGTGAGCTTATGATTCTATTCAATTAAAAATATGATTACTTAAATTTGGTGTTCATATTTTTCTTCTAGAAATTTACTGCGAAAAACAATAGAAATGCGGAGTGTACTGATGAATATTCTTTTTCGACGATGCAACGATATCGTTCGATGTTCAGAAAAAATAAAGGGTACGCATCGCTATTATTCGACTTGCGGTGCAAAACCCGAATTAACATCGATCAGGTACAAAATGCAACGCGGTCCCTACGCCACGATTTCAAACGCAGATATTCGTTTCTTTGAGTCGTTAGTCGGGTCTAATCGGCTCATCACTGATCCGGATGAATGCGAGGGCTACAACATTGACTTTCCGAAGACGGTAAGAGGTGAGCGCATATGGATTATAAAAAGAAATGCGAACAATCTTTAATTTTAATATTTAAAAAAAAAATGTTAAGTCTTACCGTCTGAAATCATATAATAATTGCAGGTGCCAGTCGGTTGGTCTTGAAACCGAAAACCACTGATGAAATATCCAAAATATTAAAATATTGCAATGACAAGCGATTAGCTGTTTGTCCACAAAGCGGAAACACCGGTCTTGTAGGAGGAAGCAATCCGGTATTCGATGAAATCGTCGTCTCTATGAAGCTCATGAATAAAATCCTAAACATAAACGAGTTGACAGGTAAGAGACAAATATAATTATGACATTAACTCGAAGAATAATCTAAAGATAATTTTTGAAAGTTTTAAATAAATGACTGAAATATTAACATTTTAATTAGATTATTAATGCTATTATTATCCAAATCTTATATAAATATCTAAAATTTGAGAAAAAGAAGAAAATATATAATTTATATATTAATTCATAAATTTATATATTAATTCATAAATTTTTTTATATCAGTTAAAATTATAATCTAAATTAAGATTTTAAATTTAAAAAAAGTAAATGTTTTAAAATGTGTTTTAAATGTTTTAAAAAAAAACTTAAACATTTGAAAGATAAATATTGTGATAAAATTGTTCGAAACTTCAAATAATAGAAAAGAAAAACAGCCTAATTTTTTTATGATAAATAATGTTTCTTTTTTGCTATATTAAAACCGCAAACATTTCCGGTATTAGGTATACTGACATGCGAGGCTGGATGCGTTTTACAGGACCTAGAGACTCACTTGGCCATGGTTGACTTAATGATGCCCTTGGATCTTGGTGCTAAAGGCAGCTGCTTAATCGGTGGTTGTGTCTCCACTAATGCAGGCGGATTACGACTTCTACGTTACGGGAATCTTCACGGAAATATTTTGGGAGTCGAAGCTGTAAGTCCACACACACATATAAATATTAATCAGTTATTGTTATGTGTAAATTGTTATTTGCATAATTTATAATAATTATATTTATTATTTTATATTATTGCCTAAATTTGATATAAAATATTTAATGTTAAAGAAAGATTTAACTTTAGATCTTTCAATATTGGTGAAAATAAATTTTAGTTTTGAGATTATCGAAATTTTTCTAATTTTAATTTTCGAAAAAAATTAATATATTGAAAACTATATTAAATAATAATCTTTACTTAAGGTAAAGGCTAATGGCGACGTGGTGGACGCGCTAAATACCTTGAAGAAGAACAATACTGGATATCATCTGAAACATCTATTCATAGGTAGCGAGGGAACATTGGGAATAGTGACCAAAGTGGTTATACAGTGTCCAGCTATGCCAAAGGCTGTAAACTTGGCGTTTCTAGGTACGTGTGTAAATGTAGATTAAATTTTTCAACTTATAATAATTATAATATTCTTACAGGATTGGCGAGTTTTGATAAAGTATTGCAAACATATCATCTGGCAAAGCGTGAACTAGGCGAGATCTTGTCCTCTTGTGAGATGATGGACCGACTATCTATGGACGTCTCCATTAATAACTTGGGCATGAAGAATCCATTGACGAGTCACGAGGATGGCCATGAATTTTACATGGTTATCGAAACTTCTGGTAGTCATATGGGTCATGATGAAGAAAAGCTCTCTTCGTTTGTGGAGAAGGCGATTAATGATAATATCATCGAAAACGGCACTTTGACTAACGAAAAGACGAAAGTTAATGTATGTAAAATGAGATATACGTTGTGTTCAGATCATTTTTTGCTCATCATTTGAAAACTTTCATTAGAAGTTTTAGAAAATATTTTATTCTTAACTTTTGATATTAAAAATTTATATATTTGGATTGTTTTGAATAGAAAATCTATATTTCAAGTTTTAGAAAGCGCTTTTCCAATTCAAATACTGAAAATTTAATTTGCAGAATATATGGGCTCTTAGAGAAAGAATAAGTGAAGGCATCTTGCACGATGGATACGTTTTTAAGTATGATATCAGTTTACCTTTATCATCCTTCTATGAAGTCATAGAGGTGCTTCGAAAGCGATTACGTGATCCCCGCATTATTAGAATCAGTGGATATGGCCATTTAGGTATAATATTTTTTATTAAATAACCATTAAAACGTTTTGATCAAATTGTAATCTTGAAATTCGCAAATAATTTGTTCTTCTATTTTCAGGTGACGGAAACATTCATGTACAAGTCTCCATACCAGAGTATTACGAGGACGTGGCCACGCAATTGGAACCGTTTATCTTCGAATACGTATCACAGTGTCAAGGTAGTATCAGCGCTGAGCATGGTATTGGTTTTAAGAAGACCAAGTACCTTCACTTGAATAGAAGCTCCTCAGAGATTGAGATGATGTATGATTTAAAAAAACTAATGGATCCGAATGGCATTTTGAATCCATATAAAGTTTTAAAACCAATGAAGGATGAGTCCTAGAAGCAAAAATAATGTGTATATCTAATGTAACATTTTAGTAAACGCGTAGATAAAAGATGGATAAAAAGACGAAACTGCGCAATTATCTGGCTCAAATGTTAAAGATTTTGAAAAATTTAAGTATTGTCGCGTTGCGAGCTATTAATATGATAGTGTCCAACGTTACATGTGCACTGATGTCATGCACAATGTTTGGTAAGGGTTTTCTTGGCTACTTTCCAATTACCAATAAAAGCAGTGAAGCATTTGAGTGACTAACACACTCGAAATAGACATGCACGCATTAAATGACAGTGACAGTGAGAAATAGTGAAACACATGTCTTCAAATGGAATATATTAGATGTATCAGATATTTATAGTTATCTATAATTATAAGTTGAAACAATTTTCAAGTTTACCGATATAATAAATATACGTATATGTACCTGATGTAGAGAAGAGATTTGCATAAAGAGACTGATGTAAATAAGAATCTGAATATTAATGAAATGCAAAAAAGTGTTATTTATTACATATATGTTGCATATTCGTCTTTTTTTCTATCTCACCATATTTAGTACTTGAAGTGATAATAAAATTATAAAATTTTATATAAAAATTGTTAAAATAATGCTAAACGAATAAAATAAATGTTTTATTTTTCCAATTGATGGATATTTTTTCTCCTCTCTTTCTCTATCTGCATAAATGTTAATTTTAACAGTAGAGGCTTTGATGGAGAAATTTAATTTAAAAAAAGAAACATTTAAATTTAGCAACAGTGTATGAAATAAAAATTTTCAAATCTAAGAAAAATTATACATACACAATGGTACATACACATTGATATACAAAAAGGCTAAAAATCAGTTTTTTCATTCTTCTAATCTAATAAGTGATAAATAATATTCATAAAGTATGTATTGTAGTTGAAACATTTAATTACCTAGATTTCTCGTGAATGATACAGATTGTTCTAAAGTGAGCTTTGGTTTGGAGGAAGATTGTTTCTAACAGTTTCTAGAAACGAGAAAATCGGCAAACGTCATCTAGCGAGCGCGGGCGATGAGGAAGAACAATTGAGCGCATGCGCGGTTGTGTAGTCGAATAATCTCGAAAAGAGCGGCAAACCAAATATAAAGTGGCGCGTCGGCCGCTGTTGCGCAGTTACTAAAGTATAATTCGCGGTTGAAAGATCGTGATTTTCGTAGCGAATTTCTTATTGCGTAGTTTGACAAGTAACATCGCGAAGCATCGACGTGCCTCATATCGGTGTTGAAAAACGCAAGTGAAGACTGCAAGGTATATATATAGTGATTCAGTTACTATAAATTTGTCGCGTCACGCATGGATTATTGATTTAATAATGATAATAATACTGACTTATATAAATTAATTGATTACGAGAATAGATTTGATTTTATATTTTATGTAATGCTACAGGGTTGTATATGAAAAGAATTCAACAGCTGCGAGCCATAATTGAGAGAAAATATTCCTAAAGTTTATCTATAAATTTCTGAACATATACTTGTCTATATAATTTTTATATTAGAGAAACAAAATTACTCCAACTATTTTATTTATTTATTGTATTTACAGGGAGAGTCTATTTCGTTCAAATTTGTAATAAGCCTAGTAAATATCATTTTTATTGCAGAACTAAAATTATTAATTGTTCATCGTATAGTTTTGAATAAAATATATGAGATGATATAGCTGCTTTTGAATTTTTATACGATTACTTAGTGCATTCTGTACACAAATGTGAAATATATTCCAAAATCAAATAATCTACCTATACATATTTGTATAACTAAAGGACAGAGCACACACAAATATTTCTATTGACGAATCTGCTCAAAATCATTGTTTTCATATTTCCTAAACTCACTAAAACAGAGAGAAGCTTTTTCTTTATCTAGAAGCTTTTTGAAACGGATATTTAGAGAAGCATTCTTTTAAAAATCTCAGCTTACGCTATTATACAAGTAATATTATTTATATTCTTTCTTGATATCTTTAAATATTAAATGTTTTATTTATTCTTTCCATAGAAAATCATGGCTTTGGTACCAAGAGGTGTGTTCCGCAACTGGTGGGATGAGGTGGACCGCTTTCATCGTGAGGTGGAGGAGCACTTCCAGCTGTTGACTGTGCGTGAGAGGGATCCGTGGCAAATATCGAGAATTCCGTCTGTTCGCGAGACGTTCCGGCCGTGGCGTCGGATATTCGAGAACCTGGACCGCCAAGTGGGCGGTGCAGCAATTGTCGAGCGTAACGACGACAAATACCAGGTGATCGTGGACGTGCAACAATTTGCACCAGAGGAAGTCACTGTGCGCACCGACGACAGATGTATCACCGTCGAGGCCAGGCATGGACAAAGGAAGGACAACCACGGCTATATATCGCGTGAGTTTATACGCCGCTATCTGCTGCCCAGGGGCTACGACATCGGCCATGTAAAACCCAGTTTGTCGTCCGACGGTATCCTGACCATCACGGCGCCCAGATTGGTACTGCCGGCGCCGGGCGAGCGTATTGTACCTGTTCGACGAACCTATTTGCCGGCCATCAAAGCTGTGTAATGTGCTAAAACGTTCTCGGATAACGCTAAAATGATCCAGAGTATGAAAAATGTCTGAGGGATTGTTTAAATATTTTTGGAGATTATTTTTGGAACTAATAATTGCAGATGCCATTCTATAATCAATCAATGAGATAATTCAGCGAGTCTGGAAAAAAAAACAGAGATATCAGTAAAATATTGGCGAAAGTTAATTTGCTTGTATAGTGCCAAATATTTGGACGACCTTCAGACGGCTTATGAAATTCGGCTTCCTCGCAAATGTCTATTACTAAGTATAACCATGTATCGATATATATGTATATCAGTATTGATATATATGTTTATCAGCATTGCACTGTACGTATGTTAGCAAGGATGAGTCACGTTCGTTACCCGATGTTCGTTTGATCCATAGTTTTAGATGGATGAAAAATAAGACTTAAAATATGACTTTCTTTTCTCTGCTCCTCTTTCTAAATTATTCTATTTGTTTGTTTTTCTCAACATTGTGTAAAGCTATTGCATTCAACTTCTCAATTGTGATCGTGAATCCTTTGCACGTTTGAATAACTGCGATATTTAATTACAACAGATTATTCAAGCACACATATCTATAGTGGCCACTGATTATTTTCTTGTATCTTTAACAAAATGCTAAGTTGCACGATACTGTTAAAAATTACGTCGTTTGAATTATAGAGATCTCAACGTTCCGTTTCTAATGGTTTATATCGTTGCAATTTAAAATGTAACAACTGCTATTGCAAATTAGCTTTTGAGCTACTGCAAACTGCTATATAGCTTGTATCTCTTATATAATTATTCATTTAGTTCATTTGTATTTCATTAGCTCGACAATTCAATCTACTTTAAACTTTGTACTTATACGTTTATAGGCTGATTACGTAACAATTCTTTTTAGCGAGGAATGACAGTTGTATAGAATGTGCGTTAACGATATAGGTAAATCACGCAGTGCTGATTACTCGTCACTAGCCAGGAAGTAAAGCAGAAGTATAAATGTAAAATATTACGTAACTGTAGTTCAAACGATTGTGTTCAAGCGACGATTAAATGCATATTCCACATTCATTATTAATAAGATGATATGACTTTTGAGTACTTCTACTTGCTTTTTCTCTTAAAACTCATTATGTAACTTGTCATAATAGTATTTCGTTATTAATACCATTTTGAATAAAGATATAATTGTTTCAATTTAATTTTTAGTTTATTATTTTTGATCAACCTTGTCTAAAAAATTTATATGATTTTTACAAACTTTTTTCATTTTTTCTATTTATGTGTTAAAATTCGCTTTAGACAAGCTATATTTCGTAATAAAATTCTATTTACAATTGTACGTATAATATGGAAAATCAAAGATGGATTTAAAGAATCAAAGTGCATACACATTGGAATATATGTATGTCAGAATTAAACGCAAAATAGATTATAAATAGGATTTTGTCTAAAATTATAGATTATTTAAAATGTGTCTGCTATTCGATTATTGTCTAAGTTTTGCTTACGACGGACCTCGGTTCTCTTCGCTGTCGGAAAACGGCACTTGATCCTGCGGCGACGTCGGTTCCTCCAAAATTGTTTCTTCCGGCGGAGTTAAACCCTGGATCCACCTAGCTTGTTCCTCTATATCTGGAATTTTCTCGTCAATCAATTTCTCCACATCCACTTTGTTCAATTCTTCCTGTATGCGTTTCCTCAATGGTCCCTCAATCGCGTCCATAATTTGATACCTACAAAAGTAAAAAATAATTAACGTAATAAAAAAAAAAAAAAAAAAAATTGAAGAAGCTTAAATAAATTCGATGTACACAATCGTTTTTTTAAATTCCCAATGATATTTGTATGATATATCTGTCGCTAAATATTTAGATATATCTATATATTCAAAGATCTCCACAATATTCAAGAAAAATCCATAAAAGAACATATCCATAGTCTCCGATCGAGACGATCGATCCGATCCAATCCAATTGCTTATATAAATTTACTGAAGAATTTTCTGAAAACTAAAAATGCGAGAACTAATTTTAATGTTGAATCAAGTATTTTGATATTTTGTTTGCAAAATTTACATAAAATAATTTATACAACTTCAAAACTGAAAAAACTATGGAATTTGAACCTTATAGCATATTATTAATGATAGTGATTTTCTTCATCACGTTAGATACGTCTCATAATTCTCATTGTGATTCAATTAGAAGTAAAAAAGCGCCAATTACAGCCATCGCCTTGGGATCGGCGCGAGACGCATATTTTACAAGGCCACGGCCATTATACGATTTACCGTAAAAGGTTCGGCAGTATATTAACGCTCGCTTCTATGAGATAGTCGAGCGTGCCAGCGCCATGGATTCTCGTCTGGATGTTGCCCAATTCAAGCTCCAGCTCCTCCAGGGCGGCGCGTTTTCGCGTATCTAGCGACTGGCTCAGCTTCACCTGAACCCGGAAGTACTGCACGGTGAAGGACACAGTGCCGGCGCGCGACAGGAAGCCACCGATCACGCTCACTTCCCAGTGCGTCTTGCCTTCCAGTTCCTGAGTGCCAATATCCAGAAGCGCGTACATCTGTATAAGGTGTGGTACATATAAGCTCTGCGATAAACAAACGTTACCCACGCACGTGCAAATTCCCAAAACCGCACGTGGTGTCGACTCGCAAGTATGGTATCTTACGTAACATTATGCAATGATCGTCGCAATTATGATAATACAGCTGACTTGCGTATCAATAACATGCACTGCGATTATACGGTCTAATGAATAATAAAATTTGTTTGATAAAATTTATTTAAATCGGAACTGTCAGTCACTTGTAAATTAATGTTGCTAATAATGTTACAGATAGATAGATTCCCTAAAATACTACTCACAATTCCATTCTCCATGCTTATTGTTATATTTCCCATACGATAGAAACTGGCCAGACCAGTGATCCAGGTGTGCGACGAGGTCACGGTAAATACACCAACGGTCTGAGTATAATCTTTTAACTTGTATGGATCATAGCCCATTTGCGAAACTTGCTTACGAGCTTCTGCGATCGCCATGTCGAAGGGTGAAATTGAATTAGGGAAATATTGTGGTAACTGCGATATTTGTTTATTCACCTCGCCCCTGCAAATATATCACATTATGAAGAAATGTTCGAAATAAAAATAGACAAGTAAAAAATTATTATAAATTATCTAAAAAAAAAAAAAAAAGTAAAACAAGTGTTACATTATTTAATATAAAAACTTTTCAACAAATTACAAAAAATATAAAAGCTTTAATAAATTATTAAATATAAATTAAAACTTCTTTTCTTTTACTTATCTTTTTATCTTTTAACACATGTATATATAAAAAGATTATCCTCCAACAAATTTACGGATGTCATACCTCACATTTGTATTAACTTCCTTCAACATAAAGGGTTTGATACCATCGAAAAGAAAGGCGCCCATTGAATTAATAACACCTTGGAAGACCGAGCCCAGAAATCCCAGATTTTTGAAATCAAGATCAATTTTCTCAAATGTCAGGTCCATATCGATGTCTTGGGCCTGTAATTTGCCGTCGGTGGCAACTTCTAGCCTGGCGATACCTTCCACGTTTACGCCGGTAAGTTCCACCGTAAAATTGCCAGTAGATCTCGAAAGCCATGACGATATCGTATACAATCCGCGAATATGAAGATTGTCGATTCTTACTGCGACGAATACCTAGAAAAAGTACATTCGCCTCTATGTATATATGTATATATAATGTTTACGATATAACTACACATTAGCAATATGTAATATCCAAAAACATGTAATGTAATAAATATATAAAATGCAAAATTAAAAGAATAATAAATTGCTAACTTGAAGAAAATAAATAAATAAAAAATAAACAAAAAAGTATTAGAATAAAATGTGTGCAATTATATTTTAAAATTACATCCTTCATTAAATTAATTTTATTGATTTTTTTACTTCTGTTAATTTGAAAAATTTTATTTTCTTTTAAATTAATCAGAAATATGCTCCCGTTTTTACTGTATAGCATTGCGATATGTATGCATATTGGTTATCAACTTTCTTCTACGTCTGCATAAAATATGACTTATCTTGTTTTCTACGAAAAAGATATACATGCAAGTTCAAACATTTTCTCAAAAATGTGTAAAATATTATTTTATGCGCATTAAATATTATTTCCTCATAACTATTTAATGTGTTATATTCATTAATTAAAGCGCTAAAATTGAAAGTAGAATTTGCAGAATTTATTATTTTGTCAAGACCAAAATTTCGATTAATAAGATTTATGATATTTCAATATTCGTCGGCATCATCAAATACTTTGCATTGTCTGATTTATAACTATATATTAATATAACTTATATTTGTTATTTTATCATAAAAAATATAATTGATATATAATGACATATAATTATTAATAATTTAATTTTTTAAAAAGATTGAACAACTCTTTCCATGTACATTTTGTATAAGATAAACCATTTTTATTACAGAGTATTGGAAAAAATTATCGTATTAATTTAAACCTTGAGATTTATTTCAGCATGTTTTTACTTAAGCTTTTATTTCTATTATTTTTTTGTTTTAATTTTTTATTCTTACCTGCATACGAGCCAGTTCTGACTCCACATGTTTGATACGAAATTTGGACAGACCATAAACGCTGATCTGTTTAAAATTCATTGTGTATATAGAAAATGAATGTTTCATATCCGGCACCGGCATTGGATCCGGTATCGGCGCGCCTGGAAGCCCTATCGGATCGTCTTGCTGATAATGCTTGAGAATTGCTCGAATTTGATCTCCAAGTCGTTGTTCGCCCGCTGCCATCTGAGCTGCTTTGTCTTTGTCTAAAATAAATCGTATTTTGCTTAATTAAATGACACAATAATATTAAATAATATTAATTCTACATTCGATTCTTTTATTTATTAAAATTAAGTGCAATTTATTATTTTTTATTTATTAAATTAAATAAATTAAATTATCAACGTCTTAATAAATTTTTGTTAAGAAAACATTATTTCCGCAAATAAGTTATCAAAGTTTTGCGCGTCATTTATAAATGCAGTTAATGATTATCTTATATTAATTTACGTTACGACTGCTCCTTGGACTATATACATTATATTGCGCAAAATGAATAAATCATCTGTATGAAAAATAATATTATGAAACAAATAGCATGTCAATCGTTTTTATTTGCTTCAATAATAGCGATTAGTTTTTCAAAGTTCAGCTTTTTAGTTAGACTTTTGTAAACAAGAAGTAATAGAAAAATTATAGTTCTTCTCTCGTGCGCATAATATTTAATTTGATTAAATGACATTGAAGCAATTTGGCAGAAATATTTAATTAGATTAAAATGTATTTAAATTTACAGGCAATATATAAGCTAGAAGTGAAAATCAAAAAGGAAAAACGTATTCTATGTCTATATAGTATTTAGTTTAATTAGATCATGTTTAAACAATTTGCGGGAAACACAAAAACTAAAAAATAATTCATAAAAAATCATATTGATTGACAATCATACCTATCAAAGATGATGAAGTGTTGTTCACTTTTAATTCATCGTCAGCACACGATGTACACAGGAAGCAGCACACTATCAAAAAGGCTATCGGGTACGCTCCCATTTCCGATCGAACCGAACGCAACTTGTACTGCATGTCGTTTCAGTTTTTTTTTTCTCTCAAGAATGCAATTAATGTATCACTCAATAATTGACTTTATTAATGTCGCGATTAGAATGCCATTATTGCATAAATGCGGAATTTATTAATTTTTCACAATTGTTCTCTTTCTTCGTTGCAGTTTTTCTTTCAAAAAATTTAGCGATACCGTTTACTTCCAAAGTGATGAATTAACATATAAATTTATTCTATTATTAATTTTATGATTAAATGCCACGCTTTGCCTTTAACTGGCACTGATCTTTTTCAGTCAACCGATGAATGCTTATCAATAAACGACGACGAGCAGCGTGGTCTACGGTCATCTATAGAGGAGGTACACGCGTTCGACTGGCCGTGGAGTACGTCAGAGAATTTAGTGGAACGATATCTCTGACAGGTCATTGAGGGAGCGAGGGTCAATCGCTTTATCTCCATTCGTGCCCCTCCCTCTCGCCATCCTTCTTCTTGCCTTGTTTCCTCCTTATCCACCTCTTTCTCCCTTATTATGCTCATCCGATTCTCATCTCTCAGTGTAATAGCATTAGCATACGTTGCGCAGGTTGTGTTATCATGATCAATTGCATGATCATAAGCAAAAACAATTTTTGTTAGATCAGCAAATGATCACTGAAAAAGTTGGACTTTTGATCCAGAAATATATCTTATCAGCAGCATGATCATTTCGGAGAAAATAGACAAATTAAATTAAAATTTGTCTTAATCATATTCTGAAATATGAATCAAATTAATTTCATTTAATTAAATTTTAATTTATGCGCTAAATAATAAATTTAAAATAAATAAATAAAAAATAAATTATAAATTAATTTTTTGAGAAATAATAAGGGAAATGTAAGTTTTCGCAATCCAATCAAGAGACTTCTTAATACAAATTAAATATTAATGTGAGACTAATTTTTCAAAAATTTAGTTTGCAATTTTAATTAATTTTACAAAGATATATTCTTATTTAATCGCTTTTAAAACAATGCAAATTAAGACTTACATGTTGCTTTTCCAACTAATCATTCCATTCATAAATTAGTTTTTGCATCCTGTTCGTTATGACCTTAATAGCATTGTTCCGGACGTTAAATAAATTTCTATTGCGTTGCCACGACTGTTGGAACATCAAATCTGCATAAGATTCACAGGATGTTATCTCAGAAATAAAACGGCTAATTGTAATGATACAATTATAATTATTATAATCTTGTACATACCGGATTAGGTTAAGTTGTACAAAAATACAAAGTTGCAATACAAAAATAAAGATATAGACAGATAACAACAACGTAACTAAATTATAACACAATATGACATGCGGAATAATGATTGTTCATCATTTGCAATTTTGCTGCACTTTGACGAAAAACGAAGAGAAGTATTTTGACAAATTCCGGACTGACACAATATTATTACAAAATTATTCGAATACACCTCTGCAATTTATTGCAACTCACGATCGATCATAACTCGAAATCTATCAAAATGTGATATTGCAATTCTCGAAATATCGAAACAATCGAACAAATTAGGGTACATCCAGATGAACTTGCATAGGCACATAAGTTTATGCATAAGGAAATGGACCAATCCAATTCCTTCTACATATGTTTATGCGGTAGATTTATCTGGATATACCCTTAGTAATTAGATACTGATTGGCTAAATGGAATGGCGGAAAGTTTAAATTGGCATATTTATTCGAAATAAATTTACATGTAAAATCAAATCTCATTCCCGAATATTATACATATAACATACCTTCAACGTGTTTTTATTCGTGGCTATATAATATACTTTTAGCGGTGAGCTATGAGGGAAATATGCTCACGGCCATGTGATGTCTTACCGAGTGAGATGTGTTCGTATTTGTAGTCACGTGACATAGCAGTTGTGTTTATTTATAGATGCAAGTCTATCAAGTGTAACTTGGCAGATGTATAGTTGGATTTTAACTATATTGAACTACACCACTACATTTGTGCATTGCAAAGCGTGCGACAAATTTTCGCGTGACAGAAGTGATTGGTGAGATATCTGACGAGAGTTTTCGTGTTCTGATGCAGCGAACTTTCTGAGAACACGGACTGCGTGTTTTGAAACGAGTGCCTTGCATACCATAAGATTATTATGGTCTGGTGAAACGTTTGAAGGCTGAATGTTGATCCTACAAGAACGATACACGATGCACGGAAATGCCACTTCGGAATTAGTCTTTCAGTATTTTGCTTCACAACAGTAATTAATAAACACAAAAATTATGTCGAAACCTGATGCGCCGAAATTTGTTATAGCGCTTTTCTCCTTTAAAGGAAAGAATAACGATGAAGTATGTATAAAAGAAAATAGTAATATGAGATAAAATAAGATATATGAGTACCATGTTCTCCGAATAATCGTCATAGTTTCTAAAAATACATTCTTTGATTATACCTATATGTAACATGTTTTATTTTTTTAGTTGTGTTTTAAGAAAGGAGATGTTATAACGATAACTCAAGTAGATGATGAAGGATGGTGGGAGGGCACGTTACATGACAAAACTGGTTGGTTCCCATCTAATTATGTCAAAGAATATAGAATTCCAGGTATGGTAATGATTGTATTTAGATTTGAACACTTCAAATGATCATTTTTATGTAATTCAATTTGTTCTTGGTCCTTTTGTAACTTCTATATATTCTAATATTTCTATATTTCTATATATTCTAAATTTATGAACTGATATATACAGATGGCAGTCACACATCAATTAAAACATCTCCAGAAAGGAGTCCACAAGAATCACCAGCGCATCAAAAACTTAATCGAGATATAGTATTGAAGGATATTGTGGATTCTGAAAGAGTAAATGTAGCAGAACTGCAAGGTTTGGTGAATAATTTTTTGCAACCTCTTGAAACATCAAATATGTAAGTTATAATACATAACGAGACGTTTAAGAGATATGTATATGTTTATTGCTTATATTATTATCGGACAATTTTATATAGATTGAAGAAAGATGAATATAAGCAGCTACTTGGTAATATACATGAAGTCCTAGAAACTCATCAATGTTTGTTGGCAAATGTAGAAGCAAGTATCTTACAAGGACTCTCTGCAAGAGTAGGGAATCTTTTTTTAACTATTGCACCAAGGCTAAAATCCATTCATACAGCATATTGTAATAATCATCCACAAGCTGTTTGTATATTAGATAGATACAGGTAATTACTGAATTATATATAATAGATTAAGTGTTTTTGATTATGATACAAGTATATCAATTGTACATTATTTTTTAGAGACGAATTAAATGAATTTATGGAGCATAGTGGAGCCATATCACCTGGTATATTGGTATTAACTACTGGTCTTAGTAAACCGTTTCGAAGATTGGATAAGTATTCTGCTATGCTTCAAGAATTAGAAAGGTATACTGAAAAGAATCATCCCGATAGAGGAGATACTCAACGAAGTATAGTAGTATATAGGGAAATTGCGGTATGATTGATTTATACATTTTTTGTACATAAACTATTGATAATTAACTTGCTTATCGTAAGGATTTCTTCTATCTATAGGATCATTGCGCTTCCATCCGTAAGCAGCGTGAATTAGCTCTTCAAATATTAACTAGTGGAATCAAGGGGTGGGAAGGTGAAGAATTAAGCTCACTGGGCGAGATTATTCATGTTGGCTCTGTAACTCTAGCAACCGGCGTAGATCGTAGAGATAGATACTTCGTTTTGTTTCCCACTACACTATTGATGCTTAGTACCAGTCCAAGAATGAGTTCCTTTATTTATGAGGTAGATTTGCAAATATATTGCGCTATTTAAAAAAATACAACTTTAATATAATAAGATTTCAATTTGTATTGCGATTATTTGTATAGGGAAAACTTCCATTAACTGGCATTAATGTAACTGGAATTGAAGATATAGATGAAATAAGAAATGCTCTGGAGATCACTGGTATGGTATTAATATTTATACAAATGCATTATAGTTTTATCTTGTAAAAGAAAAAAAATTACCACAGATACTTTGTGATTTAGAAGCAATAATAAGAACAAATATATGTAAATTAAATTGCAAAGTAGTAGTGATTACTTATCAAAGTGGCGATACATAGATAATAAAATGTGATATGTGTGTTTTAAGGACCAATGATTGAAAGTATCGTCGTGCTGTGTGCCACAAAAGAAGAAAGACAGCGTTGGATCGATCTCTTGATTCAGGAACAAGGCACCAGCCTGTTGAAATCGCCAACCATGTCTCGTGTGAGTTGCCATCATCCCCCGTATGCGCGACTCTCCAGATACTTTGCGAAGCTCGTGAGGAGAAAAATCATATATCCCGAATTGATGAAAAAGTTATTATACATTCAATATGTCTTGAAGCCAGATTTGAGTGATGTAAAAATGAGGAAATGCAATGTGACTTATACTATTTTCCCTGCTCATAGTAGCAAAGGATCAGAGTCGGATACTATCACTGAAAGTAATATAGAGGAGGAACCGCGAGTAATGTGTAAATCCTCGTTAATGTTGGATGTTCGATATGTAGTAGACAATATTGATCTTAGTAGAGTGGGAATAGCGAATACTTCTTCACTCACGAATTTCGCACAGAGAGTCGATTGCGACGACCGTTGTACCTTTGAAACTAGTAAAAGTTTACCTGCTGGCGCCACAATGTGTCACGTCCTGGCAAACGTTCCGCTCGCGTCCAGCAAATCGTACACGACGAATCTTCAAGCACGCTATAAAGAATTTGGTCGGGAACGTTTTGAAATTTCGCATGACAGACAGCGCAGTGGTTTGGCAAAAAAATATTTGAAGGGCATCGAGGTTTATCCGATGAGGTCGGATGTTTCAGTTCGACTATACGATTCCATGAATTTTGTACAGAAAGATAACTGCGATAGCGTTGAAAGAGAATTTCGAGAAACATGCACAAATACTAGTTTACGATCGTCCGATTCGGGAATGGCCGAGAGTTGTCACTTGAATTCGTCTGAAATTAATTCTTGTTACAAATCATATACGTCTAGTCATACTAAATGTACAGATCCTGTAAGAACATCCCATAGCGAAAGCGATAATGATGAAAATAAGTTCGAGCATCAGTGCATCTGCTCCTCACCATTTGGCTCCACACCTCGAGATAGCTCCCACTCTCTGGCTTCGTCCAAAAATATTGATGAATGCACAAATCTTACGAGATCTAATAATGTCAGTAGCGATGCTAATAACGATTCGAATAATAGTGGAAAAAAGATTCAAGAAACTATATTAACTTACCCTCTGATAAATTATGGAAACGCGGAAAGACAAGGAAAAAGGTACACGCAACCGATACCGTATGTACATCAATGTATAATTAAGAAAGTTGGGAGACGTGTAGTTCGTCCAATCCAACCGATTATGGAGGAACATGATGAATCGACAAATCAAGTGTATTCGTCTGGATTATATGCTCATTGGTGGCTCAAGAAACCTATCCCGATTTTTGGATGCACAGAACAAGGCAAGCTTCCATGGCATGGCTGTTTCTTTGATCATTTTAGTTTTTTAACCATGCTGGCGTTTTTACTAATTATCATTTTCCACCAAAAATTGTATGCTCTTATTTCACAGCCATGTTGTGTGAAGTAAGCTGTCGCTTTACTAACACAATACGTTATAGAATAGCCTTGAGAAACAACATTTCAAAAGTTTTTGCGTATGCCTTTATTTTATCGCATTACTGTGATACACTTCAAGAATTTTAGCCAATTTGATTTTGAGTAGATATAGCTTTAGTCTTTAAGGATGTGCACCCTAGAATGATATAAATCTGATTCTACATAAAAAAAATTTTGCATTAAAAATAGGATTGTACAAAACAGTAGAAGAAAGATTTATATAACAATATATATAAATTACAACATAAATCAGAGATGTTAACAAAGAAATTTATATGCATGTATATATATATAATTGAAACAATGATATGTGATTGAGATATTATTATAAATAGTGCTGTATATTGTAGCAGATGAACAATCAGACGAACGGGAAGCATCAACGACCAACAATGGAGCATTGTATGTCTCCAGGGATTAAGACACCTTGGAGTCTCGCATCATTAAGACCTGCTCCTCCAATTTATTCTCTTAAGAGCTTTGGAAAGATAGATTCCACTACAGATACATCGCGTCCACCACGATCATGCAGTAAGATTTATATATATCTATAGAATGAATATCTGATTTATGTGACTAATTTTTTAATTTGCTTTCTATCGTGTTCTATCGTGTGTTCTGCATTGTAGATGAGCGGCAGTTTGAAGAAGATGCGATTATATTGAAAGTAATAGAAGGCTATTGTCTTACTGTCAACGCTAGATTTACTGTACATTCTGGAGAATCTAATTGTAAGCTTTTCGAAATGATTTGTAAACTCCTTTCAATAGGTATCTTTTACGTTATGAAAAAATTATATTCTTATTTTTCAGCAATGATAGATTATGATTCACAAAAATCACGCGACAGAATATCATTTACGCATAACAGAGGCAATTGGGAATCTTGTAACGATAAGTGAGTATAAAAATATGTTATTTCTAATTCTCACTTCTTTCATACATACACATAATTATTACAGTAAGTTTAAAATGGGATAATTATAATAACAGTTAGATATTATAATAATATTGCTGTATAATATTAATACATCATATTTGCTCTTTCTATACATAGGACATTAACAGAAACCGTTAAAACCTTGAAGAATCAAATGACGGACTTGCAATCACAAATGTTACTACTAACAAAACAATTAGATGAGGAGAGAAGATCTCGACTTTCATTGGCTGCTACAGTAAAACGTAGCATGGGAGTCATAGATGGATAAAGATGGCGATAACTTCAAAGAATATGCAATTATATCACAAGAAGAGTGTTCCAAAATCCATTTTACGCAATGTTTATTTCATACGTACAAGTTAATCATAAAATATATATGTCGCGTGTTGGAATGTTTTTATAAAGTTTACTATTTGCATAATATATATATATATGTGATAAACATAGGATAAAAACATATAACATATGAAAAGAAATTATTTATGTATTTTTTTAGAATATTATACAACTTAGCAATAAAGAATACTTAAAAAATGGTCTTATCATTATGTTTGTTCGTTATAAAATGTCTCTCACAATTTAATCTGTAGTAGAAGTAATTTACAAATATAATTTATTTTTTTAATTTTTGGATTTAGAAAAATTGTTAATGTCAGTGTGTAATTCAATATGATGATAGTGATGTAATATTACTTATATTTACAGTGTAACATTAATATAATGTTACTTCACAATATAATATTTTAGATTGTGAGAAAAGTTATGTACTCATCTTAGTTTGTTTTTTATGCGCTCTAACTCATTAACTCTGCTCCGTGCATGCTCTAATCTGTGCCATGCCATTTGTAGCACTTTCTGACTCGCGTATCCAGAACCTTCATGTGGTTGGCCTATAAGACATATTAGAGACATGTTAGAGAAATACATATTAAAAAATATATTTTAATAATAGATATAAAATAAGTATACATACCAGTAGAAACTTGTGTAAGATAATTAATCTGTTCACTCAATTTAGTTTCCAATTGTCCCAGAGTTTTTATAAATTGATGTGTGTGAGATTCTGCTTGTTTCAAACTAGATTTCTCTTTGCTCAGTTCCAGGCAAGCTTGTCCTGTATGAAATGATAAAGTATATCTTAATCACACATTTTGTACATCAAATATTTTGTTTTGTATATTTATACATTTATATCTAGTGCCTTATTTTGTATAACTTGCAATAATATAATTATATAGACCATAAAATATTAACAATTACCTGCACTTTGTAAACACAATATAATATCCTTTTCAATATTCTCTAAAGTTTGGATTCTTTCCATTGGAGGTGTCATTGTGATTCTTATTTGTATAATTATTTTTTTAAATAGAAATCAAAATAAATTTATTAAATCTCTTCAACAAATTTCATTCACCTCCCGAGCCAAGTGAGGTTAGGTTAAAATAACTGAAAGAACCTGAACACAGCTCCCTCTGAACTAGTATTGCTACATTAGTATCGCTATCACGACGCATGTGTAACGAATGAAAATACAAATATTCTTATATGTTTTAATCATCTTTTTAAAAAAATAATTATTTCTTAAAATCATCTACAGTTACATATGCCACATTTATAACATTTTTAATTTAAAAATTATTTTATTGTCTTTACAATTTATTTCTCTTACAATTCATTTCAACATGAATAAAAATAAATAAAAATTTTGTACAAACAAAATCATGTTTAGAGATGCGATTCATAGTTATATTAATTAGATATATACATATATTATAAAATTATAATTTGAAAACTTAACATTAAAAAAATATCAATATGTTTACGATCAATATGTTTAAGATCTATCAAAAATATAAAAATTATGTGCATTTAATATACAAACTATCTCAAAAGTCATACATATTCTGCGTACATTTACTTTTTCAGATATTACATACTGCAAATTAATAGAAATAAATAACAATTATAAATTAATTCGTGTGTCAGTCATATATGTCAGTTATCACACCTATTTTATATTAAATAGATAAGTATAAATTCTTTGCGACAATATCAACAAGGCTATTAACAATATTAATTAATACTTGTCTTTCATAATAAAATATGCTCAAATATTGTTATTTGATCTTTATATTATGTGGTCTGCACTAAAGTTTCTCAAATATAATCCAAATGTTACTATATTGTTTGTTGCTTTATTTAAGGATATAGTAACTGACATATCATTACCATGAATATTTTCACTATACATCCAATTGTTAAGCGGAAGTAAATTTGAATTTAATGTTGAGGGCATGATCAAAAGATTTTTATCATTTTTAAATTCTGCTGTGATTTCAAGATTCTTAAATAAAGTTTCCGATTTTTCCACCGAACCGCACGACTCGATCGAATTGCTCGAACATTGAATTATACCGCATGCGAGTACACCTCCTGCGATATTGAAAATACCACGCTGTTGCTTAAAAATGACAAAACGATATTTTATGCATGGATCTACTTTTTCAATGTGTCCTTTAAACTTGCAACAGAAACCATCGATGTGAACATCTTCTTGAAATTGTTTTGTTATGTTATATTCCAAAGGAATTCCGTTATCGTAACTACGATATAAAAATACTTTATTTTTTTCACTGACGTTGATATCTTCTTGTCTCTTACATAATTTATTTCCATCTTCGTTTTGCACCTGAATTTTCTGCTTGGTGGAGTTGTGTATAAAGTCATGATAGTAATAAGCAAAACTGGATAACTTCAAAGATTCCAATTTATTCCTATTGATTTTAGGTACGTCATACGTTATTAGTGAATCTGTGTTGGGCAGTATTACTTTACCTAGTCCTTTACGACCTGCATAGAATATTATTTCGTATACGCACTTGTACACAATGGAGATCACTAATTGTAAATAATAGATAAAATATAAAAAACTTAAATTACCTAAGTAAATTCCACCGCCTGTATTACTAGAGGTAGGTCTGTTATAACTAGAAGTTAATAGATTTACGTTTTCGGCAAATGACCATCCTGCTTCTATTTGCGTAGCTGGAGAAATTAATAATGTTCTCTTATTACCAACGTAGAAATTTTTATAAAATAATTTGTGTAATGAAATATATCTTGTCACAACTTGATTACCTGTGAAGAACGGTGTTTCAGAATACCATACTGTAGGATGTACAATATCAGTAATGTTTTTCATTCTTGTAAATTGTAATGCAGGTTCAGAAAACAATATATCATAGCTTGTAAAAGTTGCAAATTTTACTCCAAAATCGGTATTAAAAATTGCTTCGTCTTGATCCGTCAGTGTTAAAAGCTGCTTTATCTGGTTCCACAGTGGAAAATCAAATAATTGTGCTTCCTTTTCAGAAATAATCGTTTTACGATACCTGTTCATATATTGTAATTAGATATTTATATAATATGCATTATAATATTTAAAATAAAAAAGATGTAGAAGATATACTTAGCAATAATTCTTCCTGTGCGATCAAACACAACATTGCTACTGTAATAAATTGTTTTTTTCGTTTGAAATGAATATGTCCTCTCAACAACATTGATCACCACATAGATACGATTCTGCTTTGCAGCACATGATATTTTAATCAGTACCTATAAGCAATTTTTTATAGTAATCTTAGGTGTATTACTAATTTAATAATATATAAATAACTGCATAGTATACATATACGTACATCGTTTACTGACCCACTTCGTTTTGTACAAGGTACGTAGTTATCTGTAACATAGGGAATTTCAGTTGCCCAACTGGATATATCATCAATTGTTAATAAATCAATACTTGTTAATCCATATTCGGGAAAAACAATTATATCAACATCCTAAAAATAAAAATGCTTTAATTAATTTTTATCAGGAAATGTCAGATCAATATTATATATCAATATGAGCTGATACAGTTCCTGCTGATACTGTTCCGTAGACTATATTTAAGTAGAACATTTTAAACTAATTTTTTTCAAAAATGCTTACCATTGTTTGAGCTATCTCAATAAGTTTGACATATTCAGCACAATTCATATTTAAAGTTAACTCAGTATTATTTGACACATATGCTGAAAAATAGTTTAGAACAGCTGCTCTATATGTTGGTGAATTGGGCGTTGATCTCTGTTTGTAATAAAAAAAAAATATATATATATATATTTATGTATATAACAAATAATTATAAGTCTATAGAAATTAATATATTAAAAATAGTTTTATATTTACCTGATGTGATAGATGTGTACATGCTACTAATAGGTAAACAATAATCCATTGTTGGTTCATTTTAATTTCAATCTCTTAAACAAAAGTGATTTGTAAATTACATATTAATCGATTTACAATAAGATTATAAAACATAGAGACGCTTTTAGAAATAATTAATGATTAAAATTATAGACCTCCAACAATTTTAATGCATGAATATTAAGACATATGAATATTATGATATAAACTTTATAATTTTAAATAATAGAAAGCTTATGTTATAAAATAAATTTTTCTCTGTCTATATCTACTTACGTGTTTTAGTAATATCTGCTGATGATTCAAAATTTACACAATTTATTTATTTTTAATATCAAAAATGCCTTTTCTTTCTAAATTTTAGAACATTTCTTTTCAAATGTAACTGAACTACCAAGTTTATTAACAGGTAAAGTCGTAAAACGTTATAACGGCTCAAAGTCAGTATCATATTTGTCGGCGGGTCAAACATATACATCGTTTCCCTGATTGAAATCTTCATGATTTCAAAGCAAACTAGGTGACCCTTTAGATATAAACAATAGAATCGATTAACTAAAAAATATGTGTTCACACATACGTGAAAATACGTCTGAATCTGAATTATGGAGGCACATGCAGATCAGCTGATGCGTATACGTCACGTGATGGCGGACTTTTCGAAGAACATATGATAATAACAGGTAAAGTAAGCAGATTAAAGAATGGCTAAAAAGGTAGAAAATTAGAGCATTTTGAATAAAGATTAAAACAATTTAATAATAACAATAGCGTTAAATACATAATTAGAAAATCTAGTTAAAAAATAAAAAATTAATATGGTCTTATAACATTAATAGGATCTTATATTCATGTATAATTTGTACGTCTTTATGATATGTAATACATATTTTTATATATGAATTTAACGTTTTATTATATCTATTACATTTCTGTGCATTCGAAAGTCGTGCACTTTCTTTGAAAAATCTGAAATATGTAAAAATTATGCATATTGTGGACATCAGATTTTTCAAAGAAAGTGTATGACAGTACAAATTCGATGTATATATAACATATATAACAATAATAACAAGGTCATTAATAATAATAAAAAGTAATCATTCTATATGAAACTGGATATGATTCAACATTTATTTTACTATACATAAAAAATTTATTATCCAATAATAATACTATCATCACTTATAAACTTATATTCGGGTATTTCCAGGTTGGTCGGTGCCGGACCTTTTCGCGCACGACCGGCTGCATCAAAGTGCGAACCGTGGCATGTGCAAAAAAAACCACCCGGTATAACGCCTGCATTCGGAATCGGTACGCATCCCAAGTGTGTACAGATAGCTACAACAATGAGCCACTCTGGCTTTTTGACTCTATCGTCGTCCGTTTCCGGATCGCGTAACTCCGATAAGCTTACGGCTCTTTCCTGTTCAATAATTGATTGAGTCCTGCAAATATTCTCGTGAGTAATCGAATATAAGTTCACTGTGTGTGTGTGTGAAATACAATTAATAAAATATGATATTAATTATATGTAAATATATTAAATATATTACACTGAGATAATCTATCGAAAGACGCTTTTAGCGTATGATACTTTCGATAATTGATATTTTAAATCCGAATAATGTCGAGTCACAGATAAGTTATAATAAAATGGAATATAGAGAATTAATTATTTTTATCTTTTCTGCATTTACTAATTATCAACTTGTATTACATCTCACCGATGATAAACAAAAACGGGTTTACCGCGCCACTTAACGACCGACACCTTTCCTTCCGGTATATCGCTCAGTTTCACTTCTAATTGCGCTTCCGACAATACATCTCGCGAAGGCGACATGAAGAATATATAATGTAACATGTGAGCTTTGAAAGCATATAATCCAGCAACACCACCAGCTAAAAATATATATAATTTTATGTATGTTTCGATTTTGTAAAAATATTCTTTTATCAAAAGAGGCATATTTTAACAATAAAAAAATAGTATATATATATATATAATACATTTTACATAAAAATAATATCACTATAAAATATTTTGAAGTCATACTGAAAGAAGCAATGCAACTTAATGCTTTTCGGTCATCAGCACTTTTTATAGCTGGTGTTTCGGGATCGCTCACGGATTTCCGTCGATATTCATCAAAATTCGGCTTTGGTATATCAGTATAGGCATATCTACGTAATTTCTTCAAATCTAAATGGAAATAATGCAAAAACAATTGTATAAATGATTTTGTCGATTTTGTTATGAGAGATAGCTAAATTATGATTAGCCCATTACTCATTATCAATTACACATGCCATACGTAATTGATCATTACCAATTTATTATCAATTACATATGTGAATGTTACTGTCAAAATAATTTATTATAAGTTAATTAAAAAACATATTGATTTTGTTGATTAACTATAAATGACAAGTAATTGAAAGCTAACATAGATGAATGAATGTTGAGTAATTAGGCTTTATGATAGAAATAATCTTGCATATGCATAGATATATTTTAAGATAGAAAGTACAAGCTTAACTTTATACAATTTTTTAAATTTGGTCTGAAAAAATAATTTGTTGACAATTTCTAATGAGAAAAAGAAACATTTTAAAATTTCTTGAAGATACGTAAAAGATTTTCAATACTTACAATTGATTGGATAAGGACGTAATAACGATGATAAATAATTATCGCAAGTCGCAATAAAAACGTTGAAAACGTGTCTTTTTGTAAAAGACATTTTTATTAGCAATGAAACGTGAATACCTTTATTATTCCACCTCCATGAAATATCTGGTATGCACGTTTAATTCCTGAAGTTTCGCTTATTATGTCAATTGTTTAATCCTACAAATAGAAATAATTATATTAATTGGATGTAAGTTGATAAGACATTACAATTAAAAAATTGAAGCGTTTAATATATTTAATGTTGTACAATTTTATCAAAAATATAATAGTTAAAAAACAGTTATGTACATATGTAGAGAATGTCTCAGAATTGTGCATATTGCACTTACAAATCTTCAGATGTTCTATATCCACAAACTGTGTTTTAGTAAAAAAGACAATTTTAATTTATAATCTAATAATCAGTTCTTTAATGTTAAAAACGAAAATTTAAGGTAATTGTTGATTATCTCAAAACTGTCAATACACTTATAGACGAAGAAAATGTAGGATTTCTGAAACAACACACATATCACATAATAATAATAATATATATAACAGAGTAAGTACAAACTTTTTTTGTCGCATATACAAAATATACAAGTTACAATTTCATTAACAACAAACTCATTAATAACGTTACAAAATAATTAATAGCATTGAAAGATACATCGCTTGCATTATTTTTCTTGGAATATACTCCAAATGTCACTACATTGTCCATATTGTTATTTAAAAACATGTTAATATGCACATGATTATCATGAGTGTGTTCATTATATGTCCAATTTCTAAGCGGAAGTAAATGTGGATTTAATGTGGAAGGCATAATTAAATTATTTGTATAATCATGGAGCGTTGTCGTGATTTCAATGTTGCTGAAAACAGTTTTCGATTCTTGTGTAGAACCACATGATGAAATAGAGTCGTTTAAACATTGAACTACGCCGCACGCTCGTACGCCTGCTTCAACAATACCATAAAGACGAATGCCGTTAAAAACTACTAAACGATATTTTGTGCTTGGGTCTATTGCCACAATTTCGATTCTAAACTCGCAGCAGAAGTTGTTCTGACAAACAGTTTTCGTGACATTAGTTTCTAAAGGAAACGTTTCAAACGTTTTAATCTTATCATATAACAAATATAATTTATCATTATCATTGTTAGCTCTCGTATTACTTTCACGTCTTTTTCGTAACTCATCATGTACATGCTTTTCCGAATGGAACATAGTTTCCTCATCGTGATCTTTTGAATGATCATGATGATGATCTATATGATTAGATTTACTTCTTTTTCGTATTTTAGGAACTTCATATATTAACATTTCCTCGTGCTTAGTGAAAGGCAATATTGCTTTACCTACTCCTTTACGACCTGTATAAAATATCTCGTATAAACACAATATATGACTAATAGTAAATGATATACAAAATCTAAAAAAATTAAATTACCTAAATAAATTCCACTGCCTGTATTACCAAAGGCAGGTCTGTTATAACCAGAGGCTAAAAGATTTACGTTTTCAGCAAATGACCATCCTGCTTGCGTTTGCACAGCTGAAATAGATAAATGATAATATTCTCTTATTGTTATAATGCACAATTTTTAATAAAAATTACTGAGTAAGAAAAAAATTTTGTCACATCTTGTTTACCTGTTAGAAAAGGTGCTTCAGAAAACCATGCTGTAGGAAACACAATGTCAGTAACTTCGTAAGCCCTTGTCAATTGTAATGCAGGTTTATAAAACAGTATATCAAAACATATAAAGGTTCCAAACTTCACTCCAAAATCGGTATCAAAAGTTACTACTTCTGGTATTGCTGTCACATTAAACTGTGGTTCCAAAAAAAGATTCGCCTTACGATATCTGCTCATTACAATTAGATATTTATGTTACGTTATTATATGTAATATTAATGATAATATGAGAATATAGATACCTAGCAATAATTTTTCCTGTGCGATCAAATACAACATTGGTATTATAATAGAACACTTTATCTTTTGGGCATGGGTCTTCGGTGCAAGGTAATTTTTCAGCAATATTGATTACTACATAGATTTCATTCTGCCTTGCAGCACATGATATTTTTTTCAGTGTCTACGGATTTGCAATATTTTAATAATAATTCAAAATTATGACTAGTATCATAATATAAAAAATTTCACAGTATATATATATATATGTATACACACACACATACACACACACATACATAAAGAAATATGTACCTCGCTGACTTCAATAGTATCTTGTATGCAAGAAGTATAATTATCTTCAATTGAAGGAATAATAGTTGTCCAATTTTGCATTTCTTCTCTTTCTGGGAAATGAACTGTTGTCAAGCCAACTTCAGGAAAAACGATAATATCAGCATTCTAAAAAGCATTTAAAATACTTTGATTAATTTTTATATGCAAGATATTATTATTAAGAGTACACTTTTTAAAGATTACATAATCTAAATAGAACAATTTAAATTAATTTTTTCTCCAAGATATTTACCTGTTTACTAGCTGTTTCAATATGTTTGACATAAGCATCAGAATTTGTTTTCAAAGTCAACTCAATGTTATTTGTTATATATATTGGAGGATATTCCACTACTGCTGCTATGTATGTTGTTGAATTTGATGTTGACATCTATGCATAGTAAAATATATATAAAGTGCATAGAACATTTATCAAATAAATCTTTTTTTTCAGAGTTACAGAATTTAATATATTAAAAATATAAATAATTAAAAAATAAATTTAAACTTTTATATTTACCTGATATGATAAATGTGCACACATTATTAATAAATAAATCATAATCCATTGCTGATTCATAATTGACAATTTTGATTGTCTCTGAATAAAAACATTCTTTATAAATTTAATATATACATAATTTACAAAATAATATTTGTAAAGAGCACAAGTGTGTTTAGTCTTAAGGTTATATGCACAAAGTATATGCTCACTATTAAGATAGAGATCAGCTGATGTGTGAAATGTGAGGAGATGGCGGATTTTTTTCAAAAAACGTATAATATAAAACAAAAGAAGCAAAATAAAATAAAGTTAGATGTTAAAAAAATAGTTCTCAATACTTCCAAAAATATAAGATTACTTAGCAATCATAGCAGTATTGTATGTACATTAATAAATCTGTTTGAAAATATATATTGAAATATTGAGAGAAATATTTTCAAGTTATAAACAAAAAATTTTTAATAATTAATGGAAAATTATCAGTATGTAATATAATAAAAGTATAACATATTAATATCATGATTTTAAAATAGCATCTATTTTTGTATTCCATTAAAAATATGTGTAAATGATAACTTAATTAAAAATAATTAAAAAACCACTAGCTATATTAACAAACATATGTCTCTCGAACGATTTTGCTTTCAATAATGTTTCCGAAAGTATCAAATTTATATAAGATCTTTATTTTTAATTCCACTCATAGAAAACGCTGAAAAAGTTTGTATGAAAAGAGCTGGAACATCGTATACTTTAAATTAAATTATAGATAATAAGCCAAAGTAAAATGTGAATGTCCAATATTGTAAGATAGTGCCGTCGAGAAAAATTGACAAATATAATTACCTGGTAAATCACTTAGCACTAGTTGCAATAAGTCTCTGTGCAACTCTCACGTCCGGCGTACAACACTGCTGTTACAAGTCTGGTCGATTCAAGTTTTCTGCACGATCCCACTACGACCACTATGGCAACTGCTGACTCAGTTTGTTTTTTTTCCGAGAAGCGATTATTCCATTGCTGCAAGATATTCCACTGCGACTGTATTAGTTTCTTGGACTTTCCTGCCTATATAGCAGTATGCTAAGCTAATCTTGAACAGGGAAAAATATAAATACATTCCTCTGTTATATTGCATGTTTGAAGCTACGCATTTCAAAGTATTAAAAAAAATTAAAAAAAAAGAATGAAAACATTCGTAATTTTTTAGTAGTAATTAAATAAAAAAATTCAAAGTTTGACTCATTGTAGAAATTACGAATTTAGTTATATATCTGCGAGTTATATATATGATAATATTTAATAATTAATTATTTCGCTCAATTGCGCTCAATGTGCTCAATTGCACAGACAATTATGATTAAATCCATTTTATGATTAAACATGCTTTTTCTTATCATCATTGTTCAAACATTATTGTTCAAAATTCAAAATCACTAATATTTTAATAACAGTTTCTTTGTGTAGTATTTTAGGCACATATTTTAAAGATTAATTAACAGAAGTATAAAATATGAAACTTTATGTTTAATATAAATTGATATAAATACATAAAATGATATAAATATATTCTTCTGTTATAATACTGATTAAAGTTTCATATTTCGAAATACATACTACTAAACCTTGATAGATAAAATGTTGATTAATATCGTTATATCGTACTATTTTAACTAATCCAGATAATAGTTGAAACAATCACGCTGAATTAGAAATGTTTGTACTCTGTACCTTTCTAAAGTGAATGGAATGCTGTTGCGGTAAGAATGATAAAAACTTTAGTCATCATGTATTTTTATATATGTTTTTACGCAGTTATTGCAAGTTAGAGATGTTAATATCAGACTGAGCAAACAGTGCTTGATCAATAAAGACTGGAAAGCTCATCTCAGAATTAGAAACGATGTCAGTGATGTAGGTCTCTTGCAATCTTATCATGCATTGCAATCGTGCTTTCTAATCTGTCAGGTACTAAAATAAGATTTGATAAAACACATTATTGATATACTGCTTTTGTTACTATTTCTGTTCTTATCAAATATGAACAAAATAATTAAAATGTTATCTAACAAGTAATACTTACACGTTGCGGTAAGATGATAAGATAATCATCAAACGCAGCAAACGGAATAGAAAAAACAGGGACAGTCAGAAACTTTTAAAAGAGTGCGCAATTTTATAAGATGAAAACATCAGGTATTTCGTGAAACGAAAGGAGGACATATCCCAATCTAGAATCTAGAACATTTTTTGCAGATAAGAAAGCGATAAAAATATATCTTTTCTAATGTAGTTAAAGTTGAAAAATTATCATCTATTTATATATATATATATATATATATATATATATATATATATGTATATATATATATAAATAATTATTTTATGTAATACGTACAGTTTTAAACGTTATCACGAAATTTGTTGAGGTTAAAAACAACTCCCGCAATGAACTTTATGCTGACTTCACGTGGTGTACGACTGTAATTGTAAATTCATTAGTTGGTAACTCATATAGAGTACCTTCATGCGGTATATTGGCCATAGTGGTTCGAATCTTGGACGGATAGACGTAAAATAGACGACTTGCGAAATGTTACCGTTTATGATGGATCTAAAGACATCTGAATCAATCCGGCTTGTATATTCTATTCGGTACAATTTTGTTTTATCAAATCCACTGCGTATGTTATATGAAATATATTTGATGAATTATTACATTCCCAGACAGCATGATGACCTCATATAATACTCCTAAAGAGTTCCAAAAATTTTTCTGAGTTGATAAATTTAGATCAGAAGGTGGTTAGAACGTGCTTATAATGTACTCGGATGCGTCGACTTCTGAACTCATTTTGATTTCATCATAAAGAGCTTTTTATGCATATAACCTAGTAAACGAGAAATTATTGAAAGTTCAGAAATAGGATTAAAAATTACTGAGAAGAATTTATTTACGATGATGCTGAATTTTATTTAATTCTTCTCAATAATTTTCAATCCTATTTCTAAACTTTCTAAATAATTTCTCGTTTACTGGGAACAAATATACCTCAAAAAATTACATGTGAAAAATTGCGTCAGAGATCGTTGTACCAGGAACAATTTCACACACTGCATGTTTTTTATGCACTGCGAATTGCGAGACTTGAAAAGTACTTTGTGGGTAAATATAAATAACAAAGAGAATAATCGACGAACAATATATGGATGACCAACAAGAATCCAGCCGAGTCAGGTTGGGTGCGTGTTTTTTGTTTTCACGCATCATATTATATGATGTCAAAATGAGCTGATTATGATGAACTATTTTGTGTTAGAAATATAAGTTTATAGTGAGTTCTTTTTGATTTACTGTTAAAGAACTCAGAAAAGAGCATTTTTAGATAATTTTTTGTAATCATTTTAGCAGATCATAAAGAATTCAAAAAAGAGAATACTTTTTGAATTCTTTCTGGAGATCCTGCTGTCTGGGTTGTCTCTCACATTAGTAATATTAGTATTCTGATTTTGTGTGACGAGATTGCGCCTAACCGCAATCTCGATTTTTATACATTATCTTTCCTTAAGATATTTCCTCATGATAATATTAAATTTTATTATTAACCTGTTTCAGAATGCTCTGCAAATATCAGAAGATTATTGAAATCGAAAATGCGATATCAAAACAAATATCGTTGCCAGTATCATTTTTCAAGGAAAAGCGCTCAGCTATTAGTAAATTCTATGTGTTGATATGTGAATACTCATTTAATATATTACATGCTTTATTTAATATTAAGATTTTGTTTTCGTAAATGTAATAGTCTGCATAAATACAATCACGGCATACATTATGGCTGCGTTCGCTTTGGACGCTTACGCGCTGAAAGCGTTATTCTATCTTTCTTCGACATATAATGAGCAAAAAAGATAGACTGATGCTTTCAGCGCGTGAGCGTCCAAAGCGAACGCAGCCTATATCTCATATAACCTAATAAGCGAATTCAAAAATATCTTAAAGATACGGTTTTTAGATGTTTTGTGATAACTTTCAAATATATAATACATGCAGTTTGGGAATTTGTTATTTCAATTTTTATAATATTTATTAAAATTACATAATTGGTCTGTTCATTTCAATTGTGTTTGTTTCATTTCATGCAGTAAGTAAGTGCATAAGTGTATAAGTGAACAGACCTAATTATCGCAAAGGTGTTGCTTCTATCGTTTCATCGAGAATCGCATTATTCACTCAATACTTTCGCTTGATCCGCGGTCAATAACGGACAAATTGCGAAACGTTATATTCGAATCGCTCCGTATTTTTCGCTATTATAATTATCTAAAAGTGAGTATCGTGCACAAAGAATTGTTAGAAATGTTTCATAAAATGTGTATATCGTAATGTGAATATTGTTATTGCCGTGTGCAAGCGTTGATGCTAATATCACGGCTTCGGCAGTGGTGACCGGTTTCTGTGTTTGGTAAGTCAATTGAAGTTGCATTTGCATATTTCAAATTCTATTAGAGCGCATTAAAGGTGCGAATGAGAAAGACGCTCATTAAGATATACACATCATCCATTTTTTCCCTGATTGTTGCGTAAAGTAATTTTTATGTCTAAAAAATTATTTCTAGTGTTTTTTTTAGTAAAATATTGGACGTTTGTCATAACGCATTAAATATCGAATATGTTCATTATTATATGCCATATTGAAATTCCAGAATCAACGATCCGCTTCTATGTGCTTTGAATTGATCGTAATCTTCTTGGCATATTTCATCTTTTCTTCCCGCCGGATTACAAGGATGATCAGGTATACACTTACGTTATTATTCTTTTTTTGCTTTATTGTTGCTATTTATAAATGAACATCATGTCTGAAAAGTTATTTCTAATGTCTCTCTAATAAAATATTGAATACTTGTCACATTTAATATAGAGTATAGTTATTATATATTGTATGGCAATTTCAGAATCGATGATTTGCTTCAGTGCGTCATGAATCGATCAAAGTCTTCTTCGGGTGTTTCACGATCTTTTCTCATCGAAATACAACAATCATCGTTATCATCTCGAGCAATACCGTTATAACTTCAGGTAAGTGCGCCATTATTCTGTAATTTAATGGCAAAATCGATTACGATATAATAAATGGAAAAATATATCACAAAATAAAAATTGATCGATTTTTACATTTAATGCATAGTAAAATAAGGCAGCTATCTTGACATTAAATGAATATGAATACAATATCGTTAGTACATGCTATAGATTTCAAAATAATATATTTTGAAGAAAACAACACTTTTAGTTATAAAAGTATTTTCGATATGTCGATGCATCATGAATATTATCAATAATTTTTAGTAAAATACATTTTGATTTTTATTGAATTGTTTTCTATGGCTTCAATATTTTTTAAATAATATTTTTTATCAATATAAATATAACGGATTAGCTTTTAATATTTGTTACCAATAGCTCGATAGCATTGTCAATATTGGTCTATTGATATTAAATATCGATTATTTGATATTCTCTTACATGCACTGATATTTGTTCCGAGGAGCTGGGTTACAAGATAGCAATATTGCAGTACAATACGCGTCTTTGCCAAATTCAATTATTGTTGACTGTAAAACTTGAATTTTAATAACTTTAATTTTAATTTTTTCTTTAAATCACATTTACATTCGATGTCGCCGGCGAATATCTACTTGTTTTTGATTGGATTGATTTTTGCCGAGTAATCTGCCAATTTAAATTAAATATTTCAAGGTTGATTGATCTGTTGTAACTAATTTGTTTAATTAATGATAGTCCCAAAGTGATCACGCTTGACCCTAAGGGCTGTTAGGTGTAAACCTAACTAACCAGTAAGTTAAGTCCTGACTAAGGCATGTAAACGACCTGTTTATGACTCCCATTTACTCCCTTATTCGTGCTCGCTTTGCTATACGATTAATCGAGGTCGTAGCATTTAACTTTTACTCCTCGTAGCAGTGAGAGAATTTTAAATTTGCAATCTCTCTTCAATATAGTTGAGAATTTGTCGGCGATCTCCATGTATTATCATATATCGGCATATCGCTTTAAATTAGACATTGACAGAGATTAACTTTTGATACGTGAGAAAAGAAGTTATGTATATTCTCTAGATAAAATACTTAATTATGTTTATAAAAAATTATTTCTATAATTATAATTATAATAATTTAAAAAATATATTATAAAGCTTATGCTTTAAAAAAAATTAATGTTTTTGCCAATTTTACGATAGAAAATTTTTTTTGGTATTTGTCTTAAACAATAATTAGTTTTAATATATTAAAATTTTTATAGATAGAATATTTTATTTTTAAACAAAAGATTTTTGTTTTTATTTATTCACATTAATATTAGAGATTAATTTTTAATATCACAATAATAAAAGCAAGGGCTTAAAGGCTATAGCTGAATGTAGAAGCATGTAGCAATTATTAAATATAAATTTTCTAACTAATTCTCTCTACTAACTAATTCATTAAAGATTCCATAACTTTTTATTTTCAAGAATAATCAATTTGTATTATCATTAATGAATATTTAATGATTGCTACATGCTTCTACATTTAGTTACGGCCTTTTGTTTTTATTATTGTGATTTAAATATTTTGATAGGTATAATACAAGAATTTGTCTAATATTTAATGTTGGAAATTTTATTGTGAAGTTCTGCACACATACACACACGCACATACTTTAACTGAAATATGTTAGGTATTTTTTGTAACAGTAAGGAATTTAACATTAGCATAAAAGAAAGTTAATGAAAAGTATTCAACAATTAAGTACACTTGCTGAATAGTTGTATCGAATACTCAGGTGCCTTTGCACCTTTCCATTCAGTGAGAGGCTAACATAGTTGTATCTACGATGCAATGCTCGTATCCGTTGGGGCACTGCATTTAGGTAGTTTAATCATTTCGGTACGGCATCATCGGAATGCGAATTGGTTCCAATTGGTTGCAACCCACTAATCTGCCAGTGACAACCGAATGCTGTAAACGTTCGACGTCACACGCTCCTATATAATGTGATTGCTCGTTATTATTGCTCGTACAAAAATATGTCATACGATTAAACATTATCATATGATACATGTTGTATAACATAATATTACGAAATATCGTCAAATTTAATTTTTTTTACGGAGATCTTGAGTTACGCTTTAGAATGACTTTTATAGACAAGTTTAGTAACGACAAAAGTTACATGCGAGGTGTAAACTTATTATGAAGTTCTTGCGCACTTTAAAATATTAAATAAATAAATAACAATTTTTTTTATTTCACGTACAATGTAAGTGAACGAAAGTTTAACTCGAGAAGTATTGGTTTTCATTAACTTCGTCGCAAGGCGATCTCGCTCTTTGAGCTATTAAATTTTTTGAATCCCGGCGGTAAACGCCGGGGCTTGCTGCATTTTAAAGTGCATAAGGACTTTATAGGGCGATTTCGTACGGCGGAGCTTTCGATCCGGATATCGTACGGAGTCACTGGATCGGACACACTCATACGATTTTGCTCTCGTCGACTTTTCGCTTCTCGTTTCACGAGATCCGTCTCAAGTGAAGCCCTCGGGGGCAAACAAGTAGTGTGCAAGTCGCGGGGGTGTGGTGGACGGAGCTTGCGAGGTGCCGTAGTTCGGCTGGTGGTGCGCGGCGGCAGGTGGGGGTTGACCGCGCGGGGGTAAGTGGGGGTAGAACGAGCTGCTCGTGAAAATCCATGGAGGGGACTCGCAGCCGCGAAGCAGCAGTGCGTCGCGACTCTAGCTGCCACGCGGTTGCCTATCAATCTATTCTCACCATCGGGATCTCCTCTTTCTTCCTCGTGATAATCAGTGACTGAAAATCACATTCATCAAGTTTGGCGCACCTTTCTGCCCCTTTCACTCTCGCCTTCTCTCTTTCTCTCTCTCTTTTCTCTTCCTTTTTCTTCGTCTTTCTTTCTTTTTCTTTCATCGCCTCTCTCACTTCCTTCCTCTCGCTGTGCTCGCAAGGGTAAGCCACCCTCTCTTCTACCTTTGAACGTTTCCACCATTCGGTTCGTCGTCGCCGCGTTGTCGAAGTCGCGATTCCATCCGGGACGGTGGTCTTCCGCTTTGGTACCCGCCCGGTACCGCGTTCGCCGCGGAGGACTGCTCTCGTCACATTCGCCGATCATGATACGCAGCGAGTCGTCGAGCGCCCTGTGAGTGTACGCAAGGTGTTTGCCTGTGAAAACGTGCACTCGCGCGCAGAGTGAACGCTGGTTCCCCGCCATCGGCCAACCGCGGCCGGTGCCGCGTCATCCCCGCGCGTTTTCCGCGGCGCACCGTATCCCATTTCCGTGAGTACCCTTCGATACCTGCATGAGTCTCATCTTGTAGTCATTTATGCTTTCAACAGGGGTGGTGCGCGATTTTCGATCTGAATCTGTTTCAGCCACGGGCGAAATCGGGCACCGATTATTTTAATATTCGATTGTGCTAACTTTTTGTAGCTTTTATAACATAAAATAGCTTTTTTTCTTTTCCACACACAATCGGAACAACTGAAGTTTTCGATATATTTGCCTAATTTCGAGTATTCGATAGTTTTGCAGTTAATCAAACTTAGCGGACGATTGAACTTGTTTGGAAACTGACTGGAGAAAATTCGCATTCGACTTGTTTCATGTTTTATGAATATCCGCACGTCTTTAGAACGAGCTTCGAGTTCGTCCGACGTGCTCGATACGAACGATATTGACACCACGTACTTTTACGTTCAGCAACGATAAATTCGACACCTGATCTTTACACTATTCTGTATGTGTCTCGATAAATTTATATGCCGATGAGAGACAAAATATTCTTACATTTTTTTGCTGTATTTGTTCTATTATTAGCGTGTAAATGTCACGGAGTGAACGGATTATAATGTCAGCCAGGCTTTTTGAAAAAATAAAGCAATGTATCGACGCACCATTTATCGCGCCATTGCAACATTTATCGCCTTCTTCGTGTAAAATTAATTTGCTACCGCCAACAAAATCTATCATCGAATATTATTTGCGATAATGTTCAACGATCGGGAAATTTATTAGGTGATGCACTTTCGGTTGACAGGCATATAGATAATCCTAGTTTTTCTCGACATATAGATAATCCTAGAACAAGTCAATAATAGTAGCTTTTGTGTATTTCTGTTATACGCGCATTTACTTTGTTTTACTACTAATTTAAAAACAAATAATGATAATTTGTCCTTTAAAAAATTGATATATAAAATATTAGTAGAAATACGAAAATACATTTATTAAGTCTTTTTTCAATGCATTCCGAGTAATTAATTCAGTTTCTAAAGAAAAATCGGATTATGCATAAAAGAGGATTGAAATAAATTAATTGTTGGATTAATCATCTCTCAGAAAACAAAAGAATTAATGACCACGCGTTCCTCACATCATTTCACGAAGCGCAATCCGCGTTAATGGATTTTTGAGAATATCTGGGTTTAGATATCTTACGGTCTGTGCGATGCGACCCATTACTACCGTATGCAAAATGTTATCTCACCTGTAGTCGCTTATCGGAAAAGTTGACGAGCCAATATTCCTGAAGGGGGACCACTCGATAATCGGTTGATACGCGTAGTGACATACATATTGTCACCTTAGTGGAGCGTGCGAGTACATTCGCGCCGTAACGATAAGAACGACTATTTCGTTTTATATACCCCGACGAAACTGCGAATGCGTTGATTACGTCGGACCGCCTTCATTCGAGAATAACAAATCGATAGTTTACACCCATCGTGCCCCTTTTATAGCGTATTTATTTTAGAAAAAGATTCCACGTGCTGCTGGTTAGTAGTCGGTGTGCGCGTAAAGCTGGAACGAACAAGGTCGAGGGTCTCGTCAAAGCTCTCGTAATATATTCATGGAATTAAGGCTTATCTGCAGCGCGCTATCGCGCCGATATTTTATCTAACCATTTTTTCTAGTTCTCGCGCTGGGACAAAGTTATCGCTGCAAGTTCCGAGATTTGCAACGGCTCGCAATGCTAGGTGGAATGTTGTCGCAATTAACGCGGTTAGATGGGACGTCACGCAATATGGGAACATGTTTTGTTTTTTTGTGAAATTTAAAGTCAGTTTTTTTATAACAAAAATGTCGCAAAGAGATGGATTTTAAATAACTTTACAATCTTAAATTTTAACATTTAAACGTAAAAATTCTGTTAGAATTTAAAATTAAACGACGAATAATATTTTATTATTTATTTACTCATAACAATTTATAACTGGAAAAGTATTATTGACTTGATATTTTTGATAACAGAGAATCCATTGCGAGTATCATAAGAAACCGATCTATTTTCCGTTGATGCTGTGACAGCTTGTACTTGAAACGTGATCGGGAAGGAAGTGACACTACACTTGATAAACGAATGATACTGGTTACAACACAATACACTATCTTCAGTCAAAAGCTTACGTATCTTAGTTTTTCATTTAGAATAAACTACAAAGTCGTACATAATGAATTATACAGCAAAATACAAATAATTCTTTTTAAACATATATAAAACTCTATATCTTTAACTTAATAACATTGTTACTTGTGGGTGGGCTGTTTCTCTTTCTTACAACGACGTTTAATTAACAAAGACAACTGTTGTATTGATCTGTTTAGAGTAGGGATTGCGGATAATTATCTTTTAATTAACGCTACGTAATTAACGCTAACTTCCGCGAAAATGTACTAAGAGAAATTCGTTCACTCGGTGAACGACGGCAGCGCGAAGTGGCCGTTTAGTCGGCTGCACAATTTAGAATGGACCGAATTGATGTCATGAGTTGAAATTAATGGACTGTGGAATTTTGCCAGTTGCCTTGTTCGAACGAAACGTTTGCTCGATATATAAAGCGAGTTTCCCTCAAAGACGGCCAAAAATGCGTTAGCGCTTGGTAAATGATGTCGTGGAACTCCGAGTTTGCGGTTCGACGAGTAGACTCCGATGAGGGTATTGTCGCGATGAGATATTTGCATTTCGCCAACTTCTATTTACGCGACGTATTAAACTCGCAATTGGGGTGAACGCGTTTAGCCGGAAGCGCGGAACGCCGCGGAAGGGCTGCCGCTGACGTATGGCACATAAATAAATACAAACGCAAATCTAAGCAGTACGGCCAAACGGGCGAAGTTGTTGTGCCGTCGACTCTCGACAGATGAAAGCCAGAATAATTACTTGATATATTCGGAATAATGTTCGCTAACGGTAGGCTAAGTAGGAAAGTTATTTGCGCAAGTTGAACGAGAACGCAAAAAAATATATTGCGTTAGAATAGCGAAGAATGAGATTAATGATTACAACTGTGAATTTAGTTATACAATATTAAGCTAATTACAACAATCAATTTCTTTATTATTGCATTAAAATTGATCATTAAAATATTTTACAACAGTTTTTTGTTCGTGCTAGAGAGCATTCAAACTTGAAAATGTTTTATCTTTCACATTGTTTTAAGTATGCTCGACATTTCTTGTATCGAATGCTATTTCCTATTTAAGCGTTTGTTTAAACGCTGTGTAAATTAAACCGCTCAACCTCAGTCCGCAGAGATGCGGCTTATTATTTCCATGGAAATGCCACAAGCCACTCCGGTAGCAAATAAATCCGCTGTAATCTCGATTTGACTTCTCAACTGATTAAATAGATGCTATTTTCGGTTTGCGCAAATATATATATATATATATGTTTTTGGTGAAAAAAAAAGAATATGTGTGCTGTCGAAACATTTCACAGATACATCCCTCGAGATATTTATCATGTCTGTCCGAATATATGGGGCTATCCCTTGCGCGATTTCAAGGCCGAGCACGAAAACCACCTATAGTCAATATTTATGTAGGTCAGGTACTTCTCAGCTGTTCCCTCAACGACGGAGAGAATCTTCATTAGACATCGTTATTGCAGTACCCTCTTGATAAGCATATTCGACAGCGTGCTTGATTAATAATGGATTATGTTTTCAGCACTTTGGTGTAAACAAGGTGTAGAAAAATATATCCTGAAAGTGTTTAGTTATCAAACCGAAAATATAGCAAATTAATTCACAATAATTGTAAACAAATTTACGAATATGAACAATACAACGAATTAACGAGTAAAATTATTATTTTGATGTTATACATTTTGAGGAATTGAAAGGCGCTGAGAAGTATCTAAGAATAATACACATTTTTAAGTAAAATACTTTTTAAATATGTTTCCGTTTTACATCTGATATGAATTGTAGTGGGCTACTATACTTGTAAACGTTCGGTATAAATTTCGCGAACACGTGAAGTAGTAAATGACACGAGAGAGACGTGCCGACTGCACTGCGTGACTGGCAATGGAGGTCACTTTACACACCCACTACGAGACTCATGCAACAAAATAAAAGTATCTCAAAAGAGTGTTTTCAGGATGTATACAGGGTGTTCTATATGCAACAGGATGTATACAGGGTGTTCTATTGCAATTTATTTTAAGAAAGTGTCAACGCTAATGCACGTTCCGTCTTTTCGTACGTAGCATGAATTCAGAAATGGTATTTATTATTTACACTAAATATCGTATATTTTACAAAAAAAAAAAAAAATATTTAAAATATGCATATTGTAAAGTTGGCTAATTTCATGTTTATTCTATCTTAACGAATATATCCGGGTGCTGATAGTTTTCGAGTACTTAGCGATTGAATATGCTTCTCGCGATCTAAGCTTCGGCAAACTTTTCACTTAACGCTACGAGGACCTGCTTTAATCGAATTTTAATTTGAGACATAGTTGGCGAGACATATAATATTAAAGATTGGAAAATGATGGTGAAGGATGGGCTCTCTTTTTATACAAGTTAATAATTTAATACGGTTAATGGAGAACATTTGATGTACGCGAAGCTTTTTCATCAAACAACCACACATTTGTACGATATTTTGCAATGTCGACTCACAGATCCATCACGAGCTCGACATATGTGACGCGCGAGTCTTACTTTGTCATCCATCAGCCGCGACATTCGTGCGTTAACTTCCGATACATTGCGCGCGTGTGTGTGTGTGTGTCAGTTTGACGCGTAACGTATACATATTTCCAGCGAGCATTAAAGCGTTATCGACAGCGCCGAGCTGTCACGAGAAACGGCCGGAACAATCGGGCTACTTCGCTTAATTGCTGACTAGAGTCCGTCCCGCCGGGCGCAAATGGAATGAAATAGAATATAGAGCCGCGACGTCGTCGCGCGCAATCGATACTTGGTTTTATATATGTCTCCGCGTGGCGTGCGCGATCTTTCAGGCGACGTTCTCGCACACCTGCATTCCGCAGGTACGCGCAGATATCACGCGAACAAGCGGAGAAAGCACGAAGGGCGAAATTGGACGAGAACTTGGCGAATTAAACCACCCTCTAAGTCCGCGACGTGGGGTGGCGCAAGTTTAATTGCTTCCTGCGAGCCCGTGCACGCTTCGACGGGTTTCACAAAATTCCGGTTGACCGGACGCGACGAGGTGAAACGTCGCCTTTGCTTCGGAGAGAAGGTGCGCCGGAGCTATCGCGAGGAGATATAGGGTTTGGTGCCAATTCAAATGTCGTCGCCGTCGCCCGTCACGACGTTCGACCTTTCTATTCGTTATCGATTGCAGCTGCGGATATTAATTATGTGAACGTGTTCAATGGGACACCCACCTGTCTTACAATGGCGTACGAGCATACTTAATTTCTCCTGGGTGCGATGCGTCGCGAGTGAGAAGCTTATCGCAGCTAGAGTGATCGAGAGTTGAATAAAGTTGCAAAATTAATAGCGATTTCTCGTCCGATGGGCTCTCTGTGTCCGGTAAACAAAAGTAGAATCCTGTGCTTTGATTTGAAAATTTTGAGCAAGTGAAGAATTTTCAAACTCTCCTAACAAAAATATATTTTCTTAGACAGGAATTTTTACTTTGTTTTGAGAAGGTTAAAGCTGCAATAGAATTAGACCGTTGAGGAAATTAACTAACGAAAGGTTTCTACAGGATTAAGGTTGAACTTCTAAACTCCTTGATTGCAGCGGAGCACTTGCATCAGAATGCTCGACAGGAAGTGTTACGGCAAGTCTGTGATAAATTGTTATCTCTTTTACAGGTGATTTCCACCTCCCAGAGGATGTAAACGCGCGTAATCTTGCCGGACGGGCTCCAACCCACCCGCCCATTTCGAACTTCAATGAGGATCTAGGATATAGACTTGAATCCTCGAATTATTGGTAAGTCGTACGAATTTATCTTTTAATATCCGCCTTGATATCGCCTTCAATCACGTTTATCCTCGCTCCGCCAAGTGCGAATTTCGCAGATTTTAACTGCGTCTCGGTCGAAAGCGGTGAATACAGCTACCGCAATCCAAGCAATCATTAATCATAAGCTACGTGTGAAGCTTGCTTTATGAGATTTCGCACGTTCCATATAATATAATAAGAAAATAACGATATAAGACTATGAAGTTCGATCCAATATTTAGAAATATTAACAAATATTTTTTTGAGCAAAAATATAAATATAATATTTTAAAGCACGACATATATCTTTCGCGTACAAACGCAGTTATGGAGAATTAAACCGGTGTAATTAATTCAACGCGATTTTCAGAGCGTGACATTTACAATAGAAGCGATTTTCTACTTGAGCGCGTACATCGCGATCGGAAGCGTTTTGCCGCTGTTAACATAAATTTTATCCTAAATAGACAGAAAATGACTGTGCGTGATTCGCTGCTTGCCAATGCGGAGTAGGACTAAATTTCACTACAAGAAATCAATATCATTATCGATCGCGTGCTTTTCCAGTGATGTAGGTAGATATAATAGACTGTATATAGATTTATATGTATAAAGAGAGAGTGAAACACATTGTTTAGATATCTGTCGAGAACGATATACGCCCGACGTACATTTTGACGTAGATTTATGGCGTCTAATTAAATTAGTGGAAATATTTTCGAAATATAAACTTATCAATTTAACACACAACAATATTTTTTATATCTGAAGAGACATTTTAAATCCGATCTTAGCTTAGTTTAGCTGAGATAATGTTTCTCGTTATATTAATCGTGATTTTTAATGAAATAAAAATAATATGATTAGCTAAGATATATGCACAAAGATGAATATTTCCATTTTTGCAGCTAATTTCTTATTGCATAAATTATATGAGAAAGAATAGGTCAATGATATTTCAATTTTGCTTTATGTCTTATTGCACTTTTCTAGTCTTAATGGCGTTTGTTAGTTTCTTGTTGCAAAAGTGGCCTGTCAAAAGCCTCGGTCTGTCTAGTTGTATATAACTTTACAACTGGAAACCACAGGCATAACTCCATTTCTCGGTGCAGATACCACAAATCTCAGGCATCCTTGAGCACGACAGTTTTCAATACAGGAGAGAATGCCGCCTAGAAATAGGGGTTAACCATCGAAAATTTAATGGTGGAAGACTGTATAATTTGTTAAATTTTATAGTCTTTTTTTTTTTCCCCCTGTAAAGAATGACGCGAATAATCAGTAAAATAATTTTATTAAATCAGTAAAGGTGATGTCTGCTCAATTTTCTTTCTATTTGTATGCAAACAAGAAACCATCTTTTCTTAAATTGTTTGAAAAATATTCTTCACTGCTCTTGACACAGCTGTACACATATTATTTTTATTTTATTAAAAATTGTGATTTATATAACGAGAAACGATGATTAACATAACTGTAAGAAAAGCTATATTATAATCAAATTTGTTATACGAAACACGACGTGAAATTTGGCTGCAATATATTCAATTCCAAATTTATATGCATACGAACGACATACCTGTTTCACGATTGACAGCTCTTTTTCTTACGACATCGCATCCGCGCGATCAGTCATAGATTCGAAGAAAGTCCATGTATCGTTAAGAGGTCGACAGGAACTGCATATTCGTGAAAATCGGAGCAGTAACTTTCAATACCGGTGAAATATCTCTTGCGGGTCTGCAGCTGTGCCGTATACTTGCGATTTCGCGCGAAATCGAACGGCCACGTCTCCCCCCGATGCATTCGTTGCAATTTGATCTGATGTTGCTTCGCGCACGGGTGATTTCGACTCTAACGTTTACGATATTGGGATTTGAGTTTAAAAATTGCGCGACATTTTTACACCGGAAAATCGCCGATTTTACGGTCAAACGCGCAAATTATCCGCACCGTCCCAAAAGATAAATATCAGCGAATTTACATTCCATTTAAAATCGATTTTATACGGAGCACAATTGCAAAATTTATCGAGTACTTTTCTGTATTAGTCAAAATCGCCCAGAGGAGCATTTAATTAACAAAGTTAATATATTAATTGCAGTAGCGAGTTTTCTTTAAAAGTTTTCCTTTCTAAAGTTTTCTTGACTCTAATATATTTAATTTCTCTATAATGCTATTTTGCATATATATTGGCTTGTTACATTAGTCTTATTAAATTTGCACGAGTAACGTGAAAGTTTTAGCTATTATTCCAAATTATACGCGATGTAACAGTTTTATAAATGAGATGATGCAAAAGGAGTTAAAAATTTCATTGTTTGATTTTTCTTATTAACAAATTCTAAAATTTTTAATGAATTGTAATCTGTTCTTGTTTTACACCTTTTTTCTCGGAAATAATTTGTTTAGGGGAACAAATTAGAAATATGGGGAATAATCTTATTCGTTTTACTAATTACCTTTGCGTAAATCTTTGTGGCATTGTATATACGCAAGCAATTTAGCCAACTGTTCTTTATCGGCTTTCTAATTCCAACAATAGCGAGCGTATCTGAGTTATAAGACGTTGACGGTCCGTGAATCGATACGTTCTCTCAGTCGCGTGCCAAGCGAATTTGCAGCGAATTCCCTCGTTGTGATATGCGCTAAGTTTATTTGCCCAATGAATTATTTATTAATGCTCCCATGTTCCAACGACACATTAATGTCTACTCCCCATCGTCATTTCGTACTTTATAATTTATTGCAAACAGTCGCGATAACGAGGCGCCGATAAGAGAGCTTTAATGGAGAGCCGTAATGCCAGTCTCACGCAGACGGGCGTCCGATTTCGAAAGAAAACCCTCATCGTCGTTGTTACATAAACTAGGTATTCTGGCATTAACGCAATTCATCACCCGCTGCGATAAGTACGGTCTACCCGGAGGCCGTCTTTCAATAACGACGAGAGAGATTGAAATTATCCTGCGGGGTAACGCAATTTCACCGCCATCCACCGACGCGCGATCAGGACCGCTCGAATTAACGAGCTTTGACGGGAGTCCTTCCGGTCTGTTTCGCCGTGTACGTCTGCGTTATCGGAAGGCGTCAATTTGTTTCATTTATGATAGAGAATACGTGTGAGCTACTACGTCGATGCCGGTTAAGCCCGTCCACGGTGCCGAAAGTTAGATCTGAACGCCGGTTGGATCTCAAGATAGTTATCAAACCTCGTGTCACAACATGTGAACACTATCGGTCATATCGCAGTATTTTTTCACATTTCTGCGAAGAGCCGTAACCGACGTAACTAGGAATTTGCAGTCTCATGCTGTTTCACGATAACTCCGCGTTATATTTGACTCACTGTACATATCGCATATTGGTGTTGTTACACAACACCATTGTATTCCGCCACTAATGCGGAACGATATCCAATTTACGCGAATATACAGGAAAGGGCAGCTTAATTAGAGAGATAACTAGTTTTATGTCAAAGTACGCCTGTACGCGTATTGTGCCCGTCGCATATAGTATATCGAGAGCAACATCAGCGGGATGGTCGGCTAGATGGAACAATGTAATCGAAAGGCTATAAGTGTTGTAATCGACATGGGGTATAACGAGGGACCTTGGTGCCCCGAGGAAAGTGGGTGATGTAAGTCTACATATCACGGTTAAGCCGTTATGATGAATATAGCCGTGCTCGATCGCAATTTCCATCGAATGGAACAAACCGGTGTGTTTGTTGCCCCATTATTGTCTCGTGTGGTTAAATGAACAAATATCAACGTAATGAGTGCAATCCTTTATCCAATTATACCGCTTGTTTCAGCTGTGCAATTTTGTCGATCGAAATCGCTCGAATTGTTGAGTCGCGTCTTCCTTCCTTATCAGCTCGACCCTAAGTCAATGTTGCGGGGATGAAAAAAAAGTTAAAAATAGAAGAACGGAATATCCGCCTGTTATGGGATAAATGCAAGTGTTTGTGCGTAATACAGACCTAAATAGCAAGTGACGAGTATATTTATCTTGAGGGGTTAAATTCTATTGATCCCCTGTTTATATTATATATGTATACACATATAAATATATGTTATAGAATCGGTAATTATAACTTTTTCGTATATATCTCGACATTTTGTTAAAATTACACACGCCATTTATATAACGGCTTAACTATAGCGAAGTAAATGAATAAATAATCTTTTCGTAAAGCTATGTATACCCCTGCATTATAAGAGATTTGCAAGTCGCAACACGGATGAACAAGTAACGATGCCTCTTATAACGTGACTATGCCACTTAACGGCTATATTATTAAATAATTTTTTGAAACGAGACAGGTGAGATTTTAGCGCAGGAGAACTGATCAATACGCCGCGTGGAACGTAGACGAATATTTTAGGGACGGCAATTTGAGGAGAAAATACTGTCGTTGTCCTGTAGTCTCGCGTTGGCCGTGCTGGTCTCGTGATAGATCGATATGGTTTTTGTTTATCTTGATGATTGCTCATGGACGCGTATCTTCTTCGTTATTACTCGCGAGGGGAGAACGGCTCGCGCGTGATAGAAATTTGATTGCGCACTGGCTCATCAATCAGGCGCAGATGATACATTATATTAAGGGAAACGGTCAAGGTTACGACGCGCACAGCGGCAATCTCGGCGAGTGGAACAGGTCACCTATGAATAACCGCTCGAATTTTGGCCCTACCGCGTTTTATTCCCGTCCGCGTTTCTTCCCTTACCTTAAACTCGTCGGGGAGTCAGTATTAGATGTATTATGCAGGACTTGGAGTTAATTCGGTATTACCAGCGTTACAGAACACTTCTTAAAGCGATCTGGTTAAAATATTCAGCGAGAACGGAGACGCCAATTGTTCGCCAACTCTGGTTGGATGACGACTGTTTCCCTCGAATGATGTTTGCATTATCGTAATTAGTATTAAACGGTGCTAGCGACGTTGTTTTTGCTTTCCTTAAAGCGGCTGTAAGAAATTAATTCTAAAAGCGTTCTCGTTGATGTATACAGCGCATCAAAGAAGCATACTTTTTATCTCTATACACATATACGTGTAGTTTTTTATTTTAATATTTCTATGTAAATTCAAAAGACATAAAAATATCAGTCACATACGTGGATAGACATTACAGAGGGGAACTGGCATAAAAATATCATTCATATACATAGATAGAGAGACATACACTACGGAGGTAAACTAGAAAAATCTCGTTGTGCAGAGTATTTTCCACCAAATACGATGCTTATCTGCTGTTGCAGCGAAACATGTGGCTGATACCTGCATATACACAAATATGCATTGAGATAAAAAATATCACGCAATAGAGATTTTAAAACATTCCGATATGATCACAAAACGACAAAATTGGTTTCTCAAAATACATATGATTTTACTGATCAGTAGTATTGGTTGACTAACATTTCCATATTCAATATTAGAATACGCAAATATTTAGGTGGTTTTTTTTTTTTTACTTTTATTAGCTTTAAAAATGGATGTTTTAAACACGATGTGTGATATCGCCGTCTGACTAATATAAGTTTGTTTTACTTGTTGACACAAGACATAATATTAACTTGCTTCTCCTAAACAATACACAATATAACGAAAAGTTAAACAGATAAATTACATAGTGGCACGTTATTTTTCCTTTTTATTCATTTTATAAGAGAATTAAGCAATATATCATAATTTAATATCATAGTAAAATTTTTTGTGGAAAATTCCAGTGGGTAAAGAGTTAAACAGTAATCTTACGAAAAAAAGTAAACGCAGAACAACAATTCCATTATTTTTAGCTGCGTTTTTTCGTTCTGACAAGCGTATATATTTCATTCATGTACGATTACCATGTAATGCCGTAATTTTTCTTATGCATACCACGAATGCAAGCTGCGTGAAATAAACATTCTTGCGACGGCTTTGGCCAAAATCTAGTTATAAAATCGTGTGCGACGTCACGGTGCGTTTCACCTAGTTGCGCTATAAAATACGTTCTCCGGGGAAATAAAAGAGAATTTTAAGAATCGATTTACATTCGCGTGACCAACATTTTGCGCTGCTGTTGAACGGGCATGATCCTAACTGTCGTGTATTATTATGCGTGGAAGGTTTATCGCGCGTGTACATAATACATTTCCGAATGAATGGGCGCGCTATATAATTATAAATAACGTTACCGTCATTTGTATTCTAAATACAGAGTTATGCGTCTTTTTTATGTCGTCGTTTTGTTGGTAATGTTATTACAAGTAAATTTTACGGTAAATACAGTTCAAGGCCATAAATTTCTGCTAATTCCGTTATGTCGGTTTTACAACAAATATAATTTGTTGGAATACCTCTGTGGAAATTTTTTCATATTAACAGTTATTAGACTATTACAGCAAAATTTATTATCTTTAAAAATATATTGTCCAAATTTAACGAAAGTAGAGTGATAAAAATTTTATACATAAAAATGCGTGTTACAAATTGAATGGAAAGACCGATCTGAATTTCAAATAAACAGTTTGTAAAGAATTTTGTTACCTTGTAAGAAGGAATATGTGTTACCACAAATGTCGTAAAGCTGTTTATGTGACTTTTTTAGATTTTAAATTTTATGTCGCAATTTCGCGAAATGTCTTTTAGAAATAAATTATAGTAAGTTAATTATTCGAAACAATATAAATTAATGTAAAATGAAACAAATGTGTGTCGTGCTTTTTTAAAGCTAGATGAACAAAATATTATTACGATATTAAAATATTAATAATCTCTGAAAATAATGGAAATATGATTGATAATGGATGTGTAACGCTTTTAGAGTTTTACCGCGTAGAAGATGATTTTGCATTACTGCTCGCTTTAATTTGTTAAGTGCCTTCTCGGTGTAATCGATTTCAGAGGTCAGGCTATGTATCTTGTCGGAGACAACTGGAATAATTTAACTCGGGTTTGCGTCTCCAAAATTTTATATTCGACCGAACGGAGCTCGGTGCTTGTACTTTCATTTCCTCCGGCTTTCGGTTTGTATCTATCTGTCGTTCGGATAAGATCTCGGTGTCGGCTTTAGGCGGGTCGACACCCACTGATATTTCTATTCAATGTCTATTGCACATCTTTTCTCACGATTTTTATATTTATTTTACTCTGCTACTGGTTGACAGGGCGCTTTTGTGAGAGATTTTATAGCTAATGTATCGATGATAGGATTTGGACAAAATTCGAACTATAGATGTTGGCTGGGTCGAAATAGTTTGTTCTATTATATGGTTCTAGTATATGCTTGGAATATACTTGACGCTCACATAAAATGTAGGAATTAATAGCGCGATCATGTTCTTGAAGTTTGAACTTCATTAATGGAGGCTGTTGCAACTTTCAAAAGTTTAACGTCGGACATCTTGGCAATTAAGGCTCAAGCTAAAGTTCTCTTTGAGTAAAGAAAAGTGAAGAAAATCGGTTTCAAATTAACTGACAAATACGATGTTATTTAGTTGATTTCTCAAAGGTCTTCCTTTTTAATTTTCTTTTTTAAATTTACAAAAAAATTTTTTATTTGTTTTAAGGCGTGTCAACTATTAAAGAAATTGTTAAAGAATGTATTGATTTTTACCTTTTGCGATATATTCTAAGTATACTCTGGTTAAAAAAAAAAAAAAAGAAAAAAGTAGATAACGAATGTATATTCTTTCAGAAGATAGAAATCGATTTTTTCGAGATAGAAAATTATATTGTCGGTTCTGAAGAGACTCGTATAATATTGAAAATCCATGAAAGAGCTTGTGTAACACTGAAAAATTAAAAGCTTTGACAAATTAAACTTGAAAATTGCAAGTAGCTTACAAAAGCTCGAACTTTCATTAATTCCAAGCAAGCAATACGTTAAAAGTAATTATTCTAATATAATATTTATTAAGATATTGGGAATAATAATTAAAAATTCATGACTAAGTCCAATTTTCTGATACAAAAAAAATGATTTGAATAGAGGAGATGGAAGAAATGGAGCAGAATTCAAAACCGCCCGTTTGATACTGATTGCAGCACTGGCTACGTGGACACAAATCGGGCAGTATACAATATTCATGAGAACATCGTAACAAAATATTTCGTTTCTCATTCCATATACTGGTGCCAGAGTTAACTTGGAAACATAGTTACACAGAGCCGTGACAGAGATTCTATTTCTGTAATTTAAATTAGGAACTATGTAACTTGACACAAAGTACCCTTCGTTTCATATTGTTGAGTATAATTTTAGACTTTGATTATTCCTATGCTGTTTAATCCAAATGCGTATTGATATCGTATTATTAGAAATTGACAGTTAGATTTGTTTAATTAGACTTGTCAGATGCCGCTGTTTTCTTGTATAGTTCGCATCTTGTACATCTTCAGAAAATTACTAATTAAAATGGATGTTGTGTATTGTGTTTATTTAAAATCTTTTTTATTCATTCGAATCTCTTGATAAGATCTTCAAACTTTTCATCAACTTCGAGTTTTGTTTCTGTCTTTTTCTTATTATCGTTATAATGGGTAGAATCGAAAATATTGTGATGCCGTTATCGCAGTCGGAGTCTCTTGATTACGGCGTTCCCTTCGTGTCGCACTTTTAATTGCCAGTGAGTGAGTCGAACTGCAGCCGTCGCAATTGCCACAATTGCGGCGCGGATCCGTTGGACGAATCATGGCCCGTCCGGAAATGTGTGGACGGCATTCGGCATCGGAAGTCGATAAATTAGAAAGGGAATCAGCTGGAAAACTGTCGTTGTTCACAAAACAAAATTTTAATTATATTTTAAAAAATGGCTTGTAGACTTTAACGTGCAATCTCGACGAAGTCTTATTGTCATAAGACAAGGGATTTAAAATTATTTTTTCTCAAACAATTAACGTGATTTAATATTTTCTATTTTAGTCGCAGTTAAATGTTTTTTTTGTAGATTCAATTTATTTGAGAAATAGAGAAAATGATCATTTTTCTGATATTGATGATTGCACATGTTATAATTGATTTACCATCAAATCAATAAATTTTTTAAAATTTATAAGAATTAATAAATATGTCTGTTTAGTACTAGGAAATTAAAATAAATTATCATTGTTACAAATAGACTTATAGGGCAGTTTTACAATCGAGATAAAGTGCATTTCTTGACAGGCATAAAATCTTCAGGATTTTTAGTCAACTGAAAGTGAAAGGACATAAAATTAAAGTAATGGAAGTATAGCGGATAGAAGCGTGTCGGAGCGTGAGTTTGTGGTATAATAAAAGTACTATAATTCCAAGTAATGGCAATTCACCTCTGCCAACAGTCTATTGTATTTTAATCGGTTACTAGCGTGTATGACTTTACAGTCCACGATGAGGTTAATAGGAGTATGCTGACTGAATAATTTACAGTTTCAACAGAAACTCAGTGAGAGGTCTATGCTATATACTTCAATTTCTCAAACATAATTTATCAGAACGCATTCTGAATTTTAAAAAATTGTGAAAGAAAATAAGAGAGGGAGAAAGAAAGGGAAAGAGTGAAATCAATAAAACTAAAATATAAAAATTTATATAATATTAATTGTACAAATTATCTTAATATTTAAAGTAAGAGTAAAATAATGTTTACCACATTTTTTAGTAATGACTTAAGCTCAAACTATCGACAATTTTGAAAAACATCTATTCTCAGATTATTTTTAGCAATTATTGTACCAAAAATTTTTGCAATTTCAGTAATTTTACATTTATATACCTTTCGGAGGAAAAATCTTATCTGTCTCTTGAAAATTAGTGGTTAATTTTCAACTTCTACGTGACAATTCTCATATTGCGTTACCGAATAAAAACGATCGATAAGAAGTCGGGAATGAAGCCGTCATCAAATTCATAAAGCGATAATAGAAACGCTGTAGTGGAAATGAGTTTACTTATTCCGTAACGAAAACCGGGCGGGGACAAAGTCTAATTAACTCGTTAAAATCTAAAATGATACTTTTGGTATAATTATCGATTGAGGGGGATGCATGTTTTCATTATGAGATTGGTTTCCGAGTGAATGACGGCGATGTGTGTGATACATCATACGGCGGGTTTTAATGGATTAATCACATGTAATCGCTATATGCGCTCGTCAGTTGTTTGAACTTCCAGCTGTGCGTGACATCAAAGTCCGCAGCGGCTGGCCATGTGCTTTCGATCTATTTGTCGTCGATCGACCTCGTTGAAGGTTTCCGGCGTCGGGCCGCTGCCGTATTGAGAATTGCAATGGGCGGACATGGTGCATGCGATGCTCCGGCAATAAACAAAACCAAATGGACATGGCTCGTTAATTACTATACGACAGTCACGGACGTTATTCAATTGGGAATCAATTCGAATCTTTTCGAAAGCAAACTGCTTGAAGCATCGGGCTTTAAGCTCGCGTCCGTCGCATTTTATATATTATTTTTTTTGCGCTACTATTGAGAACGGCATATTCAATTAATTAGGACTGCAAAAGACTCGGTGCGATTGAAAGTTTGATCGATCTTTGCTCATGTATATCCATTTTGATAGAAGAAATCCGATACAAATATGCTTCGGCAAAGTTTTCCCTTTTATCGCGATTGTTGCGAATTCTCGTTTGTGCTCTTATTTTTTTCTTCAATGGAAAACATGTATAGAATGACTGCAAAATAAAGTGAACTACACATATTAGTCCTGATTATTTCAATTATTAGTGCACTAATTTAAATTTCTTTGTGTTCTGCGTAATTCATATTGCAGCACTATGTCAGTTATGGGAATTTTAAATGCAAATAATTATAGCGCGATCTAATTGTGTGGTTCGCTCTATTATTGAAGGAAGGCATGGCCATGCCTTAGAGTTATGACCGTGTCTCTATTAATTGACCATAACTCTGTGGTGGTCGACAATTACGATCATATTAATGTAGTATTGATCAAACTTACCCCTTTCTCGCTCAAAGACAGCCCCAGATCGGAAATTGCCAATCTCACTAAACGGATAAGTGATGGGACATATCCTTAAAATATTGAATGCACCTTTGTTAGATATAAATCTCAGAGCGGGAAGAATTAATGACGCTGTCATATTTATCTCGCGTAATAAAAAACGGTTCCAAAGTTTTTCGATGTCCGTCTACAGAAGAGCGAAAGTTCATTAAGCGCACGACTGCCAGATTTTATTTTACGTGATAAAGAAGATATTTAATAGTTTAGATTAGTTTGCGTTAATCAGCTTCGCACTAATTTTTCGCTGTCTGAGACTCATTGAAAGATTATATTCTATCAGTATTTTAATACTTCAGATCTGTTTCACCTGTTTTCTCATAATTCGTATTTTTCTTGTCGGTTTTCGGTTTGATCGATCGATCGATCGGGTCAGGAACGACACGAAACACGTATTTCTGTTGCTTTAGAAATCTTTGGTCGGAGAGCTAGTCATCTTTGAGTATGTTTACGTCATGAGCTGTTGAATACTTTATGGTAGCCGCGCCGTCAGGATATTCCTTAACCATTGGCTCCGGCAATGTACGTGGGTGTTGACGAAAATGAGAAAAGTTCCATCGGACTTCCCACCGGCCTGCCATACCGGTAATCCCTGGTGGTGAAAATTTATCCGATAGACGTCCGCTATTGATTTTTCTCATCTCTTCTTTTTTGCCGGACATTTTTACGCATGTTTTTCGCCTAAATCCACGTGATAAAAATGCGGCTATGTAAATGAAGGAACGCGAGCGCGGCGTGCGGTTTATTTCTGGGACGCGTCCCCTCTGAACGGTGGCTACGTGTTTCTATCTCGATACAGAGAAATTGCATTTAAGGACCAAAAAAAAAAGAGCCTGTAATGTAATTACATTTGGAATATTAACAATAACGAGGAATATTCGCAAATTTTCCTTCGATTTTAGTAAATGCTTCATAAGTTTGTGCGCGAGCTTTTAGAATAAGTGAATTTGTGCGCAATACATTATAATCTATCTATAAGTAAATTATTACTTTAGTCAATATTTAGTTATCCGGCTGAACTGGATTAATTAAAGAAAGAAATATAAGAAAAGTTGCCACATTGAATGAAACTTACTTCGCGCTTGTTTCTGCATAAACTTGCGAGTCGAGAGGAAAGATATACTACTACGAAACAGTTTTCACAAACTTGAAATTAGAGGTCGTTTGCCGCTACCTATATTCACAAATTTATGAGCGGTACGCTATAAATAAGTTTAGATATTGGGGTGGAAATTGTAACACAACGAAAATCGAGAATGCAAGACTACACTAGAAATTCTACACTAAACATTTTTTTCGATTTTTTATTTTCGATTTTTCATTTTTTTTCGATAATTTCTACAATTTCTACAATTTTATTGCAATTTTTGCCGTACGATATGTAAGTGTACAAAGTAAAAAGTAAAATTGCTAGTTGTGAAATGTGTTCTCTACGGATATTAATGTTGTATATTTAATATCGTGCGCACACGTCTATTCTTTCAAAATTAAATTCCGGCCGCGAAATTCGAAGTGAAAAGTGCCACGCGAGCAGTCGAACGATCTAAAGCCCTTTGAGGGGCTTGAAAGGCAATTTTGTGCACACACACACACACGCGCGCGCGCGCGCGCGTTCCACACTGGCGTAATTAAGAATAATTATGCGGCTCAGTACTCTTCGCGAAAAGAGCGCTTTGTGTCATTGCGAGATAATAACGCCGTCGCGTGACTCGTTTCTTCCTCTCGGATTTTCCGTGCTTGAGGCCGGATTCGCGTTTTTCGTGATTCGACTACTCTTTCGTGACAGTGTCTCTAATAGCGTAATAATTAAACGGTCGGGTAGAATGCGGGGAGATTGTGCTGCAAGTTAAAAAGTATCGATCCGGTGAACACGGATACGCGCGTATGTATAGCTGGTATACCCCAAGAGGAGTTAACTGACCGAAAGCGATTGCTTTGACCCAACTCTGTGTTTTTGTCACGGCTTTGTAAGGACCAGCTGGAATGCGTCGGTTTGCACAAACCTTTTCTTTCCGCATTTCTAGTAAATCATTTATGCCCTACTCTTTTCTCTGTCATTTCCTCCATGTACTTTAAAGTATCGATCAATCTCACTATTTACGCCCAATACAGAGGAACATCCCGGAAAGTTTTGACGCTATCCTCTTCTCGTATTTTTCGAATAATTCTTTTTGCAGCTTCCGTTTCGTAAGGAACAAGAAATTTCACTTCTATTACGTTGTAGACATCTCCTTTAAAATGCGACGTTTCAACGTACATCGCCGACCAAAAGTTCAAGATCGCTCGTGATAAACTCATGAGAAATACGGAAATGAAAAAAACAGGTACTATTTCTTCTTTTTCGTCATACGAAGTACAAATTGTAGGTCTAAAAATGTAGTTTTTTCATCAACTTTATACTGTACGCATATAAAATTATTTCATTCTCTTTGAAATTACTTTTTAAAAATTATTTGAATACAAATTTGTGTTTCAACATAAAAATCTATCTCATACAAAAAATTTTTTTATTAAAATTTTGTATTTGTATTTTAATAGAAACCTTTTTTGCATGAGTTAGATCTTTTGCTTACGATAGCATTTAATAAAATACAAAAATTTATAAATTTGCGATATACGGTTCTCAAAAAATTTTCATAATCTTTCAACCTGATATTTGCGAATGGAGTATTTCAGCATCTTGTACGATCGAGCTTCTAGATGTAGTGCAGAGAAGCATCACACAAGCGTTCAAGTTTGTTGCAATACACCCTTTTGTTACAATATACCCTTGGGCAATCTACATCGTACTTGTTAAATTCCTCGGAATACTTGTCATGTTAGCAGACGAGGTACGTGCGTCCCGCGCATAGGTATTTGCGTACACACGACGCGAATTTGTGTGCGTTCATATGGACAGTCGTTTGAGGATTGCAAAATTTATTTTTGTAGTGCTGTAACATGACGAGAAATCATGTTGCGGTGAAACTTTTATTTTCTCCGTATGAGCGGCTCTGTATTGTATGTATGTACCTCTTAAGAATCCGATAGAAGAACGATAAAAAGAAATATCCTTAGCCGAGGGCGATGTTCTTCCATTTTTTTCTTTTTAATATAGCTACCTACCGTCTTTTTAAAAATATAAAAATCTTTATATTATTCGACTACCAAGATCCCTTTTTCCTTGGAGTATAAATGTTATTTTAAATGTCCAATATCTTCTTTTTTATTTGAGATCTGGAGATAGTTCTTGAAACCGGATATATATATATTATATATATATTTTTTTCTCTATGTAGATACGTAACGATGAATAGTTTAAATTTGCGGATGCATTATTTAACGTCACTTTATCTAGCACTTTAGTGTCGCTATTTTCTACAAAGTCTGGAACAAGTGAGTTTATTGCACAAACGTGTCTCGTGGAAGATGTGTCCACTCGTTGTGAATAGCTCTGTCTCTCTCTGTCTCTCTCTCTCTCTCTCTCTCTCTCTCTTTCTCTCAACGTATTAAGGTTACTTATATTTTCTCATTCTCTTTCTCTTTTCCCTGCGAATTTATGTTAATATTATGATAGTATCATGCTAGTTTATGAATACATGCAGCAAGTGATTGATCTTTTTATTCATTGCAGTCTTAAAATTCCTTTAGTGATATGTTAATTGAATTGATCGCGTCTCTTGTATATATTTTTCAAATGGTTAACGTTAGTCGGAAGATATTGAGCCAAATTTCAAATTATCTTTTCATGTATTTAAATTAAAAATTAAATAATTTTTACTTCTAACGTTTATTGCGCCGCATTAATAAATGGAGGTAAATACGTAAAATTAGAATATTGCAATAATAATAAGAATAACGATCACGTATTCAATTTTGCGTCAAGGAGAACTTGGTTTCGTATCGGCTATATAGTAGGATCTCGTTGAAAGAAAGTTGGAGCGATAATTTCGCGACATTCCATACTTATTTGATTGCTCCATTATTGCGCACTCAATGGTAAAGAGATTGTACCTATGAAATACCAAGATGTTCTGCACGTTAAGATTTATCGGCAAACTTTGAGCTTTGCAAGCGGTTACCACTGTTAATTACATGGAACCGAACTTTGGTCCTTTCTACGAAATACATTAGCGTTAAACGTCAAAAGCCAGAGTAGCCAGAGAACTTACGACAATGGGAGTATCTCATTGGGAGAAGAAGAGAGAGAGAGATAAAACCATTTGGTTTTTTCTTACAACTCATTATAATGGCAACGTTAATTATGAAACGCGGCACAAAACGAACGTGATCCTTCTATGGCATGTCGTATATCTATGTCTTTGTCTGTAAACGATCTCGAGGAGAATAGTCTTTCATCGGTAAGAGGCTTAAAGGCATCTATTAAGAGCTCCAGTTATTCGAGACTGATAGCTACATAAACATAAATGTGGTAAATGTATTTACCTAGGATTATTACTCAGAGGACGTGGAAGCAACGGTGAATTAGCCTCATAATTGATTGTGTTTGTTAATAAATCTTCTAAAGATTCTCGTTGCGTAATTCAAAATTGCAGACAATTTTAGAAGACGCTAAGAAACACCGTGGGCGATAAAATAAATCTAGATTTGTAATAAAGTTGCGACACTGCAGTCGTTTATTTTTGTATTATTTTCGTACCTGGATAGTAATTATTCAAATTTGTGAGAAACTTTAAAAAAATTCTGGCAGATTTTTAAAAAAGGCAGGTTGTTAAAAAATGCACTAGTTTGCCGCTTTAAATGAAAATGCTCTCTGCTTTAAACCGCGATTCATCTTTATTATTATTGCAACAGATAGATGTGTAATTTCGTTCTGCATAGTAAAACGGCAGGCAATTATTGCAGCCCCGAATAGGGAAATGGTTAACACGATCAACGCCATGACCAGTGCCATGATACCGACATGTCTCGTTGATATGCGAACAATACCGAATAGGCTGCCTTTCGGGAATTGCATTGAACTGTCAATCGACAATAGATTAATCGATATATTAACATTACGAGTAATACAAATTTTACTTATTTATCTTAACCTTTTACGTTTCTTATCTCTAATTAAATTTTACGAGTTTAATCAAAACCAGCGCGGCATTGTACGTGTTATGATTTCAAATTACGGGTAATATAAATCGATAGTAATACGATTAGAAGGTAAATGTTCTTCTAGCAACCTTGATCTAATACTTTTCATATCGCGCACCAATTATTTATCTTTTGCGAGCATATCGATTCTTAAGTAAAGCTATCGAGAGTGACAGATTCAAAAATAAAAATAATTCATTATAAGCTTATTTATTAATCGTGGAAAGAATAATTGATATTTATTTGAATCATCGCTAATTAAATTCTGCTCCATAGATTTCATCAATCGTCATATGCTTTGTTTCCCTATATATTATTATTGTTAAAACAAGTGACACACCGGTGTGAATTATGTTTCGTATTTATTAGGAGCACAATTAATATAAATTGTTATTATTATTGTCGCTATAATTGTTACGCCGTTTCATTATTATCGCAATTCAATACTGATTTATTATTAGAGAGTTATGAGATTACAAGATTATTATTTTATATATTTTTGTTGTTGCATTGCGCTTTTTAAAACGCTTCTTATCGTGCTGCAATAATTTGCCGTTGAAGTAGGACGCTCGGCAAGTCGGCGATGTAGGCTAAAGGATTATAATAATTGCCCCATTACCCTAGTGTATTGTATATACAGCAACGTGAGATCTATTTTTATTCTGTTCGTGTCCCATATGCGCGCGTAACTTCGTTAGTTAAAAAATGCTGATATTTTGCGCTTTCTCTCGAGGCATACGCAAAATGGCAGCTTACGTTGCATAACGACGTAAACTTGACGCTGGAAACAGCTCCGAAGAGCAGCAGCTTTTCCGCTATTATATTCTTTCGCTTTTCCGAACATTTGTTGTCGCGACGTACAGTTTAGAGAAATTCTCTAAAAGAGAGAAACATAGCGTGATCAGGCCGCGATCAAGTGAACAATAGGTTCCATCGGCTTTAATTTTCCGCCAGGCGAATAAAAATGTTTAAAAAACAAGCATTTTGCAAAATCACGGTCCTGCGAAGAAGCGTACAAGATTTTTAGAGCAAACAACCATTTATTTTTATGCAGAAAACATGATTTTTACATTATATCGATGATGTAGCAGTTGTAAATCTTAGGTATCAAAATTTTGCCATCAGTATTATATCTTCTTTCATCAAATATTCAATCAATCATCTTGCCAAGAAATAATAACCGCGTATAAAGCTTGTTATTTCAGTAATTTGTTTTAATATATCAAGTCTTTACTTTAATAAATTAAATAATAATAGCAATATGATGATAATATATATGAAATAATTTATATTTTGTAATTACTCATTAATAGTTAACAATACATTAATTTATTATTATACAGTTTTTATTTTTATACATATTAAAGGTAAAACTATGCTACAAATAGAAGAAAAAAAATCACTTGAAACAAATCGAGCTATATTAATGACAAAATGAATAATAAAATAGCCAACAGTATGAATAATCATCAAATTTAAATTTAATTAGAGAGGATCCTTGAGCCAGTGCTGGATAGTTATGCAATTAAAAAATCTTCCGTCTTCTAGTTACTTTATTTATTTAATTCACGTTTCGGTTCCAACATGACCATCTTCAGTGAATTAATCTAATTTTGTTACTCGAAGATCCTCTCTAATTAAATTTAAATTTGATGTTTATATCATACGAGCTGAAACATTATTGCTATTTTATAATGTATGAATAATATTTTTATATATCTTTTGTACGATTTTGCATAGACAGGCCAATTCTATACGTGGTTATCTTTTTCTACAATGTAGCTATTTAGTTTTTTTACGATACTGAGCTGTTAATTAAATTAAATTAAAACCGCGAAATAAAAGAAGAATTGTCTGCGCTGATTTTGATAAAGAAAAGATATACGCAGAACTATATAAAATAGAATTGTATGTAGAATTAAAATTTGTATAAAAAGAGGAAGAGGAAGTCGTTCGTTATCGTATTCTGCACTATTTGCATTTAAAGAATATTGTTTTCAGATTATTAATCAATTTATATTTATATTTATATTCAAAATATTTACAATATATGTATTTACCATTCAGTACATTTGCATTTTGATCTTTGAAAATTCTAATTTTTCAGTAAAAAATTTTCATTAGATTATGCTGATCAGTTGAAACAAATCAGTTGAATAAAAGTAAGTTAAAGAGATAAGAAGACGTAAATCGAGAACAAGAAAAGGCCAAGACATAAATATTCCGTGACCTGCTCTTTGTAATCGATTGCTTGTGACGGCGTGCGTTGTTCAGACGAGATAAAGGGATGTTTCGCGCGTATCTTTATTTCCTCTTTTTTTCTGCCAAAACATCGTTATCAACGAGTGAGTGTAATTAACAATAAACTAAAAAATAAGATCAGCTAAGTAGTGAAAAGTAATTTAACTGATTTTTTGCTTCTAACGTTTAGATATACTAAATAATAATCATTATAAATAAAAAAATGTGATTTGAATTTCCCATCAAAATTTAAATTTAAATGCAAGTTAAATCAAAATTGATATCAAATTGATGGCAGATAAATAAACGGTACACATGTATGGATAATTGCAATTACCGTGTGCGAACTCAATGCGATATTAATATTTAACTTAAATTGTTTAATTCTAAAGTTATTATAATCTCGATATCTTTGAATTAGAATTTTCGATTTTAAGTCCGAATATGCTTGCATCGTGGTACGAAGCATCAAAAATTCAAATTCTAAAAAAATATCGAGACGATAGCTATGCTGTATATCTGAAAATAATAGCAATTTCAAAATACATGTAACACATCTATACGTTGCAATCACCAAACGACAATACAATCGCGTTTGTATTTTTAATAAAATTGATTGTGCTACCCCCGCTATTGCTAAAGTTATTAGTTTTTTCGAAATACCACCTGTTTCACCATTTCATATTATTTTTTCAAAAGTCACCTAAATATCGCTTTTTTGCTGAATATACTTGACGCTACCGCGTCGCTTGATTCGTATACTCCGTTCTCGTCTATGCGGCATGCCGATCGATGCCATACGAGAATCGAGGGTTTGCTACCTTAATGGTGTGTATGTACTATAAAGGAGTGCGTCTCGCGCGAGAATGGAGGGTTCGCTGCCTTTGTGCCACGTTACCTCACAAAGCGCTATTTTCCCTTGCGCGCGAAGTTCATGATCATGTGAACGTCGAATGATCATCGTATACGAGACCGTCGATTGAACTCTTTTCTCCTTTTTTCCTCCCTTTTTTTTCACATACGTGAAATGTTTTTTTATGCGGGACTTCATCGACCACCGCTCGGAGACAAATTTCCGAGCAAATAAAGCCGTGAGAAATTGTACGTGTTGCTTGTTTGGTGTATTTATTAGGCATTCTTTCTCTTTAACGATTGGATGTACTAACACGAGTACCAACACGATTTTTCTTAAAGAGTTATCAATAAGATTTTTAGGAATATTTGCTCACATACACATATTTGGAAAATATAATTAATACCATGTTTTGTTTTGTCAAAACTTTTTTCTCGTACAAACAATATTCGTCTTTTTTTGCCTTAAGATTAAAATTTCTTACACTAATCGTATTATCATTTTGCAAGCATAAAAAATTTATTCGACATTATACTTATCAGTAATTTTAATCATTTATTTATGAATACTTTTTATGCAATATTTTATATGTTCCGTATACTATTAAATCACACATTTAATTAATAATAACCGACTTTATAAGATTTTTCTCGAAGATGCTAAATTAAATATTTTCATCTTCTCTTTCGATACAGAGTGTATATTGTATATATATATATACTTGCATTCTCGCGGTGCACATATTTGTCAGATATAAGAGCACCGGAGATTATATGACGCGCGTTTTTCACATACTATCGTTACATAAAGTTTATCTTTTCCTTTTAAAATATCTACTTCTTATGGAATAATTTTTAAGAAGATAAAGAAATGCATTTACTCTTGCAATATTTTACATAACTGCAAAAGCATGTTTCCATTATCTTTCTACGTTGCTTTACTTCTGTCTTGCATTATCTAAAATATTATAGAATGAGCATTTATTTTGTAACTTTCACAGCAAGTTTGATACTTTGTGGCAGTAACTAATGCTTTTGGATAGTATATACATATGTTCGATATATTTTAATAAATGGAAAAAGTTACTTTCCTTGTTTTCTGTTCTATAATGTTCTATCGCATTGTTTCAATATCACGAATGATGTGAGAGATAATACATATTTATATAGAAACATTTTTGGCTTGAGTGTGATTGACTTGACTTTTGACTATAAAAGTTTGGAGTTCAAACATTGTCGTGAAACAGATTGCATCGTTATTGCGCGCCGCAATTGCACCGTCAAGCATAAAACAACTTTTAATGGTCTAGGAGTTTTGGTATGCAAAGGAGAAATATTTCTTTTTCCCGAAAGATTGTAACCAAGTTTGTAAAAGTATTGTTTTTAAAAGCGTTTTGATTATTAAATTAGCAAGTATATTAGCATACATTTTTCATGTAGCTATAAGAAAAATTACTTAATTTATTTCATATATAAAATTCATAAAAAAGAACACGGTTTCACAATATTGAAAATAAATGATTTTAGGTTACAGCAGTAATTTCAATTAAATAAGTCTAATATTCAAAGTTATTCGCTATTTTTTTCAAAATTACACTTTTCTTCTAAATGTATCTTACACTGTAAACGGAGGAATCAAATTTAATTAATTCTAGATGATTTTTGCACACATAGTACGAATATTCCTAAAGAAATATATCGCATTATAAATCTAGTAAGGTCAATCAGATAATACAAATGCAATCAGGATATTTTATCCCTTTTGTAGGACAAAGTTCGTTCAGCTGTCGCCCTGTCTTGTTTCATCGCAAGTGTAACTTTCCCGTATTGCATTATGCGCACTTATGCCGCAAACTCGGTCCTATCCAATTTCCGCTATGTGAGCTCGGTCGGCAGGAGATTGTTCGCGAGTTCCCGAGTCGACGGGAAGAACCGTTCTTTAAGTTATTCGCCCACCTTCGAGGCGCACGTAGCAGCCAGAGGTAGCGTTGCGTCCCCTCGGTCCGAAGGGAAATCCGTCAGCCAGTTGATCCGGATTCTAATGATTGATGCTGCGTTCCCGCAGGGGATCGTCAGCCACGAGCCAAGTGAAGCCACCTTGATTGTGTTCGTTTGCGGTGAGAGAGACACGTTCGCGGCGATATTTTCCGTTCTCATTGCGAATTGAAATCCACCGCGATTGGCCACCGCCAATCGAGCGACGACGCCTCAGGAAATATTTCTCACGTGCATTTGGCGAGTCTCGAGGAGTGCGCTGCACGTTGTGAATCATTTATCGGCACGCGCGACTTCGCAAATTTTTATTCGCATAAAACGAATATTTACCGCGACCCGCAAAGATTTATAGTTGCGGCTGTGCCACGTGCCGTTACGTCGCTTGACCCGATTCCCCGCGGATAGGCAAGACTCAGTCAGTTCGTCTTCGCCTTTCAGAATTGCCGTCGTGATTCGAGCAGAGACGTTAATTGAAAGCTTAATGGAGGATTATATAATTTCGCATCAATATGAATGGTCGATGCGATTCGTGATTGACAATAATGCATATATTATGGTAATGGAATGGAAAAGAATAAAAAACGAGATACTGATTTTACGTATAGAAAGCTCAGGATTCACTTTTTTTTTTTCGCTTTCGGATTTCTTTTATTAATTTGAGGTCGAGTCATTGCAGTTAAATTAGCATTGCGTTTTGTTTTTTAAATCGAGATTTGTTTTAATTATGAGTTTTATAAGTCAGTTTTTAGACCCTCAGTTTTTCTTTTGCATCCGCAATTATCGATAACGGGAAAAAACTTGTGATTATATTACAACCAAGCTCTCCACTTTAATACGCACGGAATGACACATGGAAACTAAATAGCAAATTAACCAGGAATATTTGAATCCGAAGATTGATCGATTCGCGAAGTCAGGTTGATATGACAAATACTAATGCTCAAAAAGAAAGTAATACTGCGCTTCATATTGAAGGAAGTGAAATGTAAATCGTGTAGTGCACGTGTTCGATATTGCATCGGTGTTCCAAGTTAATGTTGATTCACTCATTGCAAAGGGTCAAATATTATCGATCGCTCTATTGCGACAGTCAGCGCCGGTGCAGATGTTTGGCGATATTAACAAACCCCGTTAACGAACTTCGCGTGTTTATTGCATAACTATAGACATACGAACGAATAACTGAACAATTCCCCTAAGAGAATTTGTTTCTAAGTAAAAAGGTATAAACTCGTAATAATTATAATGTGGAAATGGGGATATCGAGCCCAAGCCAGATGTAATTGCCGTCGAAAATCATCTTTATTAAGAGTCTCTAACTTTAAACGTTTCGATTAACAATTTGACTCTCTTCAGTGAAAAGTCCATAAAATACGCGTAATTGAGATCAATACTAAAAATATTAACTATTCAAAATCTATGTTTAAACAATGAAAACTTTTTTTAACAGACTTACCTTTGAGATTGTAAGGTGTTATATCGTTTAGAAAGCGGACTACTGTGAGAAACAATATTCAAGTAAACTGTAAGTGGGAGAACGGAAAGGAATAGTTATTGGGACCTCTTCTCTCTTCTCAATAACATTTTTTTTTTTTGTTAAATTCTAGATTAAAAGAAATTATTAATTTGACATAAAACTAATTATAATGAATTTTACGTAACGAATTTATAAATCTATCTGCATTTATTTGAAAAATATTCGTAAATTTAAATAAAAAATTACAATTTCAATATGCATATACCGGTTTTCAATATTTTAAAATAACATTAATTTGTACATGCATATGTACACCTTTTGTTTCCAAAGAGATTAAAAAATATTTTTAGATAATTCAACCGTTCGTCAAATAAAAATATTGTATTTGCAACATATTCATACGCTTTTCACACTTCAATCAAAGTCTGAAATTTAAAACGTACAATTTGAAGTTAACAATAAAAGAGAAATGTTAAATTTATCAGACTGCGATTCTAAGCGATTCCTAGTGGCTTTCATGAAAGATTATTTTAATTTTCAACAGAGAGTATAATAATTATTAATTGGACATTAAAGACACAATTATATTATAATATTATAATTATATTGCTATATAATTAGATTATTATAAAGTTGTATCGTTATGTAGTAATATCATTATAAATTTATACATGGTGAACAATTATTGAGCAGCCTGCTTCCATTATCCTGAAAATTATTGGACACTCGACTTTGGACGTCATGCACAAAACACTACGTTCTTAACGATTTACAATATATTGACATGAGCTGGCGATCGCGTTGGCAGGTAGAAGAGCAAACGGTTAACGCTATTATCGCGAACAACGCGAAAGTGCATCCTTCAAGTCCGTAGTGCAAGGTAGCGACTGCTACGAAGGTCGTGCAGCGAGCTTTGTAAGAGCAATCAAATTACTGGTTTCCGAAGTGCAAGAACGTTGTCAGGCAACATCTGGCTCAAATGTTACGCTCATTATGATCTCAGTCTTGACTCGTTGTACGCCGTACCTATATTCATTAGTTTTGGTCGATGTTTTTCTTTTTGCTACGTTGAAGCGAGTAGTGATATTCTTTTGAATAATGAAATAGTTTCCGTTGGCTTCTTTAAACATTCACATGCCCATCGATTTCGTCCTTTTAAACACTCATTAATCAATGAGTCAATTTGGTGACTGTGTCAATTCGGTTAATGGATTGAAATCGTTGCTTGAGAAGTAGTCAAGAACGAAAGAAAATTTACTTTTATCCGTAATTTGGAGATTTTCCGTATTTTTCTGATTAGAATCTGACTAAAATATAAACGATAAATATTTCACAATAATCACAAGAATTAAATTTTGAATAATTTTTATTTTAATTGTTTGAATTGTTTGTGGTGCATTAAATGCATTGATGCATTGAACATTGTTTAATATTACAATAAAATTTGTCACTTTTGTTAAAAGTGTAAAGTTTTGTTTCAAAAATTGATTGAAAAATTGCATTTGAATTGGAGAATTTGAATTCTCCATTTGTGAAACAGCATAAACATAAAGTTTATTATCAATAATTCCGCATAGTTTCTACACCACAAAAATAAATATTGCACTCTTCGAAGAAAGTCCAACTTATTGAAATTGCGTTTTTCTGAATGTGTAACCTGTTCAGTGTAGTCACATAACCGAGGATCGATGTGAATAAACAGGTGAAGCGCACAGTTTGCGAAAATATTGAATATTGATTCTAATTTGTAAAGCAAATCAGCAAAAATAACACAGACTGCACATGTGGAGTTTTCAAAAGGTCAATTTTTATCACGACCTCATTGATTGATCGTTTACATATTCCGGGACGATAAATTAGCATAAGATCGTTATTAATATTGGAGATGACATCTCAGATTTTTACAAATCATTTTGAAAAGAATCCAATGTAGAATCATTTTTGAAAGATTCAAAGTTTAAAGCTAATAGTAGATAAAATAAACGCGTACAACAAAATTGAATTTTATAATTATTTTTTTCATCTTTTAAAAGATATTTTTATGAATTAAATATTCCAATTTTTCTTTTTTCGTCCTGGTTAAATTACATCTTTCACGCGCTTTTACTTATAAAAAGTTATAATCTTGTTACCATAAATGGTGTAATATTTGAACTTTTTTTAGTAGCTCTCATACGTACGGAGTACGTCATTTTTGGTAAATCCTTTTAGGCGACTCGCCGTATAAGTAGGATAGACTAAAGTTGGCTGTCTGCATTATGTAGAAGCTCGTGGCTATCGCATGAGTCGAGTGTGCCCATGTGGCCCAACTTGCGGTAGACTCGGTGAACGTTGCGTGATACGATAAGAGTATGCCCGAGATTGACGGTCGAAAGTGGCGAGTCAATGATGATAGCAGACCTAGTGCCACTATCGCGAATAATTGCTTTCAGGTTATCGCGCGGTGACGGTTGCTGACGGTATAGAAACGGTTCGCAGCCTTTGGAGCTGCCTACTGTCGTGCGATCGGTCGATTTTCGAAATTATGCATTATCTATAGGTTGTTGTGGAGGGATGACATATAAAATTGATCAGCACACGGACTGGTTTATAAAATATTCCGATGTTCACTACAAGCAAATAAACTTTTTTCATTTTATATCCAGATCCTTCGACACAATTTCCATTATGTATGACTGGATTCATATAAGATGAATTTGGTTACATAACTGATTAAACGAGAAGATATGTAATACTTTTGAATAATAGATTCTTTTAGTTCAGAAAAAAGAAAATTGGGGATTAGTTTCGCGTTCGTAATATATACACGTGAACAAATATCGATAAACAAATATTAAAATATTGAAGAAGTTGAGAAATCGAGAGAGATTCGATAGTCACAATTTAGAATAACAATATATAAGTTTATCAAAATGAGCAACGCAAGTTTTGGCGTAAAAAAATTTGCTTCAAATATTTTTTTAATGTTAATAGTATTGATTCAATGCTTAAAATGAGAAAGAGCAATATTTATCGAAGGTAATTTTGAGAAAGTATATAATCGTGAACATTTTAACAGGTTGTAGCAATGAGGAAAACGGTCGATGGTCGAAGGGTGTAAATCACGTCGTTTTGCTAAGTAGGGATTACGGGCTCGTACTATTGTTACAGTCAGACGGCTTTTTCTCGTATTTTCTGGTATAGCGAGCCCCTTGGCTGCGTCGAGTGTGATCTAGATCGGCGTCAACAACATGATTTCTTGCAGCGTATATATGTCTCGTGGCTTATATATCCCCTGTGCGCAAACACCGATCAGTGTTGCGGATCTACTTGACAAATCACCATTAGGGTAAACCGTAGAAAATCCCGAAAACTTTACGATCGAAAAGTGCGCGGAAAATCAGCAATATTTTCGTTAAATCGCTGGTCTACCAATTTTTTATTCTCAAATAACGAAAAAACGTCTGTTTTGTGGAGTACAGTCGTAAAAAGTCTAATTTAAATTCAAACACGTGTATTTGTGTTTTTTGAAATGTAAAATTAATATTCAAGAATTGAATATTAATGAATGGTCAATAAATTTTTATTTTGAACATTTCTATTTTTTTAAATTTTATTTAACGGAGTAAACCGTATTTTGTTGGAAATATTGTTTCCCTGCTTTGCAATTCAATAAATTAACTCGATTATGAGTTTAATTATGCAATTTAATTCATTTTAGAGCTTGATCGAACAATAAAGGATAGTGGTGCCAAAGTTTGCGGTGTTCATATATCGCATTTTGCAGTGTGAGCGAGAATCGTTTGTTATTGTTATCACATTAAAACGAGATAACGTAGAAGTTTATGTGTATAAATAGTTTACTTTATGCTGATGCAATTTCGGAATAACTTATTAATTAATTTCGCGATCAATATGCGAAGTGTTTATTTTAGGTAAAATGAGAGTCTTGATTTTGTAAATAGGAATGTATTGAACAATACAGACTTTACAAAAATTTGTTTCAAAGGATAGAGCTTTGCTTTCTTTTCTTCCATCATTAAACAAAATTAGCATCTGTGTCTGTTTGGACATAGAGTCTGTAATCACAGTATAAACATAATTTTAATATAAAAATAATATTCTATATATTTTTTAAAAGACTTTGTGTGACAAAATATTTGAATTTTTAATAGTTAAATTTGCCTTTCTTTATACTAAAAATTAGCAGCTCAAGGAGCTTTGAATATTCAATAGTTTGGTAATTATACATTTTTATCTTATCTTGTTTTCGTACTCTTAATTGAAATTCATGGTGCGAGTATTATTTTACTGACAAAGTGTTTGTAATCAGGCGTGTATATTTTGCATTATACCGTAAATATGACGAATGTTTCTCCTAAGGACAATGGTTACGTAACGATCGTCCGGGCTATAATATCCGTTCAAATTCGGAATCAGGTGCGCGGCATTCATCGGACGTGGACCGAGAATAGGATCAAACGAGATACTAATGCACACGAAGGATTTTCCCTTGGTTTACGCGACTCAAAGGCAAGCTCGTCTTTCCTTCAGACTTTACATTCGGAATCCGTATTCCTTTATCGGGTAGCGGAAACGTTTTCACTTGTCACTACGAACACTCTGAAATTACGTGGCACAAAGTAGAGGCGAGCGACTTTTTTCGCCGTGAAGCTTAAGCTTCCTTCATTAAAATTTCAACGTTTCCGATTGGTTCCTTTCGCGGGACAGTGTACATTTATTCTCGGAATGATAGAGCTGCGCTTGACCCAATTTTGACTCTTTTCATTCGAGCGCTTCGTCAATTATGAATACCATTTTCTCTAGGTAGCTCCTGTCTTTCGTTTCCGCTTTCGCGTTGTGTCGGGAGGGAAATTTCAGTCACTGATGCTCTTCAACTAACGCTCTGTCATCGTTATTTATCGGTTCGAACAACGTCCGATATGAAAGCGGCTTATAAATACACACGGACTAATTAAAAGAGAAATGGTTGGATTTATCGCTGTATGTTCGATAAAACTTTATCCCTTTGTTCCTGGTTGTTGTGCTATGAATCGGACATTATGCTGCTTACTGATATTCATTTCCGTTGCTATGCGGAAGTACCGCAATGAAAAAATAAGCGATAATTTAACATGCATTCGGTCGAATTAATTTTGTGAAGAGAAAATTTAACTCAAAATAATTTCCCTTATTCTAAAAATTTATCAATATTATTTCTCGCTGACCGTTTTTCTATTAAACTATTTCCGAATCAAATGGCGGTAATAAATTTTTAAGCTATTAAACAGATATCATCTTCACGAGGATTCGGCGATCTTCTTTCACAGAGAATTCATTGTCCTTCACATCCGGTTTTTTGCGGAAAGCTAACACCCAGCTTCACTAACGATGAATGACCTCTATTTATAGGATTAATACATTTATCTTGCTTTTACAGCTTATAGAGAGAATGAAGAGAAAAAGGGTATTGATTTATCGACGAATATATTATACACAGTCGATGAAATTGGACAAAAGTGTAAAGATAATCGCTATGCATACACACATATATATATGTAAGTTACAAAGTTAAATAAGCATTATTTAATGAAAATAACTTTTGATTAATACTTAAAAAAATTTTAATTATAGATACGAAAGTATAATAAATTGAAATGAGTCTAGTTGAGCACTCGATTATTATTTACGTAAAGCTATACTACAAAAATTATCCACGCGTATTTCTCTCAAAAAAATCTCTCTTCTCTGATAAAAGCAATCGAGCTTTTCGCAATAATCTCAAGTATTTTCTGACGCATTGAGCACGTATTTGTCCCGAATAGGATTGCTATTGCTAGTTTTTCCAATATGATAGTTTTACGAGACTTGTCATTCTGTCGCGGATTTGCGATGACGTATGCGCGCCGCCGTGTAACGATCGTCGCGAATCCCGCAAAGCTTCAGAATTCGGGAAATGGGATTCGTTTGATCAGTGATATCGGATTTCTCGCCGTATTATCCATTACAATTGCATATGCATATGTATATTCGCGATCTTGAATTGGAGCACAATGCGCAGGACGCGTTGTCCTTCCTTGAACTGCATATCCACTTTAAACGACACCAACTGCGCCGACGAGTGGTAACGCGAATGGTTTTCGGCACGGGAAAACGGTTGATGCTTCTGCTCAATGTAATTAATCCACTCAACGCGAGCAACAATAAAGCCGCGCCATTATATAATGCGTTTACAGTTGTGGCATCCCGTCGGATTATGATCCGCTGTGCAGTTGTTTATCGAGACATTAAATAATTACCTGCTCGTATTAAAGCGTTAACTCGGTATCAGCGCGTATTTGGCGTCCATTGAAAACATTGCGGCGGCTTCCGTTCAGGAATCGACGAAGGAACGGATGCTGTTATCTCTGTGCGAAGCATCGGAAGTAATAAATATGCGAAACGAGTATTGCCGGAACTATGTGTATTACGCGGTACGAGGTTTTATCTTGCTGCATCCGAAGGGCGGATGCGATCAGCGTTAACGGATCCATCGATCGTTTCCGCGGAACGATGTACGAGGTTCTCAGCTTTTTAACTACACGTCAATCTCCGTTCGCGCGCGATAGAAGGGGGATGTCGTCACTTCGTGCGACAGACAATCTTAATGGAGCGATGCTCCCAAATCGTATTTTCCGTGCTTCTTTAGGTTTTATCGAGCAAGAATAAACATTTAAAAGTAAGAATAACAATATTTAATTAATAGTAAACAAGCAAAAATATAATTTTCTTCATTTCGTTGATTTTAAATATGACTATCTTAAATAAACGATTTTGAACAAGATCTAAGAATAATACATCTAAGAATATTATTATAACTGGAGAAAAATAATAGCGGCAATTTTTCTTCGCAATTTATTAAAACGTTTTATTTGAAGAAGAAAGTAAGTTTCACGGGTAATTAAGAAAATTCCACAGTTGCTGATCGCAACGGCGCGGAGTAACTGCAATAATTTCGCTGAAATGGCAAGGTGGAAAATTTAAACTGAAAGTTGCGCGAACTTTTAATTCCAATACGTTTGTGCGTTCCTTTTTCATTGAAAGGAATGTAATTGATTTGTCATAAAAGAATTGTGCAATAACTTTGAATTTTGTGTAATATTTCCTCGTTCGTTTATACGAGTTCGTTTATTCGTTTATACAAGAAATATATTTTAAATAAGAACCGCGGAAATATAGATTGCTTAGGAAAAGATAAAGCATGTTAAATTTTTTTGTAACACCGGTGCTTACTAAATTGCCACGCTAATCCTGCTCAAGAAGCGAAAGGATTTGCATATAATCGTAGCAGTTGTTCGTATTTAATAACGGAATATATAATAGGTTTTTTGTTCGGTAGCTTGCCATTTCAGTTTCTTTTTTGTTACGTATTTATATACCTTTACATCGGTGCAAAACGTAGAATGTATCTTAACAACTGCGCAATGTGTACAGCTGAATGCATTACCTTTACTCATCGAAAGAACAAAACAAGGATATGTTTGTGTAAAAACATTCTGAAAAGCATTCTTTCTGAGTAGTTATCTTTTAGCTTCAGAGAAAAATTTTTACTAAAATAGACGTAAAAATAATGGTAATACGATAACAATAAAAGAAATAAAAGGAGACGTGTTATTCGTCATGTATTTCTTTAAAAAAAATGCGTTAGTGAAATAAATGAATACATTATTTAATTTGTCGCACAATTTGTAGGGCGAGAAAATGCGGACATGTTATTTGCGCAATGCATGAGTTCAGAGGCGCGTATCTGTACTTTCAAGGAAATTTATCGTAATACCATAATGTATGCTGTTAAACAGAACTCATTTACTCGGATAATTCTGGAGATAGCATCTGTGCTACTGTTGATTTTACTTCTTGCTCTCTACATGCACACATATTGCAGAATTTCAACCGCATTAATCTATGTAGGAAAGTGCATCGTAGGTCGATAATTTCGTTGGTAAAACAAATTATCTCCTGATTACATCATGTTACAATCGGTTTTTTTTTGACAAATTGTTAGCTACACGGTTATTAGGTTTTATTATAATAATTATTTGTGAATAGTTTTTTTAGTTAATGTTTAATGATAATATAATAAACCGGAACTCTGCCGATAATTTCTCTTGGATGAAATGAGTTAAAGTATACCGTTTCCTTCCGGTGGTGCAAGGTGGCGGCATATGCTTACATTGCACACACAGAACATTAAAACCTATCTGAACATATCATCATAAAAATATTTATACAAAAATATTTATTCATTGCATTCGGTTAAGGCAATAATATAAATTTTTTTGTAACAAGTTGATTTTTTGTGCTTATGTAAATTCTTAATTGTTTACGTTTTCCTCAAAGAAATTTGACATAAGATATATAAGAAATTAATTAGTATAACATATTACTGTTAAAATAAAATAATATGGGAAAGATTTTCGACATTTTTTGATAAGGTAATGCCATAAATTGATAAAGCTCTTCTGGGCTTGTAGGGCTTAGGTAAATAGCTGGCGAATTGTTTATTATATGATGCATGGGATGCATATAGAGTCGACCTGTGAAAATTGATTGCACTATATTTTATTATATTGAATTTAAAATTTCAATAAAGCATTCGTTTTTAACGGGAGTGCTAAAATATTTTGCGTACGACAGCTTAATTTCTTTTTATAAAAAATAAAAAAAAAATTGAATGTAATATCACAAATTGCAATAGTTAGTTTTAACATTAATTGAATATATTTTTTGTCGTTCATAAGGTTTGTTTATTGAAAAATTTTCAATTTTTTAGGCTGTCAACAGATTGTGGGCGAAATGATTTAGTATTTTTTATTATTTCATATCAATCCTCATATTTTTTTTACCGAGATAGAAAAGTATTTTTTTCGCGTAAACGCTACCTCTCCATCATTTTGACACGTCAATAATTATCCTTTCGTTAAAATTCTAAAGAGAAAAAGATTCCTTTTATAGCAAAGCGATAGTGGAACTTGGAGAAAATTGCTCAATATGCATCATTACACTTATACATTGTGTTAACAAAAATTTGCGAGTTAATTTCTTATAATAATCTCACTCGCTATTTTTATCTAAAAAAGATTATAAATGCCTATTTCCAAGTCTATTTTCAAAATGAATGTGAAACTACCGATATATATCTATGTAATATGAGTATGATGGAAACAACGCATATTGACTTATTGATGGTGTAATTTCACTGAATGGTAACATTTACATCATCGTTCAGCAAAATCAAAGTACCATCAATCACTCAATGTACGCACATAGAAATGTTCGAATTTGATTGATTATTCACTTTTATTACAACATCGATATTATTTAAAAATTCATATTGCTTGAGTGATTTCTAAACGATTTCTAATCGGTATCCTACTGCTTCCCCGACCGTAATTTCGGTTTGTAATTTTCATTTGTAATCGTAGTGTGATTTGCGCGAGTGAAACTACTTGGTAGTCACTGCGAATTTAATTCGAGTGCTGAATCATCCGAATCTCATTTCACGAAAAGCCTCAGAATGTGCTTATTTCGTTTCGCGAAACGTTTTGCGCTACTCATGTTTTATTCGACAACTGATCTTGAGAATAAAATCAATTTAAACGAGTTGTATACTATTAATTCATTGCATTATAAAAAATTATCAGCTTTACTGTATTGCAGTATGCAATGTGACTTTTTCCGGCTATTGAAATATAATCTCATATGATCCAGCGTTTCCGATATCAAATGTATTCGAGGCTATTCAATGTGAATAATATTTGGATAATACTTTTGGATGTGGATAACATTTTTCATATTTATTATCGAATTTTCAACAAATATGCTACAAATACGTTAATGTATCGTTTTATCTTGCTGAAATCAATAATGTGATAATAGACTTAATTATGCATGTTGTTTTATGCCACAAATGAATGCATCGATTATGTTTAAAGCTGTACAGCTGGAAAACCACATTTAAAAGATCATATATTATTTATCAGCATAAATCGATACAAATATATAGCCAAAATCTTTTGTTGCAACACGCATATTATGCATGGATTATAATATAATGATGTGACAGTTTCTCAGGATATAAAACATTTTACATTATAATTTATCGTAACATTTATCGTAACGCAGTACACAATTCCAATTTCCAGATGTGACATTTTAACTGACGTAACAATTAAGAAAAAGACTTTATTATTGCTAATAATACAATAGCACCCGAATAATATATAGAACATTGGAAATCGAGTGTTAAGTTACGTGAAAAACCAATAACGGCTTTAATTATATTTTAGCAATGTAATATGAAGTCGCGCGTCCAATTAAAATGGGGGATCGGACACGAATTGCAGAAAATAAAACGAACTTTTAATGGGTTATCTATCCGAACAGATTTTGTACAATTGCATGCGTTTATACGCTACTCACCATGTGTAACAGCGCAGATATCGTAGCACGGAAGTTTTAGTCATGATTTTTAGTCACGCTATATCCTCTTTATATATTCGACAGTAGTTTATTACGTCACGTCGCTCGTGTCGTTATTTATGTTGACGTTAAACGTGAGTTGAACATTTAAATAATGGAGCTCGACCGTATCACATATTACACGAGTATCTAACGCCCGTATACTTAAAAAGTTTGACTTTTCGCGAGGGTGATATTCGCACCTAGATTATTGAAGATAATTGACAAACTATACTGAAGTTACAATTCTTCGAAAAACTCATAAATTCTACTTTAGATCGTTGGAATCTAATCTTTAATACAAAATAAATCTTTTGTATTTAAGTGTATTGAAATTAATGCAATAGCTTAATTTGAATGTCATGTTTCATAAAGATCAATTTTATGAATTTTATGTATTTTCGACAGATTCTTTTATCTGAAAAGATTTTCCTTTTTAATTGAATCGATAATGAAGCGCTCCTTTTGAATATTTTTTGGAAAATTACAATATTGTAATTTTTATTTAATTTAAACAAACTTTTTATGTTTATAATATATTATAACCTGATTAAGATGTTAAGACTCGATATTTATAAATTGGCAAAAGATGCCGACTGAAAAAAAATTTTACTAAAGAAAAATTGAAATTAAAAATGTTTAAGTTGATTGAAAAAGAGACCAATTATAAATCACTCTCTTTTTCTTTATAATTTATAATTATTCTCTTTTTCAATCAAGAGAATGATTTATAAATTGTTACTAATCTTATTATATCACGTTTGTTTCTGTGACAATATTTTTGTAACAATATTTTAAAATTTGTGAGTTTTCTCTCTATTCTCCCTAGATTTACGTATTTCGTTTTATTTCGAAATTTTTTGTAGAAAAAAAAAGAACCTTTGTAAACTTTAAGCCACTAATACTATTATATCCGTTTCCCAGGAGTCGTGACATTTTGAATTTGAACAGTTTCCTCCTTGTTTCAAATTCATCCGTTCCAGTCCCGTTCCGACGAGTCTTGTTAGCATACGGATGTATGTGAAGGTGGCAATCGCATAATTGGCTTTTCGGTGGCGGTGCGCACGGGACCGGTAGGATGGGCGAGCCGGGGGGGGATGAAATTCTCGGTTGCGTAGGTCACGGGGTAACGCACGGGGTAACAACTGGTCTCCGGTGGTGGCCTCCGATAGTGCACGAGCGTTTCCGGGGAGCGCCGAATCCGCCGACGAGTTGCCCGCGATTCACTCTCGGCATTCGGCAATCGGAGTGCGCGGAAGACGGAGAACAGCGGGAGGCGAACGAGGACAGAGAGCCGGGACGTGCGAGAGGATGCGGAAAGTGGGCTAGGAGGGAGGGAAATTGGGTGAGAGCGAACAGGGATAGATAGCGTGCGATATGATCGAGCGACGGCGACGGCGATGGCGGCGGCGGCGGCGGCAGCTGCGGCGACGACGTAGAGGCGAGAGCGTTTTGCGCGTTTGTTGCCTTAAAGCGGTAATGGTGCAGATATCACCTCATTTCATTCGCGACTTACCTCTAAGGATAGAAGGCTATCCGGTGCGCAATAAGTGCTGACATCTGCGATTTACCTTCGATATATTTGTCGTTGTCTTCGGTGCGCGATACAGGCCGCCGTGACGTTCTTCCGCCGCCGTCGTCATTGTAGTCGTTGCGCGCGCGCGCGCATATATGTGTGTATGTGTGTGCGTATCGCGAAAATTTGAATTCCCCTGTACGTGTATACAAGCGAAAGCGCGAGCAAGACGCGACGTCGCAGCGCGTGATCACGATTGTGTCGCAGCTGTTACCCGACGTGGTTAGCGATTGACGCCAGCGTGCAGCGCGACTTGCTCGTTTCCTCCGGTAAATGCTCGTGGAAATGCTCCCTAACGGAGAGGAGTTAATTACATCGTTAAACTGCGCGCCACGGCGGCTTCCGCCTCGACGGAATCGGTTAGTTTTTCTCCTGAAGCAGATGTTGGATGCGCAGGGTGTTTTTTATCGATGGCGCACTTTAATTGGCTCGACAGCCTCGTTTTCCTGGCGAAATGCCAGGAATCCGCGGCGGAAAGGCCAGTAGGAGGGAAATTTGGGAAAACGATTACCGAGCGCGCTCGAGCAAATGATTGCTCTCAGATGCATATTTCTGCAGCTTTTTCTTTCTTTTACTAGAATAAGAAAGAAAGGTATTGAAAACTCACTATTAATAATGTTTACTTTGAAACGTAGTATACGGTATAGGAGATATTTAAAATGTTTGGAAATTACACATAGTATTGAAAATCAGTAGAAAAAGACGATATAAGACAGACAAAATTCCTTGCCGCCTTTCTCGTTGGCTTAAAAACATTCTCTAGAAATACCATTTCGTTCAAGAGTTCACCACAGAAATTTTGTTAGAACTATCACATTTCGCTTTTTCAAAAGAACCTATATAATCTTTGTCTTTAGTAATTTTGTAATTATATTTTATAGCTGCTGTTTGAATTACTAACATTTTTATTAAGATAATAATATTAAAAATATACCATAGAATTTTGCAAGATGTTGCAATATTTTTGCTCATTTTCAACGCTATAAAGATGTTATAATAAGAGCCTTTCTATTTTTATTTGCTGTATTATAAAAATCAATAACAAAAGTAGAAATGAGTATTGTTTACACTCTGGGGAAATCACTGTTTGTAGTAGCACATACGTCACTTGGGATATCTCATACGTAAATTTCAATGACGATAAGTTTTTATATGTTCAATCTTTCTTTGTATATTGTGTCGATATAAATATTGGTTTAAAATACTATAATGAAGACTTTTAATTTTCTTTATGAACATTAAATATCACGTTTTGATTCTGTATGAAATATTACATTTGTCAACAATTATTAAATCGAGCGGTAATCCAACGATCGTAATCTGCACGGAACTTTAATTGAAGTAGAATCTTAACTCTCCCTTATTCGCGTGGCGGAATGCCAAGAATTGCGCTGGAATGATTTACGGAAGGAAAATCACCCTTACGCTGCATTTTATCTATTTTCGGTGATTTATTTTCGTGTCGGTGATTATTATACCGCATCTTGACGGCTCATTAAGAGCAACGAATTGCTTTTACATAGAGAATTACAGACTTCTTGTGAGCGTTGCCAAGGATTTCGCATTACAAAATCTTATCGACTTAACTGTTCATTGAAAAAGTAATTTTGTCCTGTAATTTGCGTTGCTAAAATATGAATAAGAATTTTAATAGATCAATTAGACTTTTTTCTCAATGCATGCAATTTAAACACTTTGTTACAGAAAAACATGCCAAAACACACGAAATTTCTAGTAAACTCAAAAACGAAAATGTGTATAAAATGAGTTTAATTTTGAATTTTACGTCAAAGATTGCTCTACGTATCTGTGGTACTTTTGCAAGTGCCGAGTATTTCGTGCTAAATGAAGTTTAATGTTCACCATCGTAAATGACGTAATCATCTATCGCGAAAATTAGTTTTAACGACCTCATTTAATCTCGCCGGGTCAATTTTGAGCGTTCTCGTTGCTCGCCTTCCAAATTTAATTAGCAAATACGTCATCTTTTGTGCGCTGCGCATTTCCGATTTTCCTTCTGCATCTCGCAGTTTTAAGAGCCGTCACAAATATTGATATTGATTCGCAGTAGTAGATTTAAAAGTTTCAGAAATATACTGAATTTTCAAGAGTTACGGCACGTTATCGTCGTTGTAACAGATGGACGTGAAACTTTTGTCGATCTGTGTCAAAGTAACCATGTTACTTTTCCAACAACTAAAGGTTGTTTCGTAACAACGCACTATCTGTCTATGTTGTGACATTGGTGGTTTTTACAATTCCATATTGGTTGATTTAGAGTTATCACATCTTTTCTAACTTTCCAAGATGCAACTGAATAGTTTTTTTCCTTCGTGTGGAATGTTTTTTTAATAAATTAAAATAAAATGTAACAAATTTTATTTTATATTATTACACGATCGGCATTTTAGACGGAATCGTATATTTCTGAATCTGAAATTGCGTCAAAGAGCGGCCTCGTTCCGGTCGTTAAATATTATATTTTAGGTATGCCCCTGAGACGATAACTCCGACGCCATTCTACATAAATTAGTTGTAATGATGAAGCTTTGAGAAGATGCTCTTTGGTGAAATTGTTTCAAAAGGCTTATTGACGTAGGTGAAACTTTTGCTAACAAAAACGCGTCTCTAATACGTTAAGAAGGATAATCATGGTGTACATGGGAGTTGCGGGCCAGTACTTTTCGGAGTTGGATCCAAATTTCAATGGCCCTCCTAGAGCAGTGGATCCAGCTGTCCGTGCTCGCAAACTTGTAAGTAATAAACTCACAAACCAAGCTTATTTAGTCTTGCGCTAATGACACACTTTGTGACATAAATGGTGTGACATCAATTTTTTGGATTTTCTTTACGATAAATTTTTTCACTGGATTAATGTGTTTGCAAAAGGTGTAGAATTAATGAAGTTTAATTAACACCTTTTTTAGTTATTTATTATCTTATTGAAAGCATACTCGGAATGTTTGTAATGTTACAATATTTTCAACTTCTTAATGAGAATTTAATTTCAATTATCTATATTCTGTTTCAACTTTTCAACGAGATTATGGACGTCTTTATTACTTTTGAATTATAAATGTTTACGAAAATCCTGAACTTTTCTACTTTTCTATACTTTCTTCAAGCTAGATGCGGTCATTACGTCTTAAGAACTTTATCTGTGAAGCTTGAAATTATTATCGTCGTAGTTTCTATAATTTCACCGATTTTTTTATTTCTATAAATATATGCGAAATAAACAAAACATACTGCAGACATATTTTTCGTTTCTATTTTCTGAGGATTTTAAAACAATATTCAAAATTCAATGGAAATGTATTCCATTGCAGCACTGTAACATTTCTAAGGCGCTTTATTATTTTATGCTCAAGTACTAAGTGCTACTGGGATATGTACATATGTAATGCGTTCCAGAATAGTAGCATTTGCTTTAGTTAGAAATTTTTTAATACATTTCTTTGATATGTGAGATTAAACATAACCTCCGGTATTATAAGTGATTTCGGTTTCAATTTGCTTACAATTAAAAAATTAAATCGTTACTTAAAGAGTAAAACCGAAAGATTTTTAACATTTACTTTGCAATCTACATAATATAATTTTCAATTTTGTACTTTGGCGTATTTATTTTAAGCCGCTAATGTAATTTTAAAATAATGAAACGAGATTGCCACGTGCTTAATCCTTTGCAGTCACATTTAATATATTATATTTAATTCCCCCTCTTACTTATTCCAAGTGTTTATTTGACTTAATATTCCTTTTTAACATTACGTGAGAAGCTGTTATTTATGTTAAGATTTTTATATTAAACAAATAAAATTTTAATTTGTGAGAACACACATAACTACATTTACAGTGTTCGGTGAAAAAGTGATACAAGTGAATACGTTTTACTAATTTTGGCAATCAAAAAATTATGAAAAAATATTTAATATAACATTTATTTATTCTATTGTCGACTTTTTTAGTTTTTGAATTTACTGCAAGCAAATAAATAAAAAAAAAACAATTTTTTGCTAAAAAAATTATTTATAATTTGTACCTGTGTATGATATAATATTGACTGTAACAGAGTTGTCACGTTATTGGTCATTCTGTGTAATTGATCAATTTTTAATGAATGCGAGAGCTGATTGTGGCTGTTGTATGCATGTAAAATTACTTAAAAGTCATTGTTAACCGATCGGTGATTGCGCTGTATTTACTGTGTCCGCAGCTGGTCGTTTTATCGATCAGTTAATCGTGTTTCGACAGAACGCGTGATGCAACGGATTTAAATAGTACCTTTTGCTGGAAAAGCTTTTCGTTCCAGGATGCGGCTTATTGCATTTACCTTTAAAGCACGTTCGGGATCGTAACGTTAATGAGCTTGGACTCTATTGCATTATTATTGCGGATCTTCGCCCTCTGCGCGTCGGTGTTTCTGCAAGAAACGAAACGAGTTTGCACTGCCTCGAGCTTAACTGATATTGCGTGTAATCGCAAAAGTATGGTAATGAATAGTTCGAGAGCGTTAATCATGTTTTATTAACATGCCCCGGAGAAGAAGGAGAGAGCGTGTTTGATCGACGCGAGGGTTTATATCGTGCGAAAAATCGAGAACGCTGCGAATGCTTAGGAGCACGTTAGCGTTTCAGAAGGGATACGTTACAAATAGGGTCGCGACGTACGCGCCGCTTTCTTTAAGCTAAAATATGGGAACTCATTTGCTCACGCTCATGCTCATTTGAAGTCATGGCTTTAGCTTGATTGTCATTCGAAATAATGCGTACACATATATTATAGGCAAATAAAGAGGCAGTTGAAAATGCAGATAAATGAGGTGTCTCAAGAGGAAATGTCGAAACTTTATTACGTTTGGTTTTTGAGTAATTTTGAAGAAGAATTGTTAGGAAGAATTGAAGAATAAAGGTTTAATATAGACTTGTGTCTCTAAATACACTGGCTTATATATTTCTATTTATTCAAGTTTTAATACGTTGAATACGTTTAATATGTTTATCGACACTTTTTTACTAAATTAATAAAAATATATTTTATTTACTTTGTTAACGTAAACAACAAGTTGATGCTTAATCATAATATTTCTCACAATTTTAACAAAATAAAATTTTATGTATAATTATGCGGTTGAGAAAACTTATAAACTTCTATTATAAATCCTAGAAAATCAAATCAATATGGTACTTTTTACTTGCTTGAAGAATCAAGCAATAAAACCGTGACATTTTCGCTTGGAACATCTCATATGTTTATCTTATCATATGTTTATCTTATTCACGTCGTTTCTGCTCAAACAGATAAGACAAAACTAATTTACAAAGTATCCACTAATAGAAGTAAAACTACTTTGATGCTATCTTGTAATGGGACGAGCATATATCTTTAATATGAAATTTACTGTTCAAATCCATAAAGAAGTAATTAGATTCTCCGAGAGATTAAAACAATTATTCATTAGGATTAGAATAAATTATGCATAAAGGAAATATTTTTATCGCAACATGTAAAGCAAGGGAATTATTGATACATTCAGAATAATTCAGAATAAAATAACAGGGACATTTTTAAACTATGCGATTATTTTTAGCTGAATGCTAAAAATGCTTTGTGATGTATGAATTTTCGCATCGCGATGGTCGTAATACTGTTTTCGTACACGAAATACAGTGTATACATAGATTAAACACAGCTACTCGGGAACGTCTTAGTCTCATCTTTCGATATCAGCGTTGCGCGCTTTTATTTCGTTCGTGGCTCATCCACGCGCGACCGAGATTTAGCGAAAATAGTTCGCGTGCACGTGTAGATATCCGAAATTGCCACGGCTGAATTTCATTCGTGCATGGAATGACAGAATGGTTTATCTCATGGGCGTAACGTCTAGCTGAGCGCGATGCCTTCCCGACTACCGGGCCGGGGACTATACATGTATAGGCTGCTGTTAAGGTATACTCCGTATTGACCGGGCTCTTGCCTTGGCTGCAGCAACCTCACAGCACCTACGTGCAAAGTCTGCAAATGAATTTTTCGGACGTGCTCCCGAGTTACGTCAAGTTCCGACCAGAACAAAAGATACATTTTTGTCATCGAGAAAGCCGACTTTATGGATTTTTTTTATGGATTTCTTGAAAAATTTCTCGCAGCGCGTTATCTCATCGCAGGCGTTTTATGACTTAGGTTAGATTGCGCCGTCACTTTTCACGGGGCGTCGAAATTGTTCTTTGCTCAGCATGAATCGAGAATGGCTTGTTATATTTTATTTGCAAAATTTATATGTGTGTGTGTGTGTGTGTGTGTGTGTGTGTGTGTGTGTGTGAAAACTCGTGCGAAAGTATAAAGGTGACGGTGTCGTAAAGACCGTTTCGTGTTTTGAATGTAAATTCAAGATCTAATCGCTCTCTGATTCATTGGGGCGTTCTTTGTATTATGAGAGAGGAATGATGTAAATTCGAGTGATATAAATGTGTTTGTTTCAATCGATGTGTTTTCCTGTGCATTTCAGGTGGGCATGGAACGCCGTGACGTCATATTGACAGCAGTTTTTGGAACACTTGGAGCTCTCGCATTTTTAGTAGGACTTGCATTTGCGATGTGGCTTTATCTTCGCGCTAGAAAATCCAAACAACGGGACGACGATCTCGAGGATCAGAACGATAACGGTGATGGCTCGGGGCAGTCGCAGCAACCTGCCAAGAAGAATGGCTTTTTGAACCTGAAGACACCTTTGATCAGTACGAAGGCTCTTGGGTAAGTGAGTTTTTCTTTTTCTCTCGAAAATGATTGGCTAAGCGATTGTATTATGATCGATTTTAAACTCGGTTATTTCGCCAAAAGAGTCTATTCTTTTGAAAAAGGAACCTAATTCTTTTGAGTCATCACTTTGGCTCCTTGATAATACCAATCAATAATAACAATATATATCTTTTATATTTCTATACTTTTTTCCTATGAATTATTGCAGTTAATAATTCATACTGTGCTACAATAAATTTTAAAATTTATATGAAAACAAAGAAATATACGCTGGAAAATCGCAGATTTCAATAGAGATAGACAAAACAGCGATTATAATGTTCTTGCGACGTGCACGCCTGTTTTGTTTTTTTATCTTAAAAATACTTGAAAATACATAACATTGTATTCACAAGTTAACAAAGAGAATTATCAATTTCAAATTATAGTTTTTTTCACGATTAAGGACGCTCTTTATTCTATTTTATTGCACAAAATCTGTACATGAATATTGTAAATATTATCTTTCCATTTTTATATTCGTTTTGTTAGCTTTGCTAAGCAAAAATAATATTACATAATATTTCCCGGCGGTATATTGATCTGTATATTTTATCAATTTTGGTTTTTAAAAGAGATATCAATTTTTCGCATCATTAAGTGCGCGATTTATTATTGAACGCTTTTTACAAATGGAAGGATTACAGTTTACTTTGTTACTATTTGAGCGCTAAAATACAAAGTAATTTCACCAGGTGTTAAAGTAGTATCGTTCGAATATAGTCAGACTTGTAAGCTACCGACAACGGGTTGCGGAAAGCTGTCGGTAAGCTTACTTGTTGGTAAAAGCGTTATCGACGAGAGAAATTTGCAGCAGTAGAAGTTATTGACAAACGTTATCATATCGCCAATTGATATTCGAAATTCTTAGTGCAGGTGGTTATTGATTACTGACTTATTTGTTAATATTTTTACCTAAATAATTAAGATTTATTACATTCATAAGCATAAAGCAAAATCTGCTGATTTTTTCTATATTACGTTTATTTCTAAAAATGCTTTGTTTTTTTATTGCGAAAATCTATAATATAACATAATTTTATATGTGTATAGAAAGAGATTTTGTATGTTCACAAAAGAAAAATTCGAGAATTATCTCGGTGTTTTACGCAGAATGCTTAAGTGCAGAGTTTGACTCAGTTATCGCTATTTGCATCCGGAATCTAAGAGTAATTGTCTTGGCATAATTTTTTGCAAGACTAGCACAGAACTCAACTCAGTTTCCACTATTCGTGTCTGCAATTTCTGTAATCGATCAATATTTTATGGTCGATCAATATTAACATTGTTTCAAGATTCGTGCTCTAACACGACGATGGGACCATGAATTTCGAATTTTCGTGCTCGCATGGTATCAATTAATCAATTAATTTAATTAGTTTTGTTTTAAAAATATTTATAATTATTTTTGTTTTGCAATGTATGAAAAAATATGAATTAGAGAGTATAAAAGTACGTAAGAATATTTGACGAGAAAAAGTTTGTTTATTTTCCATATTAGAGACATTTATAATTAATTTGAGAATTAAAAAGGTCTCTTTATATATATATATACTTTTTATGTAACCTCATAAATATAAATACAATAAAATATTAAAAAGTTTAATATTCAAAGCAGATCTTACATAAAATAAATTATACAATATGATATTAGAGAAATATATGCAAGAATATTATAAGTAAAAATAAAAATTATACTATTTTGCTTAGATCCATTATCTTCAAATGAGTGGGATAAGACTTACATTAGTCTTTCTTAGTCTATCCATGCATCCGCGATCCCCGTGGCTTAATGGATCTCATGGTTGAGCACGGAAATTCGAAGTTTGTGGTTTCATTAATGATGGTCGAGCACATATCTTGAAATAATGTTGATATTGATTAACCATAGAATAATGGTTGACTATCAACACAAATTTTGAATGCGAATAGTGGAAACTGAGCCGAGCTCCGCGCTAAGCACCCGGCGTAAAATATCGAGACAGTTGTTCTACAATATTATGTGAATAATTTATCATTTATTTATTATTTACTAAAATAGTCTTTTATATAACATATTTTTTATTGTTTTTTTACTCGTTTCTATTTGCTTATCTCTGTTACAAAGAAGATATGACATTGTCAAATGTAATACGATTGACAATCATATAGAAATGCTGTCGTTCTCCAATATCGCGCATTCAGTTTTATGATTTTTAAGGATATAAACTATTTAAAGGAATATTCGAAGTAGAAACATCCAGAATGTTCAAACGCTACAACGAATTCTTTTCATAAAGACAGTTTTATATTCAGCTATTTTATAAGAAAATAATGATGATTGAAATAAATATATTTCTCTCTGAAATTACATATTTTAATAATATAAATCTTTCTGTTTGAAATGAAAGTAAAATCTTCGTTATGTTACTGTTGATTGCAAAAAGTAAGAATTGCAGATTTTAATCTAGTTTTTACAAATGAAAATAAAAATACAAATAGAAATACGGACAGAAAATTTATTAAGTACTTTTTGCTACTTGTCTATCTTCTTTTTATGTTGATTCACGTTATATTATCAATATATGAGGATTAGTCATATTTTTATAAAAAAGTATGCGCAATTTTATTCTGACTATATAATCGATTTTATGCAAAATATGTATGAGAGATTATCAAACATGGTAATTGAGATAGTTGTACAGCCTAATCATGTTGACGAATCAATTATCAAAAAATTTGCATGCAGATTGATTTTCAAAGCGCGTAATTGTAAAATATTCCACAACAGAAGGTAAAAACAATAGAGGTAGCAATATACAATTTTCAATGGCTGTCGAGATTGTGGCCTCGAGTGTATGTATATTTCAGAAATGCATTGTGACGTTAAATTCTGGTGCTTTTCAACAAGTCGCGACAGAACAAACCGTTGTATGAATAACTCGAAAGTATAATTTACTGAAAGACAAACATCGATTCCACATTTATAATTTATTTATTTTGCAAATATGAACAACAATATATTTTTATTGCTTATAAAGCGTAATTAAAACGACACTGTTTTAAAGTTTGGCAGAGTTTTATCGCGTTTTTCTTAAAAAAATTAACAAACGAAAGTAACTGCTGTGTGATTATGCGAATAAGGGAGGGCATGATGTTACATGCTGTTGACTTCGGCGCGATAATAACTGATTAGTTTGCGACGAACGAACTATGCAGTTTATAAATCCTCGTGTTCTCGAATTCTCGTAATCCCTCGTGTTCTTTTAATCCTCCATATTCATGAATGAAAGATATGGACGACGGTGTAATTCGGCGTCGTGCGAGATAGCTCGACTGCAGGGAAATCAAGGGAAAGTAGTGATTTATCTACGGTGCGAATAGCGGTGCATTAGTATTGCGACGAAGTTTGCCTGTTATGACTGTTAGTCCCGGACACCCTGGAGACTGGAACTTATGCGAACGTCACGCATCGCTGAATAGTCTCACCTACATAAATTGACGGCGACGGACTTAAATATTCGTTGCTTCTTGCACGTGTTTGAAAATTTCATGGAATTTTATGAAATTTTTATTTAACGACCGGCATGGACCGATTGATAACACGAGCAGCGTAAGAATTCGCGCGATCATAGCCGTAAAACGTGGCGCGGGACTGTTATCGGGAAATGCAGACGTCGCGAATGTCCGCTATTCACGAAAATGGAATCGTCAACAGCGGTACATTCGCATCGAACGAACTTTTTCCGCGAGGGAACAGCCAGATAGTTCCGCATTCAACTCTGTTGAATGGAAAACAAGTCTTTTCTGCTGTAAAGCTCTATTGGACGAATTGCACGAATTTGTGATGTGTTCTTTTTTTCTTTTTTTTCTCGCAAAGTTTTCCATCGCGCCGGGCGTGGGATATTCCTTGCCACACGTGGCATGTGCATGAACACGCGAGGCCGCATCGTATTCGAAACTATCGACTCGGTCCGTTGGGAAATAGGCCTGTAATTCGCTTCGGTAGTTTCGTAAGCTGTTTGCGACGACCGCTGAAGCGCTCCATGATGTCGCCGTCTTGTATCGTCACCTTAGTTCGAAACAGCAACGTTACAAAGAAAAGTTATAAGCTTACATCGACATTTACGTCAATACAATCAAAGTTTGCGAGGAGGTTTGGCGATTGTGTAATTTAGCGGACTTACCTGACTAATCTTACTTTAAATATACAAGCTTCTTCCTTCTATTTTTGAAATATCTGATTTCTTGCACAATTATTAATATAAGGAGAAAATCTCTTTGTTAAATTGCAACTATCTTCCAATTTTTTTTGAAATATTTTTGCCCGTCTGTTTATAGCGATTTGCTTCACTTATTCGATTTTTTTAACACTATAGAAATTTTATTTTTTATAAATACTTGGTATATACTATTTTTTATTGATTTATCCACGATAATGATATTTATTTAAATATATTTTTTCTTGAATTTTGCTTGCATTGAAATAAACCGTGCGGTGAAAGATTATCTTAATTATTTCATTTAGCATTTAATTGGTGAACCGCGTGGATCGTAAGCGTCAATTCAAATATGTAATTTACACGAAAGACAAATTTAGCCGCGAGAGCATCGAGTGTTTCCATGCTACTTAACATATATGAGAAAATGAAACACACATGACATTTTTGGTCAGCGATAAATTCCATGTTTCCGTAACGTTATTTTGAATCGAGCGCTTAATTAGTATATGCGCCTTGAATATTGCGGTATGCAAAAATTTTTATGAATATTTAATATTTTTAATATTTTTAATATTTTTTGAATATTGGACGATTAGAGCAATATCTGAGTTTAACTGATTTCAATTACTCTATTTTAACAAAACGTTGACAAAAAAAAAAAGAACGAATCATGTGAAAAAAATCGGAACAAAAGCTATTGTTAGTGAAAACTCGAGGCAAGAATACACAAACTAAAAGCATTTTGTACATTTAATATGAACAAGTTTTTTGCCATTACAAAACTTTGTCGTATGTTTTTACATATTTTTGTAAATGTTAATGGCTTTGAAACAAGCGTAGATGAGATAGAACTTTCGCGTATTTTCATAAAATTACAGAGTATGATTCTTAATTTCTGAAAACAAGTAATTTTAACTTTGTTTGAAATAGCTTTAATTTGAAGCAATATCTAATATCTTTGCTTACATCACCCGAAGTAATTGCTTCCATAAATAAGAGTGAAAGCATATGAGCTATCGTTTCAAAGTACATTCACAAATGTAATTGCCTTAATGGAATTTCATAATGAATATAACCTCGATTTCTGCCTATAGATAAATCGCCTTCCAAACAATTTTTATTGTGAATTGCGTATCGCGATGTGCGTAGCTCGAAGACGGAAATAACTTAGTTCTCTTTTTAACTCATATGGAACAAAGGGGCGGAGCTGAAGAAAGAAACATTATTGTCAGCAGTATAATAAAGTCTGACCTATTATTTTTTCCTTCATAATGCCTCATTCTTTTATTGAGGGACGTGGAATAATTCATTGAGTGTATATAAGGTGCTGTCGAAAGTCAAGAATTGAAGTAAACTCGTGTACGCGTTAGGAAGTTTTGAGAATATTTTATGCAATAACAAATACTAGGAGTCATTAATTATCATGGCTATAAATTAATTACAACATCCTTATAAAACATAAGCGTTCAAGTTACGAGTTTTAGATTGTGCTCATGTAAAATTTTAATAAACTTTTCCTCAGAAGTTTATAGTAGAGAATAAATAAATAGAAAAAAGGTTTTATGTATTTGTAATAGAAAATAATAATGTAAAAAATTTTACTTGAGGTATAATTTAGACTGAATTAGATATTATGTTTTCCGCAAAAATCGTTTTTGACACCTCGTGTGTACTTTGGGGTGCACTAAATTACTTACGCTAAATTACGTGAGCACTTTCCGAGAAAGATTGTTCCCGGCTGACCAAGCATGTGGCCACTCTACTCCTCTCGTTGTGTCCTTTTTACATTCTCGCACGGAATATCTCTGAAAAGCTCTACCCATAGTAGAATTTTGTTATTCGAGAGATTTTAACGTCAAAAATCTCAGACATATTCTCTTGTAATATTAATGGTCAATATATATCCCGAAAAATGAAATTGTTAAATTAAACTCTAGAGATCTCAATGAGGACAGAAACACGGAATATTATTTAATGCACTCAACAATGAATATAATAAATTAAAATGATGACTGCTTAGTTGATCAATATTATGAATTTATTAAAGAATTAGAATAATTAATCATGATTACATTAACATTAGAAAATATTGTAATATTGCACTTAATTCAATACATAATGATGATTATCGTGTTTGAATTTATTCCTGTTGTGAATTTATTAAATAGTATTGTCGTTTGTCTTTATTTTTAATAAATAAATATTTTAAAGTAATTTACGAGAATACTTGAATTTTTGATGGTTGATTGTTATATCTACCATTGCACGTATTTATCTATTCAAGAAATTACATTGCATCATGCGTTACATATTACTTTCTCCAAGCATTGAAATTGTTACGATGTTTCACAAATGGTACATATTGTCATCCTACTATTCGTGACAGTAGAATTGATCCTGTAAGCAGCTGCGCAGTTGATGCGAACGTGTATAACAGCACGAGATCCTAATTACAAATACTGTATTATCTGTATCGTTGCTATCGTCGTTGAGCATTTAACTGTTTCTGCCTTGTTGATTTGATTCTAGAGAATAATTGTTTTCTCCTTCATGTTAATTTATCTTATTTAAATATGTAACATGGTGTTTAAAAATACATTTTATTGAGATACTGAGAATGGATATACAATTGCTTGGTTTAAATTTTACGAAAAAACTGATAAAAGTTGTATGAAGTTTCTCCTCTTGAAGTTTTTTTTAGGCGATTTTTATTGCTTTACGACTTTTCTCCATTTAAGAAATTTAAAAAAGAAATTTGCGTGTAATATTTTCTATGCAAAACAGATATTTGAAAAAGAGATTAGCGAGATAAGAGTTGGATAAAGATGGATAAATTCTTAAGTATTAATCATTTTAAACATTAATGTCTCATAGAAACCTGCGAAAGCTTTTTATTACGTTGTTTCGATATTAATCGAAGGCCAGCGGCGATAAATGGTTTCGGAATGGAACCGAACAAATTTGAACGACGGGGGGTTAATTTAAGCGTGTTTTAATCGACACGATTACACCGTGTCGCTCTCAGCGGGAAATGGCGAACGTTTTAATAAAAAGAGCTAACAAAGTAATTAACATCGATTAACGTTCAAACGGTTTTCTCGTGTCTGGTTCTATTCATCAAAGTCGACCATTATTCTATTATGTCACATCGTATATATCTTATGCATCGCATACATCTTGCTAGAAGATAAGAATATCATCTTGAGCAAATCTCCGTTGTAACAAATGCAATTAATTCTTGAGAAAATCTTATTTTTATCTTACGATAGACAGGACTTAATAAAATTAACGAACGATTTATTTAGCAATAAGAAAATGTTCTTGAGGTTTTTGATAAAATATTTTTATAAAATGCAATGTTAATTAAATTCCAATTACTCGTGGAATTAATTTCACATCACTCATAGAATTTCATATTACTCATGAAAATTAGCATGCATTGATCGATTAAATCGAATATGTATACATGTCATAATTTGCATACTAACTATTATATAAAAAAAATAATTTTTCCAACTGTCTCAAATTTCCATACGAGTTTCTCTAGTCACCTAATATTTACATCAAACACATTTTTTTTTCGAGACATTGTTGGCGCCTGCCCGTTTGTCTTTTTCTTCTATTCTCTTTATTTGCTTTCATGCTTCGCGCTCGCCTAGTCGTCCTTTTCTCTCTTTTTCTCTTTGTCTTCCTCTTTCGATTGTCCGCGCTGGATTCCTATTGTCGACCGATCGATATGCAAGCGTGAGGAGGATAAGAGAGGGAGGCGGTATGCGCGAGGGAGATGCTGGAAGAAATAGAGAAGAACGGATAACGTGAAAGACGCGTAGCAAGCACTAGAATAGACAGCTACTATACTTACAGATCGTTATCGAGGTTTTAGAAAATCTCTGGGATAATGAAGCGCGCGGGAAATCTTCTCCGTGGCAAAAAAAGTGAATATTACTTTTGGCTCGCAACGACGGCCATTCGTTTTCACCGTAATGCGGTATTTACAGCGCGGACAACGTTTAATATCACAGTTATGATGTGCATTTGTATCGCGAGTAGTAGAGGCGCATTTAGTTGAAGAATCGAAATGATTTTATCCAGACATAAAAGAACAAATACTATCGCATAATTATATTTATTTTAAGCTAAACGTGAGATATCTGGGCGAAATTACATCAGAGTATGGACTTTTAAAACTTTGCAATATCTGTTCTTCATCATGATAACACGATTAAATTAATATTTTCCTTTAGATAATTTTTTCAAATTATTACTATTTCAAAAAATAATTTTTCCTTCATTTAAGTTTTTAAAAACCTCCCTTGTGAAAAATCACGTGTTCTAGAGTTAAAGAAAATAAGTCAATGTGGGACTGGTATGAAACCAATTTCACTCGAAGGGAGGTTTTGCTTAGAGTGGCAACAGAAACGACTCCTTCGGGAGAAAGGTAAAAACGTTTTTGCTTGAAATAGAAACGGCGGGTGCTTAGCAGCAGATTTTTTTCCAGAAGGAAAAACACCATCTCCCGTTGAAACAAAATTAAAGCGAAATCAAATAATTTGCTTCGTTATCTGCAAAATCGGCAAGAAAATGTGATTAAATGCGAGAAAAGTGATATGCTTTTGTAATGAAGCATTTCGAAAAAGTTTACGTATTACAAACAAAATATTTTTGCACAAGAGAGAAGAGAACATTTCAGCGCCAAGCACGCTCTATAATGTTTTACAAAATGTTTGATTTTTTTGCTGTAACAAAACTCATGATGTTACATTATGTTTCAAAGCGTTTTTGATGAAACATCGTTGATAGTATTACGTTGCATTTTAAAAGGCCCTTGTTTTTGGTTTTACACGTATTCGTCAGTGGCTTTTTACTATGCTTCCAAATGTTTTAAAGCTTTATGACTAACCATGCGTTGATTCCGTCGAAACAGATACATAAAAAAAAGCAGTCTTGCATAATAAAGCAAAAAACGTTTCTGGTTTCAACAGCTTAGAGTATAATATCAGTATCTCAATGCATGTTGTAATAAATTTTAATCCAGAATAACAGAGTTATACGTTTGATTAGTTCTTGAAGTATTACTTTTCAGCATTTTATATTTAAGATACTAAGAAAGTTGTTCAATTTGTCCGAAAGAGGGTTCTGACCAATTCTACCTGCCTTTTCCCACTTTTGAGCGGAATAAAAAGAATAGAAAATACTTGGCTAACTCCTGAGGCAACAACGCAACTGTTGCATTGGATTATGTGGATCGCTCTCAATTTACTCTCGTTCTTCGTACGAGCGATATTCCTCCTAAACCAAGTTTTTAAATTGAAACCGCTTTTGTATCATACACGAGTTTCACTTTACTATTCATTTTATTATTAATTTAATGTACTGGCTAATTTTTACTCGCTGCCGTTTTTGCGCTACTCATGTTTCATTAGGGCGAAACAATACCACAAAAGACGCATAGAATATAATTGGCAAGATCCAATTGTAAGTTTTCCCTTCTGTTCTCGGAGAAGAAAGCCGCTTTCTGTTTGTTTAAATATGATTCCGGATTGTAACACAATTGTATTTTAGTTTTAATACAACTGATATATAAATATAGAAAACTTTATTTTGGATACACGTGTGTTTTGAAAAAAAATTAATTTTTTAAAACTATTTAGAATTTATTATCTATCGCCTCTTTATGCAGTTAGATTTTTATTTTATTTCATGTTGCGATATAAACATTATTTTAATATTACAAAAATATTGGTCATTTAACGCAATTGCGATTTTATGTCTTGAAGGTAGCATCAAGTACTATATTTGATGTAGTAAAAAATAGAATTTTTTTCCAAATCGCTTTTATCAAAGCTCTCACTTCATTAGTTAGCGTTCGCTAAGCTCGGTTAATTCGCTTTAGTATGAAAAATGTGAGTTCTCCATCAATTTTCTTTCACGAATGTCACCGTGCCTTCGGCGCTAGCTTCGGACTTACCAGAGATGTGATTTTATACGCGGCCATAAAGTTTTCAGATATAGAATAGACTCAGGTGGTTTCCTTTTGATGGATGGAACAGTGAACGGAGCGCAGAGAAATGAGCGGGAGATAGCGGGAGAAGTTCCCCATTGTTTTCATGTTGCGGCCGCTATATCTCTCAACGCTTAGAATTCCGTGACCATAAGCTAATGAAATTATTGCGGTCCTCGCGTGACATATATGAGCCGTCAGCCTGCCACTTTTGTATGACCGTATATCCCGATTTTCCCTGGATTATCCATATCTTTGCGATGCTCGGGTACGCATTTACTGGTGCGAATGTGATTGATGAATTATTTCTCGAGAAAATAGTTTCTTTCCATTTTTTCCAATTAAGTTTTCTGAAGTAAACTTGACCAATACGCCAGTATGATCGATATTAATCATATTTTATTCTAACGAAAGCTAGTGACACTTGAATCTTAAACGATTAAACATTGTACCATTTGGATGCGGAAAACCAATCCTTTTATCCCGATAATATTCGCGGATGCAATGTGGAGTGGAAACATTGGAAGATAAATACAGCGACGAGCAAACATATTTTCCGCATATAAAGCGTTAATTGCCATGCATGGAGATGCGCTTAGCTCAATACCGATAATGCAGCGTGATAATTCCAGTGGAACTTTTGGAAGCATTACTTTTTGATTTATCGCCGTGATTTAGTACGGTCCGGGGCGCGATCGTATAATATTTTGGTGAATATTGGCCGCGAGTGCTATCGAGATATTTAAGTTTGCCTTCGCGTTCGCGTCGTTCGCGCTAGCTGCAGCGTTCAGGAAGCAGAAGGTGTAAATCATGAATGATACGGAATGTTGCTCGTTGATGCGGAGGGGTGAGGCAGGATGTACATGTCCCCGAATCCCGCATACCGATATGTATGATGTATCGCTCATCCCTCGTGTGACGTATTTATGTACTGCAGCGTGATTAGCAGAAGCTCGTTCGCACGGTGATGTCTGACGCGAGGAAACGTCGTAATAATAAAAATTCTCCACGTATCTCCCTGAAGCCTGAATGCGGAGATAAATTATTTTGATACGTAATTTCTGACGCTCTCAGGAAAAATGTTTCTGATGATAATTAAGATATATACGTATTCCCTGCGTGTGTCGCGGGCGCAATACATCGCGCGAATAATAACATTTGAGCAACAAAATTTTAACGAAATAATCCTTTGACGGCCGATTTTTTTGCAACAAAGTTTATCTCAATTAACCTTATTTTAATATAATACTTTTTTATATATTTTAACGAATTAAGCATTTTTCGTGCAACACATTTTTCTCTCTCTCTTTTTCTTTCTTTTATTTTCTTTCACAAGTCGATATCGCATTCGCTATACTTGGTATAGTTCTTTTCGATTCTTGTAAAGTAGCACATATATACATGTACAACATATGTGATATGGGTTCTCAAAGGACTAATATTTCTACAGGATATCTCAGAATTGCTAAAAAGTGAATATAACACATTTTCGACACTCCTATATTTCAATACAAAAGCGTTGTATGTAAAATTTGCGCTCAGCTTTTACATACGCAATTTAGAATTAAAAATTGAAAATTTCAGTAACAATCTCCATCACGCAAAATTTAAAAAGAAAACAGAGAGGTGAGGGATTATAAAAGTACGCACAATTTAACGAGAAATAATGAATTTTTACGCATGAATATTTTCCCGCGCAGAATGGAATATAGAGAAGTGAATATTGCTGCTTTTTAATCGCTTTCCGATTCGATTTGAGAGAAAAGCCGAGTGTCAGTTTTTTTTCGAGTCGATTAAACAAGTGTCGGCAAAGTGTAATTTGGTTTTCTATCGGTAATTCACGCAAACACATGTCGTAATGGAAACACACCACACATATGACGGTTCATTTTTTCGTCTGTGATGTTTCTGCGAGAACCGCACGTCGCATCGCTTCTTTGTCACTGTCGAACGGATAAATTATTCAACGCCTCGTGTCGACGGCGGAAAAATGGCGTTATGAAAACGCAACGGTATGCGCGATAAATTCTGCTATATTCAAGAGCGGTGTGTGCCAAATTGGAAGCGTGCCAAGTAGAGAAGTGTTTCGCAGCACTTAGACCGAATGCAACAGATGCCACTTGTTACGTTGCGTGCTATAACTATTCGAATCCTTTTACGCTCTTCGAGTAATTTGCGGCCACCGTCGGGGTCGCGTCCAAATCTCCATCGAATCGACATTATTTGCATGCATCACTATCGATAAGAATGCGCTGTCTCCTTAACTTTAGGCGCAATTTATCGTCGCACTCGTTTGAAGCGCTTCGGCGATTACGCGTCTATCATTGTCGTCGCGAAGAGATTCGAATGAACTGTTTACTTGTTACACTTCAGCTCCATATTCTAATGATGCAATTCTTCACGCGGATATGAAAAATTTCCGCGCATTAAATCCGCTATCGGTATTAAAAATAGTAGTAGCTAACATAATACGTATTTTCGAGAATAAACTTATGAGGCTTTTCATCATTTTGAGGAAAATTATTAACAAGCATTTATAATGCATTATGTGTAATGGAAATATTGCGGTAAATCTAGGAGAGAATTTATAGGTACGATTAAAATTGTATAGTCAACTTTCGTGCGGTATCGTTTTTTATTTAGCAAGTTTTATGTTAAGGTGTACACGCACTGGATAGTGGATTTCCATGAAAAATTACTTTGGAAGAAAATCTAATTAGACTTGCAAAAAACATTGGAGTTATAAAACCTTCAAGTCCGTACAAACAAGTTATCAAGAAATTGATTTCAGAGGTTTCCATTATTCATGTTAGTCCGCTGTTTATGATCACCGATGGAATCACTTTTAAGGATAATTTAACCGGAAGCGCGACTATTTGCAAACTTTCCAATCTGCCGTTATTAAGACTTTTCCCAAGGATTTTAAACTACCGCGCGGTATCCGATCTGTTCGAAGTTAGTTATTGTTGATTCGAGGCGAGTGGAATTGCCTCTGAGCTACGGAGGCCCTAATCGAAAATCGTTGGAACAATTTCTCGTGGGGGCGCGGACAAACGACGCTTACATTTCCCGCAATCCATTCTTCTTCGAGCGGACGTAGAAATACGGGGGCCGTCATCTCGTACCATAAATAAGACTTACGTATTACGACACAAAGTTTTTGTGGGAAGTCGCCCATAAAACTTGAGTTTTACCCTCGATGTTAGTACGGTCGACTGACGTCGCATATCACGCGTAAAGCGGCGGAGCGAATCCGAAGGCTATCGCTCGCCCCAAACCTTGTTAAGCATTTTACCTTCTCATATGTACGCTGGTATTGCTTCATATTTTGGAATAATCGAATGGACACAGTGCGTAATAAAATTGCGATCTATAAAACGGCAATCAACTAAAGCTGATAACCAGCAAAAATTTTGATAGTTAAAGTAGAATTTAAAATCGATGGTACATTTATTATGGATTATCAAGTATTTTCGTGAATGAAACCTTAAACGAAAAATTTTTCGCGAGTTTTTAGCATACTGAGTTCATCGTTGTAGGTTACTTTGAACAGTATCAATAAAGGGAGCAAAGGAAAAGAAGAAGGCATTAGAATAGGAACATTACACCTTTGGTTCTTAAAGAGATGCTATAAGTATGTCCGAATGGAGAGCTATCGAAAAGCGAGGTTTGGTGATGTCAAGCAGAAAAGGGATGTCTGAGAAAGCTTTGTGAGCCGCGCTCATCAAAGGCATTTGGAGAGGACTTTGTGTGGAATTGAACATGACAATCGCGACAACGGCAGACAGCGAAATCCTGATTTACGAAGCGACGTAGTTCTTCGCTTTTCGGGCGAATCGGCGGGCGATACATCTTTTTCTTAAAGAATACCGGCACTACGCGGGCAATGAAATCATAGCGAAATAATCTCTTGTGCATTGACTAATTATCTGATAAGAATGAAACAAGTGTCTTTGGCAAAGATAGAAGTCGTTTTTTGAAAACAAAAATAGATATTATTATTATTATTTAAAAAACACGTGCACAATATGCAATAATTGAGAATATGTGAGATATAGTAATAATGAAAGAAATTGCCTAAATAAATAATAATATCTTATTAATTCGCGCATAAGATGCTCGCGAAATATTGTTCGTTCCGGAAGAGACTGTTGCGAATCTATCGAAAGAAAAAGTATTGCTCTATAAGTAAGTCCAATGTATGGCCCTCGTAGACATTTTCACGAGGCAGGCAGAAGGAAGATAACGGCCTTTTTGGTCGAGCATCGAGCCATTTACGATATACTGCAGTGTTTATCCCTCGAACTTGCCCACTAACACCGAAACGTTCGGTGTATCGGGATTTCATCGCAAATATTGGTTCTGCGGTGGCAGGTGCTTAGACGGTTTGCAGATGCGCGTTAATACATGATATCGTTCCCGGTCAATTTATTAAGGAGCAGTGGCTCGAATAATCCCGACAAAATAATCCCGGGATGTGAGAATGAAATTTCGATATGTATTAAAGATGTATACGCGGAGAGATTGTAATATGACGGAGGAAGAATACAGTCGGGTTTATAATGCCACGTAAGTGACATGTAAATATCTGTTTTCGGATTGAAATTCTGGAATAGTTATTACTGGTCTAATCCATATTGAGTTATATCAGAGAGATATGTAATTTTTTCTTACAGTCTTCGTCGAGAAATAAATGAATTTTTTTCGCATGCAATTACTTGTGTTTGACGGAGTGGACGTATAAAATTTGCTCATAAAATCTTGCTTCTCGTTAATGAAAGGTCGTACATTTTAACCTGAAAATTCCACAGAAATACATTTGACAATGGATTATATTTCACGGATTAATTTATGAATTTCAATAAAATTGTATGATTTAGTTAATAATTTATGTGATTATTTGATACGTAAAGGAGATGATTATTGATTTATTAGATTGTGGAGCATTGTTTAATAGTATCGTGATTTACCACACAATAATTCGACATGGTTTCAATAATGTCGTGAAATAATGCATTGTAATTAATTTCTTACGTCAACTGGCGTGACTATATATTCTACTTAATAAAGAATGTTTATTATTTATCGAGTACTAGCGTGAGTTCCGTTTGCTATCATAAACCGCAGTGGTTAATCGGATTTATGTCTAAGAGTTCCAATACCGTTATGCTGCCTAAATATTGAATTCGATTTGGCAAATTCTGCGGTAAATGCATACTTTACTTACTTGCGCATTTCGTACAGCATTATTTATCAACTCAATAAAACAGTCACGCTTTCTATAATACATTCGTATTTTTGAACTATTTGGTTCATATATTGGTTCTTTACTTCAAAATAGATAGCGAGAACAAGACTGCAATTTTGTTCTGAAAAAATTAATTCAATTTTTTCAAATTTGTCACTTTTGAAACGGATGTGTGCTATGTTAAATCCTGACTCTATAAACTGCTTATGTAATTATTTTTGTATCAATTATACAAAAATTAATGATTATAAATAGATAAAATACTATAAATGCATAAGCAAGATGTAGGTGTATTTTTGCTGGCTATTCTAATGATTATAATATTATGTGCCTTTATATTCGACGACTGGATCTCTTTTTTGCAGCATATTCGTGGCAATATGAAGTATGTACGTTCGTATATGTTGCATATGACAAACATCATATGTGAAAGATGTCAACCGCGTGTATACTTTAACACACATCCGTTTGCAGTTCTTGTTCCAATGCCAGGCTTTGCCGCAGGCTATTTTTTCATACAGCACTAGTGAACTGCACGCCGTCGTACTTTTAAAACGAGTGCAGATAGGTGTATATTATTTTTATATTCTGATGGAATGTATACTTGTGTGTGTATCTATGATTGAGATTATAAAATTCGATTTATTTTTGCAATGTACATACGAGAGAGAAATTTTATATGAATTTTTTTACTATTACATTATTTATTATATTTGCATTTTATATATTATTACTGTTTATTAATCTATAATATCTACAAAAGGTACCTAAAATTTGGTAAAAAAAATTGTATATAATAGCAATTATAATTTGGTTTGACTATAAAATTTAATAGACATCTGAAGATTTAGCTCATGTAATTATCGTTGTATCAATTATTAAGAGTATATTTTTATCGTAAAACATTTCTTAGAAAAATATTTTATCAAAGATTTTTTTTTTCAAATCGAAATGCAATCGATAAAGCAATTTATTGCAAATTGTATAAAATTTTTATGAGAGGGAAAGAATATTTTTTACGTTTTGTAAGCGTCCTGGTTGTAAGCGGTTGTAAGCGATACGGTAAAAACAGAAAAGTCAAGGGCGTCTCAAACTATTTATTTTAATCTTCAACGTTTTGAAACCGTGTGACATTAGCACATAACTTTCGGCTCTGCTCAGATAGATACAGTTACCGGTATAGACAGAGAGAGAGAGTGCATATCTCGGTCGGCGGTGGTCGCGGTTCGGTGGCTGGAAGATTTAAAGCTCGGCTGGCTGAAATCGCAACCACGCGAAATCTACGTCATCGGACGATACGCTATTCCAACTTTGCCATACGATAATCGTCGGATTATTCAACAGTAACGATCGAATAGAATAATTCTGATCGGGTCGTCCGTAATAACGTCGTTTCATACGGCGGATCTCGGATCGACTTGAATTCGAACCCAATCCAACTCGAAAGCAAAGAGCTTAGTTAGTCACATTCTGCGAAGTAGGGATTAACTCGATGGCGAAGACGGGAGGGCAAAATGGAGTAGGGAAGAAAGAGGGATGAAGTCGGAGTGTGATATGTTATCGGTGCATGCGGTCACTACCAGCTAGATAGCGGTTCGAACTGATCGGTCAGCACATTGTCTCCAAGCGGTCTTATTCGCTATTGTGTTCCTGCAAGCACAACGCGAAGCTACGTCTCGTTCTCTGCACTTGTAATCATTGGTCTGATCTCAATTTTCTTGAATTGTTTATCGCCGCTCTTAGATTTTTGCTTATGTGATTGTAGTATACATCTATTTACACGTTTAATTTTTAATTTTTGCTCAATTGAAACAACGATAATTATATGATTATGATTTTTGAGGAATAAGAAAACCGATTAAAAATAAAATTTAGTTTGCAATTTTTTTGTTGATTTCATCGAAAATTAAATTAACTTTTTATATTTGAAAACAAAACTGCAATCTTATTTTGTAAAAGTATATTAATTTGAAAATCACTATGTTTAAACAATATTTATATCACACTTTTGGCGCTAAATGTGGCTACATATACATAATTATATTTGTCTCGTACAAAAATTGGGTACAATGTTTTTCAGGTTAAAAGTCAGTCATTTACATTTTTAGCGTTAAAACGTGCATAATAAAACTTTATTCTTTTCTAACTTTTATTGCTGTTTATTTAGTGTGAAACACACAACAGTTTTTAATAAGGATTATAAATGCATCAGCAAATGTATGTTAAGAGTATCACATGGCTTTCCTTTATGCCATTCACTACACCGTTGCCTTGAGCTCTTTCGTTGAGCAGCAAAATTTCAAAAGAACGAACCGTCGGTTATATATCAGGTTGTAAGGTTCTATTTAACTATAACTAGACTTTAACTAGATTAGAACTTTAATCATATTTCATCCAGAAAATTGCTTCGTTAAGATTATTTGGGAAAGAAATTTTGCGCATGTTTACCGGGAAAACATCGAGAAACATCTTTAATTAGAAAAGAGATCGACCTTTTCCTGAATGCGAGTAAGCGTTGCACACTATCGTGGGAAATACAGCAACACGGTTGAAATAGACACTTGTGGAGGCTAGGACTAACTTTGCTTCTCGTGTAGAGAATATCTCGGGAGGAGAGCATTTCTTTAGGGAAAACGATAAAATAAAGTAAAACGACCCATAAACGTAACGTTATAGGACTATTTATTTGAGAACCGTGTTCCCGAGCTTTTTCGAAGGTGATGTACATTCGTACGATCATGTCGATCCTCGCAAAATAGCAGGCAACGCGATCGGATTTAGTGATATATTTGGCGCTACGAGTTTCGCGCTAAACAGCGCCGTCGTTTCTATCGCGCGAGAGTTTTCAAGGAAGGGAGAATATTTGATCGCGGTATAACGAGGGAAATATCGATGATGCATCATGTAATGCGGCTGACATGCCAGAATTACCCATAACCTACATACGTGAGCCTTCACGTGCAGCGGTAGTTATGTCGGGGATGTAGGGCCAACGTTACCGCGTACGTTGGTCACATGTATCTAATTAGACATCGCGAACCACGGGTAGCCGATATATCGCGGCCATCCCATTAATCCCTCGAACCAAAACATCTCTGAAAAAAGTATCACTTTAATTAAAGCTTATTAAATTTTACTTAATTATAGCTTTAGTCAGATTAAAAATGTGAAACTTTTGGTGCATTTTTTCACTTTTTAAAAATGTATACTGGTAATTTTATTAAATTATTTAGAGTTTATAAAAGTAAGAAAAAAAGAGCGAAAGAGTACATATATATTTATTAATAATTTTTAACCAGAAGCGATTGTCGATTGATGTTTCGATTGAAAGTTGAAACCTATGCGCCGACGCGTCAAAGGTGATACATTATCCGATCTGCATCTTTTGTGGCTGTATTTGCGTCTCGCGAATAATCGCGGGATTGTTCGTGAGTGCTGCGCTGCGCTGCGGTGCTTTTGGAAGCACAGTATATATGCAGATTCTATTGTAGATGGAAGTTGCAAACGACCGATGAATGCAACATGTAGGTAAATCTGGCAAAAGGGAAAATATGCCACGATATTATATACATCGCGAGTGTCGTGTTCATATAAAGTACGTGGAACGTGGGTTTAATTAAAATAGCAAGCATAAGCACATAAAAGTGAAAAAGTAATAGAGCTTTTATAATGTATTGCATTGTGGATTAACAATACTGTTTACGTTTGTTTCTCCAACTTAATCATCCACATTTCTAAATGGTAGAATCTTTTTTTATTAAGAATTTATCTTTAACTTTAAAAAAAAATAACATTTTAAAAATGATAACATTTTTAATGATCGTTTGTGTTAGAGAAGAAACGTAATATGATCTCCTTTTCTCTCTTTCTCTCTCTTTTTCTCTCTCAAGCTGTTTTACGATATTTCAGACTTAGAAAGTTTGCGAATAAAAAAAATTGTGGATTGTTCTAATGCATAAATACATGAGGCTGTGGCGTAGTTCTAGAATAAATTTGCTTGAGAAGAAAAAATGTATTAAAAACGTGGTAACAATATTATTGCACTCTTTCAGCATGCATCGCTGTATGCATGCGAGCATACAATGTATAATAATATATGTGCGATAATGGTGTAATATAACGCCATGACTTTTATTAGGCGCTGTAACCGACACCGAGTTTAAAGACGATCGACCACTAGGAGACGTAAATGCGCAATTCCGATTATAATGGCAAAGCAATGTGACTACGTGTCTACTCTTTATCTAATATTTTATGAAGATACGACAAAGTTAACGAAAATATTTATTGTAAAGAGCAGCATTAAAAAAACGAACGAGCGGGTGCGAAATTACATCAAGTAGCCAAGTACTTCACGTATTGTCAGTTTGCCGAGGACGCTAAGCGACTTGGATTCGATCGTATCAACGTAAGTGACGGATCGTCCTTCCCACTTGAGACTAGGAGATTCTTGAGAAAAGCTTTTAGGACGTTCTTGGGGTGAACGCACATTACGCTCTTGGAAGGAGAGACAGACATTTTATCCAAAATTACCTTGATTTTATGTTTATTTCCTCTTATTTATGCGATTTCTTGTGCTTTCGCTCCCTCACGCACGTTTGTATCTGTTATTGGAAAATGTTAAAGCCAAACTATATTGTATTGACAACGCGCGTCAGACGTTCGACATCAGATTGACGAGATATCTCTTCCAAACGTCAAATAAACGTCATCAAGTCGCGTGATAACTCGTTCAAAGCGACAGTTGAAGTGCATTGAGCCGTGAGATAATTCGTTTATGAGTGTGAAGAGGTTAGACAAGTCGCGCAACGTTCGTTTACAGTACAATAACGAAGTGTAAGCTTCGTATTGTAAAAAATACACAAGAATGCCAATGAAATACATTGTTTATTGTTTTTCGTATAAGCTTGCTCGTGCAAATAAAATTGTAAAAAACGGCAAATTGTGTGGTTATCTGTGGAATTTTTGCAGGTCTGCATTTTTGCAGTGCAATTTTTGCATGACTGGGTCATTCTGTTATATCAAAATATTAGTTACGTTAATATTGATTTTATGGAAATGTAATAATTAATGCACATAGACAGACAATGTATAAAATAGATATCTGTCTCATTCTTTCTGATTCGTTTACGATTTTATAAGAATATTAACTGTTACACACTATTAATAAGTTACATACTATTATGCATGAATATAATCGGAAATATAATTATTTAATTACAATTGTAATCTGAATATCTGATGGCTAACTATTGCATTTCTACTAAAATTATGTCAGTTATCAATCCTTCAAATTTCTGCCTTAGATTCAAATCTACTAAGGTCTATGAACGTTAACCTAATTTTGTTTCCTTGTCTGTTACACAGATAATATAATAATCTAGGAAGATATTGAGAATTGTTAGTCGGGTTTAGTCAATTTTAATTGTCATTGAAATCCAGTTTTAGAGCTCATTTAATTCGTAAAACTCAAATTGCATGTATATTTATATAGAAGAAAGAAAGACTTTAATAATATTAATAAAATGAAAAATAGAGTAGGTATACATGTATCTTGTTTCGAGTTTGAAACGCATTTTGTAGATGTTAGTAAATCTATCATAATGAATCAATGAAGTATATTCGCAATTGAAAATTTCTGAATAATTAGATAATTAAATTTTCCTTTTAATTTCCTCAAATATTTTCTTCTGAAAAATTCAAGAAGCTAAATGAAATTTATCAGCGCAACGGAGAAGTCGAGATATTTTTATAAATAATTAAAATAAGTAATTATGCAACATTGAAATAATTTGCATTCTGCATGAAATCTGGTTAGGAATAAATTATTTTGAATTAGTTTTCTTCTTCTACTTATTTTATTTAATTAGTTTAAATTGGTATCGGCAGTATATATATATATTCGTCTTCTTCTATTTTTTTCAATTAATATCTATATAAGGCAGATCTTTATTGGTGTTAATGTCACTAATCTCATGATATATTAACGACTTCGGTATGTATGGCACGAGGGAAGATTAAGAATTTTCATTTAGCCACGTTTCTCGAGCGAATTCCATCACATCGGTGAGATGAGTCGCACGTGGACTAAAGACCCTTTTTCCGCCCTACAAGAATTTACATTTTGATCCTGCTGATGAGAATCTACAGAAATGCGAGTTTCCTTGTATAATCAATATTAAAGTTTGTATTTGCATTTCCCCGCTAAACATTAATGCACAAAATCTTCCAAAGAGATTCTCTTGTTTTCACGAGCACGTAAATATCGCTTTGCGTCCGTTGAAACGGACATATTTTTTTTTAAATTCAACTTTCAATATCATAATCGTTGCGTAAAAGCATTCTATAAATCCTATAAATCCTTGTTTGAACACATAATTGCGTTTCGAATATCCCGAGGTCACGCGATTGCCCGATACGGTGAACTCGTAATAAGCGAAATGGCCGCGGGCTTCTACGTATTAAAAATATCGAATATTGCAATCTATGATATAGTAATCCGACGAATGAGGATCCGGTGGCGCGCCTTAAGAGGCGACGTAAATTCCCATGAATGGTTCCTTTAGGGTTCCATCCTTACGAGAGGCCGCGAGCGATCTCTGGAAAAACGAGATGATGGACAAGCGTTCTATCAACGTCCATCTTTGGCCGGAAGTTTACTGCGGTGGTTACTGCGTCTATCTCTGACCAGTTTCCGTTTCGCCGGATCCATTTCTCCGTGTATAATGGTATCTCCACGACCAGCGTCCGATCCCGAGGGGGAGATTCGCCATCGGACGCGCCATATTTTACTTAGAAAGAATCCGCGGCAGGTGGCCGATACGAGTGCTTATAACTGTTAATGTATTCGTTCGCTCTGCATTTCTACGCAAGGGCGATTATATATTGTGCGATTATAGTACGAGAAATATCTTATCGCGATACGGTACGAGCGACCCGGGCTGCAAAATCATAAGTAAGAAGGACTCGCTGCAAACTTCTAATTAGTATGTCGATAAAGCTTTTTGCACGGTCCGCTGCATAGCTCTAGATCGCCGCACGCGATATCGTCGTATGAATAATTTTAGAGAAAGCGCTATCTTGCAAAGGGTTTACGAAACATGAGTGTTTCCACTGTTGAATATGCGCGCACTATATATTTGAGATGCATACATCGCTTTACGATAATGCACGCACAGAAACTGCGTAGAACGCCAGCGGTCGGGAAAGGTCGCGGACTGATCATTTTGCACAGCGGCGCTTTGTGCTTGGCGTTTATATCGCTTTGCGATACCAGATGCGGCGTCATGATAAAGGAAAAGATTGCCAGTCAGAGAAACGAATGCTTCGGAACAATCTTTCGAAAAGCGTTCTCGAAATGTTCGTCACGTCTGGCGTTTCGCGAGTCGCCTAATCGATCGACGCTTCCCTGGGGTCGCCGATTTTATCGGCGCACGCCTCCCAAGTGCAGTCACTCGCGCGGAACTTTTACAATTTCACCCGGTTAGAGATGCTTGACTTGCGATAAATTGGCACCGTTGGCCTAAGAGACTGTCGTATTGTGGGGAAAACAGTCTGGTTGGTCATATAGCGCCCGCTCTTTACGCGCTCTTGACGGCGAGGCACATTCGCGAAACTTTTAGGTGCCATAACACATACCCGCTCTTATTTCACAAGGAACGTGCGGCACACTAAAAGCTCGACGATGCCGGGTGAGTTACCTTCGAGACACGTGCTGCGCTTTCCTTTTTCCTACCGGTTGATTCAAAAACATTCCGATGACGTGCGCGGGAGATTGAAAAATAACATTGTTCAATAAACAATCACTGCAATATTTTTTTTTGCATTTTTTTGTTCGCTCTGCAAAGCATTTCGTCTTGTATCGAGTGCGGCGACCTATTTTTTTTTTTTTTTTTTTTTTTTTCGAGAAACAGTAATTCTAGCAAGATCCACGCCAGCATCTGCATTGTGCAACGTTTCTCCCGAGTTCATTCTCCGCAATCTCATCGGTACGGTGGTGTACGTTTCTCTGTGACAGCTTTGCTTAGATATCACGCTGTTAATGCTTATTCGGCACCGTCGCGCTCGCGGAGTGGCACAACAATCGATAAGATCCGTTTCACGGTAATGATACGCGCCACCGGCTCCCGTTATGCAGATGCGAATACACGAGCGGCGCACACGCGCGCACGGTGTGCGAACAAGCGTACGTAGCGCGTCGACATTCGCCGTTGTTTGCTCCGCAAAAAGTCACTCGTGTCGCGCGCCGCGGAGAGCGGTTGAACGCCGCCAGGTTTGCGCGTCGTCGATCGGCCCGTCGAGAGAAAGACATCAAAGTCGTGAAACTCGAGATCGAAATCAGACGCGCGATGTACCTGGGAAAAAGCAGTAACGGTTTCACGGTAAAACCGGGAGTTTTCCAGAGTGTCGAGAGGAAGAGCGGGAGGGAGAGAGATAAAAACGGAGTGAGTGAGTGAGTGTGCGGCGAGGTGGTTCGGTCGAAGGACGGAGGGGTGAAGGGAAAACGTAACAGGGTGGAAGTGGCTGCCGGTCGCGGTGGGGGTTCGGAGGACGGTGGTGGTGGCGTGGCTACGAGGGGGTGAGACAGGGGAGAGTGGGGAGCTACCGAGACGGAGAAGATCGGACTAGGGATAGTGACGGCACCGGGGGTAGACGCGATGCCGGGCGGTAGGGGTGGCCACACGGGGGTAGGGATGGCGGTACGACTTTGGGGGTTGGAAGCAGCTGAGAGCAGTGCGAGTAGGTCACACCGTCGAACGGAGTGGCAGTACGCGTTTTGGCGAACGGCGAACGATTCGTCGTCTCACCGGAAGACGGCCCCGATAATCTTTTGTTATCCTCGTCGGCGACTGAGGCGACTCTTTTGCCCTCTCGCACCCCTCAAATGCACGACTATCCTCTTGCGCGCGGGATAAAGGGCCTGGACGGTGCCCTCTCGTTCGCTCGCTATCACTTTTGAAACGGCCCGCCCTCAGACTTGCGATTCTATCTTGAACGATCCAGACTGTCCTCGCGGCAAAGAACGGCGATCGAATGATTCTTGAGCGGTCGTGGGTTTTTATCAGCCGAAGACACTCGCCTTAGTCGCTGCAACGTTGTCCGGAGAGAGAGAGAGATCGCGGATCGATTTCGGGGTTCGCGAGAGATTCGTTATCCTTGTATTTTCATTCTCTCCTCGCCACCTCGTCAAAAGGATAGTGAAACACAATTGAATTTCCACTCTCGATATTGTAATATTAGATATGTGCGATTATAAATAAACTCGATACCCCTCGATAAACGAAAACAACGAAGGAAAGTTAAGTGGTGAAAGAAGAACGAACGAAGGGGGAGAGAAGGAGAGATTTTTATGGTGCCTTTTTCGTGGTGCGTCGTATCCCGCCGAAATTGCCGTTTCTTTCACACAGTGCGTGTGGAAGAAGGGTGTCTCGAAGAAAATAAACTCGACAAGAGAGGAACTCGGGCATGATGAAACTCGCCACGACCCACGCTCCGGACTCGTCGAGGGGTGTATAATGTGATCATCAGGGATCCTGTTGTTGTCGCCCAAGGCGTCCAGTTGTTGTTGTTGCGTTCGCGTTACGTTGTTTGTTGTTGATTTATTGAGCGCGGTCACATGAGCTCGGTCTTCCAGTGCGTGTAGCTAAAAAAAAACTCCGCGCACTTCCGGTGCCCCGGTCGCGGGACGGTTCGATAACACACGCGCATACATCATATACATACGCGCGCGCGTGTCATATTTTTACACGCGCACGCCATTAGCGACACTTGCGTAATCTAGGACATTGAAGAGCGTTCCACAATTGTGTGATAATTTTAACGACCGCTATTCAATGAAACATAACGAGCGAGCCAGCCAGCCGCTTGGAAATTGGGTTAAATAGAATAACTGAAACTTCCAAACCATCGACTCGAACTTCCGAACTTGTACCGACCTAGTGTGCTTGTCGATGATATTTCTTTTGTAAGGCACTTTTGCTTATCTTTTAAAATAGACGCTCCTTCCACCGACAAGACGCGACCAATGAAAAGATAATAAAAACGAGAGACCGCGAGGGAGTAAAGTCAACGAGAAATAAAGAAGAAAAGTTATATAAGTGGGCGGCGGAGAAAGATAACAGCGTAAGCACACAGAGGAAGTAGCGGAAGAAACCGTGTAAGCTTGCCGAGACGGACGGCAAGTAGTAGAGCAGTTACTCGATAGCGACGCACGTTGGGTCGATAGCGCGTGGTCGAAGGTAGGAAAGGTGAATTACCTGCGTCAACGAGAACATCGAACCGGTCCAACATCGAAACGACCCAAGCTCGCATATTGCGAGCCTACCGTCATTATCGTAAATCGTTTCTTCCTCCACGAAAACACGAGAAATTTGTATAGTCGCGCGGAAAGGGACCGAGGCGCGTAACCGGTGAGGATACCGAATGATGAAACGCGATACATCGATGAGCCGCCAGCGGATCGACAAGGAGCACGCAGAGTGCGTCGCCATTGGGAGATAAACCGCGAGCGGGGACAAGAGAGCGATCATTTCCGGCGGAATATCCTCCACGACGGGCGATTGAGTCGATTGAATTCGCGGAACGCACGGCACATCGAATACTCTCTGAATCCTCTTCTTGTCGCAGAGGTAACGGTTGAAAATGGAAATTGCGGCATCAGCTATGTTGGACGGCCTGAAAAACAATCGTATCGGCAAGTTGGCGCTGTCGCGGTTCTTGTCGCAGAGTCTGTGAGTAAAATAATCTCGTGTGTGGAGCACGAAATTGATAGGACAGCCCGAGACATCGACGATGACGAGTGAAATATGATGCACGCGTATATAATGCCTGCCGCATGTATGTGTATATGTTTGTGCATGCGAACAAGTTTCCTTGTGGACATGTCAACGCTAAACAACATTCTCTCATACAGCGATATCGCATTAAACGTCTTGGGAAGAGAAATGTTAGAAGGATCATAAGATTTCACAAAAAGGTTTCATGAAAATTCTAAACTCCAGTCAATTATTTTGAATGAATTTTCAATAAATTTGCGCGATTTCACGACACCGTAGAAGGGAATTTTCTCTCTTAACTGTGTTATACGCCGGGTTGAATATCGCAATTTGATTTTTCCGCTACTACGTCACGCGATCTCGCGCGACAACTTTATTTTTCCGAAATTGATTTTCCTGATCGATGCTCTTCTTCCCGATGATGCGATTTCATAAGTGTCGTCGCCGTGACTTTCCTTTGTGATCCGGCAATAAAACACAGGTTGGACACGTAACCCGTAGTCCGCACTTTATCATGCGAGATAACTCACGAGGTATATGTCGTAGGGGCTGTTGAAAGCAATAAATTAATTGGGTGAATATTAGTTCCGCCGGGATGGCTGCGCTCGTGTTACTCTACACGTAATTATATAGGGCATACCACAGCCGTGATAGCTAAATGTCAATAATGTATTCTAGTTAGCGTAATAAACTATATAGGAACGGTGTACGAATTTATATTATGGCTCCAATCTGGAATTGTTTGAGAGAGAGAGTTTTACAATGCATTATATATTATATAAATAAGCCCATCTTATAAATAAACATCTGTCGGAAATAATTATCGGTGATCGCGATTCGATTATAATAATGTGAAATATTAGAATGCGATAAGCATTAATTTAATCAAGGATGTGATACTCGCGCATTATTAAATACACGTTCGGTTTTGCGCGTAATTTAAACCAAGTGAAAATGATTATTTATATGCAAAAACACATTCAATGTCTCGGTAATAAACTGTGCAATTTCATTAAATTAATATACATGTTACAGATATGCAGATATAAATGTATTTCTTACGGCACGTTAATTCGATTGATTAATCTCTAATGAATTTAACTTTCATAAAATTCGTATGCAGCTGTTACTTTTTTACTGATGTTGCGATCGTTGATACTCGACCTTCCTCAATCAACGTAAGCGTTGACTCGTGGATTTACAATAAACACAATTTTACGGGCGTTTTGTTGTCTCGGATACGGTTGGATGGTTTTTACACACTCATCTAAAGTGCTCTCTGGTAGCGCATTTCCGAAAATCATTCTTTCCTTTCGTTTTTGCTCCGCAATCATATTTTTACAACGATCAGAAATTTGTGACGACTCAATCTCTGACAGAAATGGAAAATTTGGTTTTCATGCTTTATATATTGCGGTACTCGAAGAAATATTATATCATACGTTATAGAGGAAAGCATTTAAACGTTATTAAATATCGTATTTTCAAATCAGATTAAATTCTTCCTTTATAAAACGATTATAAGGCAAAGAAGTGGAATTTTACTGAAATATTACAATCGAGTAAGTCAGTAATTGGCCCGTAAAGGCGACCTATCTATCAGGGCAAGCACCCTACATAACAAAACGTACTTAACCGTAGGTTAAGAACCACTTAGCTCGATGAGATATAGTGAACAGAATCAGGAGTGATCTGACGCGGAAAATGAAGTGCATATATTGACACATCAAGTTATTTAATTCTTTCGAGTATAGTGTCGTATTGTGTAGCTTTAGAAATGACACATTTATTTTACAAATAAAAAGTCTTAAAATAGTGGATTAAACATAATTTACGTGTTTTATTCTTTGTCAGTTTAGATTTTTATCGTTTTTAGTATTGTATCCTGTTTTCTATTTTTTTAAAGCGTAGGAAATTGTCATATTATATTTTTCAGAACGATGTATTCTACGAGAAAAATATGACGAGAGATTTTGAATTAAAATCTCTTCAACCTGAAAACTCCTTTAAGTCATATAATCTGATCTTCCGCTTCCGCAAATCGTGGTTACATCTATGAGGAGTAAATATAGTATTCGACACCTTCTTATAGCTCTTATCAGATTAAAGTCCATAGCTTTTTCGCAGCACACATTCGAGAAAAGTATGATGGATTTCATGCCGCGAAATTCTCGTGTCACAACATATCTCGTGTCTGCCACTTTCTTGCACTTGTTTGTTTCATAACGCGGAGTGCGGAGTAATAAATCGTGTATGCTGTTTCTCGTAAATACACAAAGGAATTATCGCGCAGAGAAATAGGAATGCTACGATAAGTTGATTATATCTATAATTAAGAAAATTCTTCAATTTAACGCGACAGAGGGATATAAATTGGTTAAGTTTTTTTCGAAACACGATTTAATTCATTCTTGCAGATTTTTAATTAAGTCATTATGCGCTACAAATATTCTACTTGCCGTGAAATAATTTGGTTAAAAAAAGTCTTTGAGTTACGATCGAGTCATTTGTGACTTCGGAACTTAGTTACTTGATCTTGGAATTAATAACTTTAGAAAAATCACATCTAGTAACACTTAGTTTCTGTTTTATATTTAAAGAAATTAAAAATTATGTAATATAATCAGTAACATATATACGCAATGTAAGATAAATTTTTTATAGATTATCGTATATAAGAGATACTCTCTCTTGTGTATGTTATTTTAATTAATATACTTAAGACATTAAGAACGCAGCAGTCATACTTTGTGAAGAGATTAAAGATTTCTTGACATTATCTCGTAATTAGAATGGACTTTTTACGACACTTATCTCCGATTCGAAAGCAAGGAATTTTATTCGAAAAATAGTCGCTCGAATGCAGCCAATTTACACTATTTCCGATTGGACAACCATCATATACCTTTTTACTGGAGGAAATTATTTCTACGTGACGGACATGCAATTCTGATATAGTACGCGATAAATGAAATTGCAAAATTCCGGTATAATTCGCGGTAAATGAGGTTGCTGGTAACTGAAATTGTCTACGTGTTTCGTTTGTGATAAAACAATATGGCTCCGGGATATTTATAATCTACTGGTCTTTAAGGAAATGAGCGAGGAAACTTGTCTTGATATCTTTTGTTGTCTGACAGGTACGTAGATCTTTTTAGTGGCATTTATTTTAGTAACAGTTTAAGAGATTGAAATCTTGATATTGAATATCTCTTTAATTCTCATCTAGGAATAATATTTTCAACAAAGTGACAAAATGTGTATGTTACATTATTTCGCGCGCCAAGCATAATATTTACTTTGCTCGTGCGTACTCGGAAATTTTCAAATGAGAGCTTTCTCGTTATGCTATTGAAAACTACTTAAAACACCAACTCGCACGTAGCGGGAATTCAACCAACTCCATAATCTTAACTATTCCGTAATTTCAATAAAGTTGTGCCTCTGCGCTGAATTAACATTCGCAAATCGTGTAATGCGTAATTCATATAGAACGCGTAGTATTAAATTGCGCAAGAATACATTCGAGAGGAGTCGTAAATATTTCAACGTGTTCGAGAAATTTATGGTTTGATTATACAAGATCACATTTTGCATACACACATTAATTAATACACGCTTTACTCGCGGAATAATGTGCTAATTACAAATGCAAAAATTTGTTTGATAAAAATATTATTTCGTTTTATGCACAATAAGTCGTCGAATATTAGCGTACAATTTCCGATGTTTTTTCGAAAATTATGGTGAAATTCTTAACGTGTTATACGAGAAAATATGATTTAATTATGATGCAGGAAATGTGTTTTTGTCAGGTCGGAAGTTTGACGTCATAACCATAAAATACACACTTGATCGACTTGTCTGGCGTTCATGATGTCGCGAATTTTAAGACGGTTTTCCGTCGTAACCGTAAAGCGGAATCCGTACGATGACAAGTGAGATAACAATGTTCGCTCGATACTATCGTTCATACTCTCGTTTGGCAAACGTATGGAGAAATAAAATATCGCGATGCGTGCACCGACGCTTGCATTAGACGGAAGTGCACTCCAAGCGAATTTATCGCTCTTTTCGGGTGATAGAGCAAACGGGCGTTGCTACGTTACTGTAGGTGAATTATTGCAATTAAAGTACGTCCGCGCCCGGTAGACGAGATGGGAACCGGGGAAACCCAAACTCCGTAAAATTGCCATTAACTTCTGACTGTGTACTTTTTTCCGAGATCAGCGCTCGCTTAATACAACATTATTTCAGCGAATCCCGATACGGTGGAAAAAAGAGAAAATGTTGGATGTGGAAAACGATAGCGTTTGCATTTTGATTGCAATATTTTTTAGCAGTTTTCCATGATCCTTACATTTGCAATATTTTTTTGTCAAGTTTTTAAAGATAAAAAAATTATGAATATGCTGAATAAATTTTTGATTCGGAAAAATGTATTGAAAATTCTGTAAGAATACTATCTAATAATTTTTTAAATAAATGATACTTGATAAAAAAATTTAGATATTTATTGATTTTAAAATTTGCTTTTTGTTGTATTTTAATGTAAAAAGATTGTATTTTTAAATAATTATTTCATGACCTAGTTTCAATTTATAAAGGCTATTCTATAGAAGCGATCGTTAGCGATATATAATCTGACCGTTGCAAAAGCTCAAAACTATTTTATTTTTACGTATTTTGTACTATATAATCTATTCCCGTAACGTATCAACGCAAATTACAAGGGTAGAGCCATGCGAATCATTCAGTACATGTAATTAAAGGAGCGTGAAATGTGTGTCCGTTTTTATCAAGTTGACAAACGATTGAACTCGGTATTATATGTATGCATCTGCTTGTATGCGTTTCTACATTCCATGATGCATTAACATCCACTGTACACATCGTGGCCTTAATTACCGTCTCGCGAGCGGGAATAACAGACACAGGATCGAATTAAAAATGGAGCGGTAGGAATTGTAAAATGTCAAATAATGGAAATTAATATTTAGTACTGAATTTAAAGTACACTTTAACAGAATTTTTTTAAATTTAAAAACTTGAGATTATTAGTAATTCAAATGTATATGAACATCATCATGCGTTTAATATGCAAATCAATGCTAGAATAAAAAATTCAGGAAAATCGATGTTTAATAAAATCTGAGACACTCGAGAAGAACGATAATAATGCAAGAGCCTTTGTGAAAAAAGTTGCCTTAAGTAATAATCAATAGTTTCCGACTTCCATTGTGGTACGTTGATAGTCATTTTGCATAATAATTACATTCGGCTATTTTGGCTAATGTTTCCTCGATTATTATTTGGAATACTCAGCACAACTGCCGTGAGAAGTAGTTGGCAATCTAATCGTAGCTCTGCGTACCATGTGCATCGTGAAGATAGGGCTCTGGCATAATGCCAGACTCTACCCGCACGATGCTATCGCGCGGGCGATGATTTATACATGTTATATGGGTACAATCATCGTTCTAAAAAAAAAACAACTAGAACTTCGCTGTTAATTCGAAAACACGTTTAATTTGAATTAAGATCTGCGAATATTTTGCAAATTTCAAGAAATTTGAGCTTTGAAAATGACAATTTTTATAATAATTTGACGCAATAAAGACCTATTCTGAATTAATGAAAACTATCTAAAACTATCACTAATTTACACATATAAAAGATATACTCAACGTTCTAATATTTCATAATAATATATTATAATAAACTTGACATGTGATTTATTTAGTTTATTTATTAACTGAGCAATTAAAACTAACAAACATATATTTCGATCACCGGTACTAACTTATCAAGCCTTCAATCGCAGCGGCAGTTCGTTAAACTTTGGGTTTTCTTCCGCGTGAGAGAAAATGATTCCAATTTCCTTGTACCTTTAGGAGCGGCCCGCTTTCTGCTATTTTCTTCCGTCGGTTCTCACGGGCTGCGTGTGACTCGCTCTTCCGACGATTGAGTGGTAACTCGTGTTGTTTCCAGCCGAGAGCTTGAACGTTCCGCGCCGCACACTTTCGTCCGCTAATTGATTTATCGCCCGCTAACTACCAGAGAATATTGATATTGATCGAAATTATCGATATTCTCATACCTAGCCTAATCCCGGGCTCTAATTAATTTCCGATCACGGTGAAAAATATGTCAATTTCCGATGTGTGACGTAGAACTTTAGGAGAGCGAATTTACGTGATACGAGCTTACATGAACTCTGTTATATTATAGCCTACATATTACCTACTTTTTTGGAATTCAGAGCATGTTGATTTTTTTTTCAAAAAAGTTATCGATAGATGCGCGTATATTTTGGAAAAGTTTTTGATAAGAAAAATTAATTGCACGATGAACATAAATAAAATCAAATTGAATGATTGCCAGAATAATATCGGTTTTTATGTACTCTTTCCTGTTTTCGTTTAAATATTCTATATGTATCATAAATGAAATTGTTTCGAGATATTACTCAATACTTATTTGTGTTGGTTGTTTGATTACTGCGTAACCGAGTTCAATTAAAATGGAACTCGATCGTGATGTCTAAATATAAAATGTTTATATTTTAATAAATTTGTGCAATATAATATACACTATATATTGTACATCTTTCGCACTTATAATTATTGGCAAGCATGTCGATACATTTATTTCGATACCTTGTGATGTTGGCTGGCCGTAAAAATGTGCAGAAAGATTGTAATAACAAAAATAATACACGTAATGCATTTTTTGGACCCAAAAATATCTGAAAATTGCGTAAGATACAAAGAAAATAAAACATTTTTTTGTTTCCATTTTATCAAAAGTTATTGAAATCATTGGTATATTTATTTTTTTTTTTCAAGTAATTTTATACATTTTCGTATTTAACTTAATATATTTTACGCGCGCGATATTATTTGCTTGACTAAATACTTGTTTTATTGTTAGGTTTTTTGCGGTTTAGGTATTTATATGACGATGTGATATCGATGTAAAAAATTCAAAAATAATACCTGTGCAGTGGCCAGCGCATAGAGCGAGAATCAGAAATGCGTCGTAAAAGTGTCCCGCGCCACCTGCGTGCTCGCAATTGTTTCGGATTATATGGCCACCACGCGTTGCCTGATAAATCCCTATAACGGTCAGTTATAAACTTCATGAAACGAGTTTACCTCTCGGTTACACATCCCACCGACCTATTCAACGATGCTTCTAATCTTATAACATGCAGGTTGTTCATTGCGAACGTTACTTTCTTTTCTCTAGCTGCTCTTTTGTCCCCGCAGACTGTGATATTTCGCTTAAAAGATTTTCCTCGAAGGTTTAATCTTTGAAGTATGTAATTTTTGTAATTGGTCCATTATCTAAATGAAAAGTAAGGCTTTTTTCGCCGCAAAACGAAATGATACTTTATCATCGAAATTAGTGCGGAACGATCTAAATATTACATGTTGAAACTTACGCTCCTCGGGATAAGTTCATGTAAATTGGTCCCCTTGGTTGAGGATAAGGTGTACAAAATTTTAAATTAAAACTTGCTGCAATGTTTTAATGTATCTAGATTATATGTTTAAAACGAAAAATTGATAAAAATGTTCACATTTTAAACTGGGCGATTTGGATCATGTCGACGTCGCTCACATTTGAAATTACTGGCTGTATATTTAAGTATTAAACCTTAAAAAAATAACAAGAAATAAATTTTACTTTATATTTATTAAAAATACATTCTTTATGCATTCACATTTTACTGAAAGAAAATTTTAAATTTAGTTATTTTGCGATATTTTGCCGATATTTTCTACAGTCTTAAACAAATTTTAAACTGTTTATTGTAGAACTGTATTGAGATTTCGTATTTTATAGAAAGACTTTACTTTGAACTTCTTGACAGAATTGAATTCTATTCTCTCGGTGCGGTGTATAGTGACAAAGGATTCAAATTGTCATGAGTTACAATTGTTGCAATTGATCTTAGCTATCCTTACCTTATGTCACCATTGTGTTTTCATTGTCAGTTTACATCGGCTAATCGAAAACTCCTAGCGTTTCAGGCGTAAGAAACAGTTTCGGAGTTCTAGTGATGAATACTCGCCTGACAATATGATTACAAGGTAATAATACTAGTATCGACTATAATTTTCTGAAGCAGACGCTTATTGTTTCGTCGATATCTCTCTTTTCTTGGCTTCTTTTTGTGTCTTTCATGTGGCCAGGTTACTCCCGTAACTTATTGTTTCTCCTTTTTGATGTTAGATGTAAAATAAATTTTTTTTCTGCAAAATTCAATGGTGTATTGTATTCGACGCACATATCCAGCGTAACAAACTTAAAAAAAAAAAAAAAAAACAGTGAAAATAATGGCAACATAACAGATAAAATATTGCGTTCACTGCTATTAATGCGTGCGTGGGTGTACATACTGCGTTCTCCAAATAATTGCAATTTTATCACAAACCTCTATGCGAGTGAGATTCTCGTTTCAGTCCGTTTCATATTACGTTTGAGGGACAAGAGGGTACGCTTCTTCCGATACATTCGTCCCTTTGTACTCTGCCTACGCGGATGCAAATAGTTTTGAAACGTCCTACACTTGTCCGCTAATGCCTTACGTTCCGTTCATAAACAGCGATTCGCGAAACATTATCTTCCGCTATGCTGCGAAACACATAACGGCGAAACGTTTTGCTGCGGAATTTTAATGCAAAATGCTTGAACAAAAATATGGAAGAAAACAGTAATAAAATTACAATTTTGTCTTAGTGCATTGCAGCATATTTTTGCGTACTATATCATATTGGTGACACATTCATACGGAATGTAAAAATCAGACTGATTTTGCAGTTGTGTGTGTGTGTGTATTTTCTCGGGACACATAAAAATACGTTTTCAAGTGCAGAAGTATTCGCGAGCATCTTGCCTGTCAACGCAAGTAGTTATAGCTATTGTGCGAGATGCTTCTACGAAATTACATTACCATATCGTAAAAAAAGGCAAGGCGGACATCCTTACCTGAATAAAAGGAGCATTTCCACGAGGACCATATTGTACAGTCGCGCAATCACGAATACAGATTGTAGGAAAATTTATGTATGTTAATCACGATACGTTTCTTTGATTAATTGGATCGTTTTAAATTAAAATATTTGCTGCAGGCCGTCTATTTTTAATGTTTTTCAATATGTAGAAAATTGATTGAAAATAGCAGAATGAACGACGGCTTGTTTTTCCTCTAATCAGATTTTTTTACTTAAAAGAGATTGAACTATGTTTGCAAGAAAAATAAGAAAAAATTTACGACACGAGATACTGAGAACAAAGTGTTTGAACTCATACGAGGTAGAATTTCGCGACGACATGTCGAAGTGACCAATCACCGATAAGACACGAACGCTGCTCTCGCGTGACACGATTAATTCTGCTTTACGGTAGGGCGCCTTCTGTTAACTCGAAGGAATACATGGTATAACCCTTTGCTTCCGCGTAAGCGGTTAACGCAGTGATTAAAAATAAACATCACCTTTGCGACGTGTATTATCGCGGTAGCCACGGTGGCGATGATAAATTATCGCCGATAAAGAATTTTACGTAACGTTTATCCGCCCATTCTTTTTTTCATTACTGCATTTAACGCGAACCTGCATGGTTGAGATAAATCTGCGCTGTCTGCCTTACTTCCTCTCGCCGCTAGTCTATGCAAAATCGCACAGGTCCGCCTTTAAGACTTGATAAAGTTCACGTGTCGTGTCTGGCGGCACGCAGATGCCCGGGATCTGCGTAAATATAGCGTTCACGGCGGGAAAACAGGACGATGGAAATAAATCGTTTCTCCCCATATTTTTTAACCTTCCCTTCTCTCTTCCGCCCCCACTCTGATTAACAGCGCGACGGCAGGGCTTATAATGGGTTTCATAAAGTGGCACGACTGATACCGACCTGCCGCAACGATTGTGAATGACAAGAGAGACATATATATTGTATGTACGAAGTTGTGCAGAATTTTATTTTTCTCTAAAACGCAGTATATACGAAAAAAAGTTGCAATCATAAATACATATAACAATTATTATGCGATAAAAGTACCGAATTAATTATTAGATTGCAGATAGATTGTTATTTCTTATTAAATAATATTTATTTAAATGCTCAGTGATTGATATAAACTTACATTTAAATAATAGTAATTGTTACAAATCATAAGATCAATTTTTTCCATAATTCCGCAAAGGTTAAAAATATTGAATTTAATCTCGAAATGAGCAGTGTATTCTGATAAAATGTGCTTTTTTCGTTTACTCATAATTCATCTCCATTAGCGTGCGTACTTCCATCACAGATACGGGATTAATGATTAACAATCAAAAACGGAGTGGGTAGCAAAAAACTGCTCTTGTTGAAGGATTCGATATTAAGAGGGAAAATGCGTTCTTCTGCCGAGACGGAACCAATAGTAATAACACTTGTTCTCTCTTTCCCTCTTTTTCTGTCTTCTTTGTTGTTCGTTACAAGCTAATGAAGCTGTTCCACATGAATTATGTCGATAAATTCTATGAAACATAATTTTATCATATAATGTTGAAGAAGAAAATTTACATAATAAATTTTAAAATATTCATTTATATTAGAGAAGATCAGTAAAAATATAATGTTTTAAGACAAAATTATATTTTTCTGTCAGAGTAGAAAAATGCTAAAAAAATTACATTAGAAAATTTATATTAAAACAAAATGACAATTGTAAAATAATGCTAAAATTGTAATCGTGTCGGAAGTTCTACTTTAGATAAAACTTTATTTTATTTTATTACATAAGATAAAATTTTTCACAATTACACACAAAACTTTAAGAACAAAAGTACTAACATTGTGTTACGCAATAAAAATAGAATATAAAAGTATAAAGTTTTAATTTATCTTTATATTTTAGCTCGATGTAATCTGATATTAAAGAATATTATTATATCTTAATTTCATAATGTATATCTTGTAATATTATTTTTTTGTTAAATGACAGTCGAGTTTATATGCGATCGTAAATTATTATTGAGATGTTTATTTGGAAAGTAGTACAAATCTCCAATTTTGGAGAGCTTTATATTTCAATGAGATGCGAATATCCACTGATCGATTTTAACAAGAGTTTTGAAATGATGTTAACGCTATTTCCAAACAAACAATTCTATTCCAAATGATTGGAATTATATATCATCAACATATGGACGCTTAAGCGTTAATTATGACAGAAGAAAGAGTGAAAAATAAAACCATTGAATTTTATTTCTGTACGTTGGCATTTAAAGATTTGCGATAAAATTACAGAGCTTAACATATTGCAGTGCGACTGATTTATCATCCATTTAGTTTATTCCATTTATTCGAAATTTTTTTAAAATAAAAGATGCAAGTAAATGTAAGTTTGCATGGAAACTTGAACAATATTTTTGCAAGAGATATGATGTTCTTTTTCTTCTCTCCGCATTATTCTTTCCGTTTCTGCTTCTCCCACATTGACTTCTCTTTTGCCAAGAAATTTCGCGTGGTTTGTTATCGAGTTATAGCGTTCCGAAGAATCGGTTCGACGATCGCACATAAGTCAAAAGCTTCCTATCTAAGACCCAGTTACGTCCACTTCTACAACGAACGGGGTTGGGACAAGTAGGTTTCCATTGGACAAATGTTTTTGTGCCGTAACTGTGCGCAGTACTGCTTCTGCGAATATATATACACAGTGTCCTAGACCTGCCGAAACATCTTTCATCTGTAAATCCTTTGATCCATTTGGGATTTCCTTAACAAAAATTTCGAGAAACCGATAATGAAAAAGAAAGATTTTGCAGAAATTATTGCTTCAAAGATGCAATGGACATAAAGCCTTATTTTTTATTTCATTTTGGGTAGATTTTTATAATATTTAAAGATTATGATTACTTACGATTGTAAAATATATTTAATGTCAAAATTTAAAAACTTGTAACAAATTCTGAATTTTGTCGATTTTAAATTTATTTAAAAAATGAGATAAATAAGAGATGTCTCGTTATATCTGGAATATCTTGCATACATCTTGCGTTGTTCAATAATGATCGATCCCGGGCAGGACAAGTATCTTTGAATCAATATAATCAGGAAAATGATTTCAAATGCTGTGCTTACAAACAAGATAGACACGAATAGCTCTGTACTCGTGGGGATTTAATTAAGTAAAGAGCGCTCGTTACATGCGATGTGACTTCAAAAATCGTATGGTCAACTATTCTCTGATGGTTAGTAATGTAATTTAAGGGGATAACATTGCTTGCCATCACGCATATGTCGTCTCTCAGGTACGAATAATCATGTAATTAATAGTTTTGTTTATCGAAAATGTTTTTATGTTATTACTTTTAAATCATATTTGAGAATACTTGGAAAAACTGACGTAAATACAAATATTCAGAAGAGAAGGGCGTATATTTTTGAATAAGACACTAATTAAAAGAAAGAAGCGTTAAAATTATAAATTACGAATAAAATAAATCAAATTATATAAAAGGAGAGAATAATTAATAAAAATAAAATGTGAAACATGAATATATTATTTACTGGCATGTAACATTCATTAATTTCATATTACTGTTATTATAAAATAATATGGCAATAATATGGCTTACTAATATGGCATACAGCCAAGAGGGTGCGTTTGTCGGTAAACTAGGGTGGTTTTGATGCTTGTAGTCGGTAAACCTCAGTGAACAGAGCTACCATCGCACGTCATAATCGGTCAAGTTCCTCAAGTGATACCTGAGTAACTCCTGAGATAGAATGAGAATGCTGGCTTACGCAGTTGATAATGCGTAAACTGACTTGGATAACATTGCGACGTGTTTTTAGAGTGATCAAGATTAAACAAGTGATCAAAGAAATATATAGCCAGACAGGAAGTTGGAAAATAATATAGTAAAACTTTTCTGTGATCTTTATAAATGTATCGATTAGGAATATTTTTAGTTTCTGGAATATAAAAATTTATAATTTATGTGTGAAATTAAGACATAATAACGAATAAGTAAATTAGAGAATGTATGTGTCTAGTGTGTGACTAAACTAAACATTGAATGGTTCGCTAAAAATATAATAATGAAGTATTTTTTGTTGCTGACGACTGGACAAATTTGATTAATAAATTGAAATTAATGAGGAAAAGGAGTGAAAATTACTGTGTGACGATCAAAAAAGCTCGTTTAATTAAAATTAAAATTAACAGGAATGAATTACGAGTTTTTAATTGTACGCCATGTAATATATAATTAGTTAAAAAAAGTAATTTCTCCAATTACGTCGTTTCACAATAACATTTTAAATAAAACTTCTATTTTAACATTTTATCAGAAATAATTATTGAGTCAGAATGCTGGATTTCAGAATTTGTTTTTAAATTCTTTGGAAGTTACTTAGATTTTGTTCAATTTACTATTACAGAATCAAAAATGCTATTAGTTCATTTTCTATATTACATAACTATATTAATTTTGTCACTTGATCAGATTTTTGAATTCATTCTTTCATTGTCATATTATATTACATTATTTAATAACTACCATATAAATTCAGTGAAATTGGCTTGCTTAGCACTGCGAGATATTCATTTATTAATGCTGACGCTTTATTCACATCAAAAAGCTGTTGTTTAGAAGCGGGCGATGAAAGAAATGAAATGTTTGAAAGTAAATATGAAGATACCGGATTGGGATCGAATACGTCGTTCTGTTAAATGCGACCCAAATATCCCGCGGAGTTGGATTCTACCGTTTTTTTCATTTCACGGTCGGTCCTCAAGCACTCCTCTCTCTCTCACCGCGAAGAGGGACTATTTAATATCCAGGCGTCTTTCGTCGCACAGATTGTCTGAGGAATAATGGATGACCTTGCGCAGCGGAAAATTCGTGTGTTGGATGCACCGCTGTTCGCGGGATGAACGATGTCGTTTTTCAACGATGAAAATGCCAAGTCAAGTGTATGCTGTCAAGTTATGTCCGGAAGATGGAAGTTCGATCATTTTAATGGCCTGTCATTATAACTTTCGTGATTCGTACATAAACTTGCAGATGCCATTCGACGTTGCATTAATTCGCTAGAAAATCCTCGAAACTTTCGAAAAGCACAAAAATCGCAAAATACACGACACTTCTATATAGGTCGTTAAAGCAAATATTACTCACCAGCATCTTTTTGCTTCAACTTTTGAATCTTTTAAGAATTCAGATAGTAAATAGAACAAAAATTAATTTCAACTTATTTAGTATTTAATCAATTTCTCTTTTTAGTCAATATTGTAGATTCGTCATCAAAATTTAATTTTGAGGAAAATATTTGATATAATAAATTTATATATTTTTGATAAAATTTTATGAGGTATTGCAAAGGGGAAAAAAAAATATATATGTAAATTATAGTATACATTCGAATCTACAACACTAGTTGAAATGCCATGTTACTAGAAATGGCAATGTGAATTACAGCGATGAGCTATTTGGCGTGTGAAGAGCGGAACAATAGCCCGTATTCTCATCGCACATTTGAAACCGAATGTAGCTGTTTGCCTGTCCATTTTATCCGTTTGATGGAAAGGGAGCTTTCAATGAACGAGCATATGAAATGGCAGTCAGCAGATAACGATATTTAGAATCAGGAATGTTTCAGTCGTTAAATATGTTATATTCCGACGTTTAAATCGACACATTCCTGTCAGCAGAGGAAATCTGCATGCGAATTTTATATTCAACCTTTTTGTGCATAGGGAATGATCATAATATAACGAAAATTATCCTGACGTGAAGCGCATACAGTGATGATGATGCTATGTGTGAACTATGCATTTTTAGCATTTATTACTCTCATCCTCGTTCATTTTTTAAACATGCGTATGGTACGAAGAGCAAATACCATTTTTCGTCAAGCGTGAAATATTTGCGAACTTTCTCAAAGTTTAATAATGCGCGACCGATCTTTATTTCCTTTTTCTCTTAAAGTTTTCGACGAGTTTCACAATCGCGATACTCATAAGAGAAATAATGCGCCGCTGGCGTTTTCTGATATTTTGCTGCTTTGAGAATTTCGATATGACAAATGAGGACAGCTTTCAAGTAATCCCTTGTCTCATTGATCCGTCGCGAAGAAACTGCGGTGATCCGACAACGGATGGAAGAATAACGATGACAAGTTACGTTACGTTGCGTATCACGAAAATCTTCTTTTGTGATCCGCATATTATTTTTTGAAATTTATTTGTTTTCCGTGCAGTATATCGCATTTTACTTGAAACACTTGTTTTTTTTTTAACTGCATAGTTCTGTGGCTAGAATGTTTGATTTTTGACCGATATACGCTACAGACTTTAGAAAGAAATATTGCGCTCGCAACATATCGTAAATTGTTTACGTACGTATTTTATGGAAACATGAAGCGCAACAACAATTACAATAATGGAAAAAAATACGGAGAAGGCAAATAAGCGCTTCCGTATCATTGTTTGTGCTAGTTGTTTGCATATATGCCATAACTATGAATTGAGAGAGTCGTGAAACATGTTGTTTCGAGGAAATGCATGGCCTATTTTGGAAATTTCATTGTGTTTGTTTACAGAATACTCGAAATATCGATATAAAACTATTTTCGATATAACTTGTATTACTTTTCCGTCGTGTTTCCGCCCTTGCCTTTCGTTGCGCCGTCTTTGTTATAATTGCAAGCGAGCTTGTGCAGAGTGTTTTATTTAAATTCCTGTGCGCGTTATGTATAGCGTATATGTGAGCTCGGAGACTACAATATATCGAAGTTGGCGAAGTTAACGGCGCAAGTATGAGAATGAGTCCTCGTGATGTCAATTAGATTTTCGGTGAAATGTTTCGCGCCATGTCTTCACGGGATACATCACGTCTTTTATAACATTTTCATAATAATATATATTGCTTCCACAAGAGTGAACGGACTTGACATGGAATGTGATGTAATTTGAAATACTTCGAATGCACTTATAACAAACGCACTTATAACAAGGCAGCTGACACAGAATGAGCACGCGTGGGTTGGATAAATTAATTTTATTTATTTTTATTTATTTTTAGATGAAGACAATTTTAAACAACTTCTAATATTCTATTTGTCGAGCACTATTTAAAATTTTTTTAAGTTAAAAAATTTAGATTTCTGACTTATCACAATTTTACAAATCAATTTACAAGCTACATTTTTTTAAGCAAAATACGTAACCTTTTATAATGTTGCCGGTGTTAGAAAGTTTTCAAAATAGTTTTTTACTTGAAACCACGCAAAACTTTTCTCTAAAACGAAAGTTTTGGAATTCGTAAAATCACTTTCCTAGTCACTTAAATATTGATGTGTTTTCCCCCGAAACTTTCGGATGATACGTTTCATTGTTTCGCAATTGTTAACGAGCTTTCCTCGCGGTCGGGATTTCTTTCGCGAGCGGCGAGGTGGCGCCAACGTATCGAAAGCTCTAGCTCGAGAATCGACGCGTATGCAACCGGGAGACCCTCACGAGGGAAAGCCTCAGTCAGTGATGCGACTCCGTTACGGTCAGACTGAAGCGACCTCGCCCGCGCGTCGCGTCGAACGCTTGCCAAGCGCAACAGGACGCGCGCTTGGCTGACTCAAGCCGGACACGTTCTACTGTGATATGCGTGGCATCGCCGTCGCATCCCTTGCCCTAGCCGTTCGCAATCGAGGAACAATCGCGCGAAAGTACGATCGGGTGACCGAGCGATCGTCAGCTCGGCGTAATCAGTGTTGCGATGCAACGTTGTAACACCATGCTCGTGAGGAACGCAATCGGTGGAAAGGTATACCAGGGTCTCTCGTGGACCCACCCCGCTTTCGGTGGGAATTTAATTCGTTTCACAACACCGTTCTCGACGATTAATTATAGAGGCCGTCTTCGGCAGTCGGCGTATATATTCGACGCGCAGGGCGATCGACCGATACCGCTAATTGATATTCTTGCACTCAAGCTAAATACAATGTATCTCTCTGGTATAATAAATAATAGCGTACAGAGTACGTATTCATTAGTACACTGTTTAAGGGAAGCGTACGGCGTTTCTCCTGGCGGTATTAATTAAAATACTATATTAAAGTACTGTCGAAATCCCGATGGTGGTTTTTTTTTCCTGAGATAAAATCGCGGAGTTTTTCGAAATGTTCTTGACAGAAACATTAATCGTAGCGCGATGTGAAAGTAGAAAATAGGGGGTTTGCTCGTGTCGTGCCTCGTGTCCGATCTGACACGGACATCTTTATGGTCGGCGAGTCACAAGGTGGGCGGAGTGTAGATGCAAATTCGGAGTGGCAGGTATGATCGGCGATATGCACGGTGAGAGGGAAAAAGAGAGAGAATCGGCAGAATCTTGTTGCTACAAGTGACATGTTACTTTTTCTCAAGTCAACGTCGTGTACTTTCCGCCCGTGGCCACAAAGGTCACGCACGAGGTACGTGGAAGTAGAGGCGTGACGCGATTTTAGTTTTCTGTCTCTCCCTATCTCTCTCTCTCTCTCTCTCTCTCTCTCTCTCTCTCTCTCTCTCTCTTTCTCGCGTGGTCAGATAGACTGCCGATAGTAACAGGTGGGTCAGGGGTGTTCCGTCGGTGAGAATCGTACTACGCCGACGCTGGGCACGCGAGCCCGTGCCGTCGCGCAAAGGATTTTCCAGCCACCTATACCTACCTACCTGCGTCTCGTAAATGGCGGCCGACGATAAATGCGCTCTTGCGAGCCATGCTAACTCTCTCGAGTTCCTAGGGCCCTCGGCAATCGCGCGCACCCGCGAGTTAACGCGCCTTCATTCGACTAATGAAAGTCACGATATGTCTGGCTTCGTGCCTCGTCGCCGGCGAGATTAATTAGAGCGGTTGATAAGTAAGCAGCAAATTGAGTGGCGAAATAGCACGCATATATTTGAGTTAATTATTATGTTAACCGTAGGATGTCGGGCGTGAAGAGGATTAATGAATTTGTCAGGGGTCAATGTTTTATAATGAATTTGATACAGTGTACGCGTATGAATGATAAACCGAGGTTGCTGAACTCAAACAATATTTGTATTTTCACTTATGATGAATATCAACTTTTTCTGGACTCGCGTGTTTCCATTCCTCTGTTACATACATATTGTATAGATTTATTTTTATTATTTTAAAAAGTATAGATAAAAATAAAAATCTAAAAATAAAAAATTAAAGCCTGAAATATTTTTGTGAGATTAAAAAAAATATATTACAAGATATCTATCTAAAATATTAATATCTGTAACTGCAGCATTTGTTTGCTAAAAGTTGGTTTTGCAAAAAACAATCTTTATTCCAAAGCAGATCGACACTAAATTAATCCTTAAATGCGCAAGTTTTTTCCACTTTCTATGTGATTTAAAAGTTCTTCAGCTTGAAGTAAGTTTTGCAACACGATGGAAGATAATGAAAAAGAAATCTCTTGTCGACTGAAATACGAATATCTTCGCAGAAATATAATTAAAATGAAGGAATTGCGATGATATAATAATTTAAAAAATTACAAGTACGTTCTACGTAACAAGACTATCGCATCAATTTCTATTAATAATGTATCGGAATAAAATAAGTTTTATTAAATATTAATATTTAAATAGCAATTTGGCTGTAAAACTAATAAATGTACAAATTACCGTGTTGCGTAAATATAATAAGTACATATTTATAAATGTATCGGTATGTATTTATAAATAACAAGTTGGCCGCATACACAAACTCGGTATGACAATTTTATACATTATTAAGGCTGCTTGCATGTAACATTTCCGTAACGAAATAATTAAAGTTTCGAGTAATGAGTCACCTCGTGCGACTAATGATGCCGTCATGAAAAGAAATAACTTTTCACGTCCCTTTTACATGGTCGCGTTGCATAATTAATCAGTTGTGGATCCATTGCAAATCGGTTGTTCAATTGGTGTGAACTTTGCGATCGAAAGCCTGAGTAAGCCGATATCGTTGAGGACAGCGTTAGAGTTTGACGCCTACACTGTGGATTGAGATAATTAACCCAGTTGGATATCGAGAGAAACCGTCAACGGATAAACGTACAGATTACGCGCTTAATTTTACTCGGGGTTCATAAACATCATTAAGAGTCAAGTAAATATGAGATTGCTCGGTAAAAATAATGGGTTTTTTTTTTTTTTTTGTCAAATAGAATTGATTATGAAACGCTTTTTTATTACCATTGCAAACATTTTCAAAGTCAGCGATTGCATCCTTAATTAAAATATGTTAACAATGTTTTGTGATCGGTCCACTAACGACGGCAATATTGTAAATAATCAAGCTTAAGAGAAGCTTTGTTCTTTACAGCAACTTGCTTTACTGCAACTCGAAAATTTGTCGTCTTTACATATTAATAGAGGAAGCGGGAAGATTCTCGTGCATTATTTATGTTCGGGAAGTACTACAACAAAAGGATTAAGTCGAGTGTTGCTCGCGAGAAAACCGGCGATGTTTATTTGGCGTACTGTATAATAGAACATATCCGCGTTTTATCTTACGAAGCTGTAAGTCTTGTTTTGCCGGAGCAGCGAGGTTCCGAGTGCTTCGTTTGAAATTCCATTTTCTCCATTCGAATGAAGCTACGAAGCGCAACGCCGCGCGCACGAGAGTTTGCACTCCGTCCGTTGTTTCCTTTGGTGGAACTTTTAAAGCATTAAACTTTTCCCAATGGCCGTCTAATGATATTGGTAACGACAATATCTGTCGCTAACATTGCACGGTTTTGCACGGGGGCAAAATATTCCCTCTGGCAACAATGTTGAATTTTTTAGCAACTAATTATTGCTTCGAAAAACATCTGCCTGGTAACGCGCTTTCCACGCTTTTTCCGTAGAAAATTTTGTTACGAGGTAACAGCTTCGTGCCAGTTCGCGACACATGACGTGTCTTTTTTTAAAATCTCTCTTAATCTCTCGAAACAATATTACAAAATTTGTAAAAGACTACGCAAATACCTATGTTTTAAGTCGTAGAAATCGCAGGTTTAATTAATGAATTAATTTTGCGACGAGTTTCGAGAGTATTCGCCAATAGTTGAGCGACTTTCTCTGATCGCGCGGGCAATTTTCTTTCTTTTTGCACGTGAAATTCATGGCTGAGAGCGAGAGATGAATATATACATAAGAGTGCGCGAGATATAAATTGAGATAATGTAAATTTGTTGTCCGACTGAAACAGACTTTGCACACTCAAACGACTTCCGAGCGCTTTTCGTTTGACGAATTCAGAGAGAGATTAAGGCTTTAATTAATCAGAAGTATAACTCAGCATTATTTCATCCTCGACGGAGATGCATCGGGTACTTACAACTGCTTAGACTCCTCGCGAGCGGCACTCGATAGGAAAGCGCGCTAGTCGCGATTCCGTGATGCGGATTTGCATAAGTGTTTAAAAGCTTCTCCAGATGCTCCGGCTCTCTCGTCTATCTCTTGATCATCTTTTCTCTTATACCGCACATACAAGGTGTCTAGTTTGCAATCAAACATACGAAATGCAAAAGCTCACGAGATGAAGGTAGAATGTAAATAAAAATTGCTGTAATTTTTTACTTTGAACACAAATTTCGTGCAATTAGCATTTAATGCTCAGCGTGTGAGCTACGCTTAAACAGTAGTCGCCCTGTGATTCCGGTCGTATCTTTTGTAACGCGATCGCACAAAATGCAATCAACTGAACTGCGTACAGATGATTACGAGACTCATAGACACATGATCGCGTAACTGCGATTCACAAATCGATTTATTTTAGTTGCACAAAAAACTTTGTTGCCACTTTTTTTCTCGAACAAATTTTACAGTTTACTAAATTTTTAATTTGCAATTTAGTAAGCACAAAAAGTGAAAAGAAGAATTGCATGCGTTCAACTTTTAACAAGCTTTCTCGCTATAGTGCTTTCGATGTCGCGAATTTTTATTTCTGAAGACACGTCGTACGTCTTCGAATATTAGGATGTACGAAACGTATGCGCGGACATAATGACTCGAAGTTGAAACGAACATCTCTCTTTCGCGCGATCTATATAAAAATGCGCAACCGCGAGGCTTCGCTCGCGTTGGAAAATCATTACTGCGATTTCAGCAGGTACGAAGACAGGCAAATGTATCAGCGCGCGTTGGCGACTCCGTACGGCGAATGTGATACTTTGCCAGAAGCAAATCGAACCGCGTGTCCGCCATTGCGCCATGTTTACGCAACTTGACATTTTCCACTTGTGCTCGAAGCTCGGTTTTATTATTTTTTCATCGTTTTTTATCGAGAACTTGTTTGTCGCGTGGGTGAGCTTAAAGTCGCTATAGCCTGACGCCTGGCGAAACTTTTAGCGGTTGTGCGCCTTAAATTGGATTTTATGCACAATAAAGTACCAAAGTCGAAGTACAAAGTTATGTACAATCGTGTGAAGCGCAGCGTATGAAACTGTCGATACGTTTACTTGTCGTCAATAACGTTTTGCATTGTCGGACGAAGAATTGAAAGATCTGTGTAACACAGCGTAGGAGTTATCTGCGCGAAAATAATCGCGGTATTGTACAAGTGCATTCGTGTGACCTTTCGTACAATACGCACAATGCTTCCGATGTATGACGCTCTCGCTCAAGTGCAGAGTCAAATTAATACAATTAGCAGTCAATTACAAAGTTAATAGAAACGTAATTCGTGTTGTTGTAATTATCGGCGGTGACGATCGTTCCGGTTGCATCTCTATCGTGCGACACAGCCGAATTGATCGCCCGTTGATGTTTCCGCGTCAAGTTGCAAATAAAAAACAAGCATTTAATCCACTGTGTGGATCGCAAGCCTCGCGTCATCGTAATGATCATCGCTCGTTGCGAAATAATTTCGTTGTCATCTTCGCGCGGGAAGCGCGCGAACTCGCGGAACGGCTTCTGATAAACGCGCAGTTACCGCGCGAGGGACGATGCAAATATTCGCGCGAGAAGCACCATCGTCGACAAGTACCATGTGTATATATGCAGTGGAGAATCTTTCGCTGCGGAAGAGCCGTCTTCCGTAGGGCGGAAAAGTGTTCACTCGCGTAGAGAAGTCTGCGACGTCGCCATCCGGAGCGAGCTAGAAAAGTTCCTTTGCTCCGCTAAATGCATTTTAACAGAAACATGAGAGCCATTCAGTCGACGGACGTACGCGACTCGTCCTTTATAATATCGCTTTGTGCTTTATGCTCGGCTGGGTCTTCCGATAAAGCTCGGTCGCGCGCGCACGGGTACATCGCGACTGTTGCTCGGACAGGAGCAACTCAAATGCACACGGCTGCCCCGCGGAAACTTTGCTTCGTGACAACCATTAATTTCGCGTTCCCGTGAAACGCGCCGTGATTTCGCTTTAAGTGCATCCTTCCACTTTGGAATCGAGCCTCGCCGACGACACTCGTCTATATCCCACGTCACTATAAAAGTTCGCGTTTCCGTCGTGCGGTCGATACGCGCGCCAGCAGCTTCCGATTACGTCGTTGCCGCTGTATTCATCGGTTGAACCGGACGGATATTCACCCGGGAATCGCTCTCGCAACGACGAACGTTCGAGAGATGTGATTAAACGATCGAATTCGTCGTGTAAATTCCGCCTTGCGTTGCGAGAGCGGAAAGAAAAACACGCCGCGTGTAACGAACATGAGCGCGGCGAGAGTACAATAGCGTGCGTTTTCTCCCTGCGGATAAACGAGACCGGTCGCGTGGGTGAGGTTGATGACGTAGCGCATTGTAATACTTGCCGTTACCTGGTTCTTAGTCGATGCGTTTCCGTACTTTCCATTGATCTTCCCCTGTCCAGAGACTCACCGTTGTGCATTTTATATAATTTTCTCGTGCCGCTCAAGCCTGATTACGCGATCAGTCCGCCTTGCGTGCCGTCTTCCTTTATGAGAGCGCTCAAGCTATAATGTCATCGCAGCGTCGTGCTTTATATACGGTTCCCATCCGATCCAATACAGTGTGCACTCTCTCTTTCTTTCGCTTTTTCTCTCTCTCGTGCACACGCGTTTAATCTTCGCGACTTTTCCCGATTTCCGCGCGCATTTTTAAAGACTTTAATTTCGCGGGCTCTTTTATCTCTCCGGAGACGTAATCAAGCGCTCTGCTTAGAGCCGCGTTTAGGACGCAGAGAGTTCTTCGTTTGTAAATACGCGATTATGCATGCGCGTATATGCATGCGTGCGCTTTCCTTCAAGCATCATTAAAGATAGCCGGGCGAAGAGAGCCGAGCAAAAGAGCGTCACGTAGACACGCGGACGCGTAAAGGTTACCTCATTGATTTTTTGTTCTGCCGACTATGCTTTCTAAATGTATATATGCGCCAAATTGCGTCACTGTGCGGTTATTTTAATAATAATTATGACATCGAGAGGAAGTAAAACTGTAAGCGGTTGATAGGTTATTGATTAAAACCGGAAAATTACTTTTTACAAGCTCTCTATTTAATAACTTTCTAATATATCCGCACAAAAGGCACGTATGTAACGCGCGATAACTATTAAATAGCATGAGCCGGGAAAACTCGTAAATAGCGTATGGCCATTGACGAAGCGATATACGAGTGGTACTTATAACCATGCTGGAAGGAAAAATTGCGCTAACAAGAATTTCGCTTTTAATTTGTTCACGTAAAGCGATATTACAATATTAACGATACACAAGTGGCGTATCGTTGAAAAATTTATTTAATCGAAACTTGATTTGGATGCTATTAATAGCACTTAACGCCATTTCGGTTGCCTTTAATTAGTACGTGCTTTATCTGTGAGCGCTGATCCCACGCATATATCAGTCTCGATATAAATCCGCGTTCAACGAGTTCTCGGATTCCCGAATTCATCGTCACGACTTCTCCAGTGCACTTCTCCGCTGCATTTTATATGCAAATAATCTTTATACGCATTAATCTTGAAATGCGATGAACATTTGCGAAATATAAAATAAAAAAGAGAAACAATTTAAAAGAAGTTTAAAATTAATTAAAAAATTATATTTCAAATTTACATTTGAAGAAAGAAGAAGAAATGTTCGATCACATGCAAATCAATATCGTGCAATACTCATTAAAAGTAAATATTGCAGAGTGTCAATCTTATTTCATATATCTTTTGATAGAATCACACGTAAACATGATTGTAGCGTTTAATTTATATTCCTACTTTGTACGACACTCGAATATTGTTAGCTGATACGTCGCGTTGGACGAACATATGCGGATCGTTAAATGAAGTCTTTTTGAGCGATGTGGAATTTTCGAAATGCTTTGATCGATAGAGTTGAAAAGGAAAGAACATTCTTACCAAGAGCGAGCGAATTGCTATCTCACTTTCAGACCAGACTTACGTCGCTTAAAGTCGTCTCTTACAATCAGTCAAAGCGATTTGATCATGTTCGCGATAGAAGAAATATATAGAAATACGCTGACGTTCACCGTTTTGCGGTAATATTTTTTTTATTGGCTTGCGCGAACGTAACTCATACATATGCGTATGTACGTGTATGAACTGGCGCAATAATTGGTATATAATCCATTTTTACCAGTAGGGTTTTCGATTTACATTTATACGTTTTCCGCTTTTCATCATCCCCTTTTTCCATTATCGCATTTTAGACATTAATTTTACAGAAAAACAAAATTTGGGTTTTTTTATTTTACGGACTGAATTAGTTTTCTCTGAATTTTGAAATATTTTCAAAATTTTTTTATCCGAAACTAGAAGTTTATTATCTTAACGAGTGGTCGTTCAAAATGCTTTTCAAGTCTTTTGAATTTTCCTTGATGAATGGCTACCGAATCTCATCGAGTGAGAACTTTGTAGAATTTTTTACATGCAGGATTACGATAAGAACAGATGTAGTAAGCATCTTTAAAATTTTTTATCTGAAACTAGAATTTACCATCTTAATAGATTATCATTCAAAATTCGTTTGAAGTTTACTTGATAAATGGCCGCCAAGCGAGTGAGAACTTTGTAGAATTTGTAAATGCAGAGTTACGATCAGAACAGATGTAGCAAGCATACGACAATATATATATATATATATATCTCTTCTAAATCTTACTAAAGGGTTTGTGTCACTCTCGCTGTCTCACCTGGTAATCTCGCACTTTTTTCATATTTTTATCCATCTTTTTCTCTCATTCTCTATTTGACTACCCAATTTGCTTTATTTGAATATTCAAATTAACTGTCAGTCGTTGTTGTGCCTTTTTGCAGCTGTCACAACGCTAAAACCTATGGGCGAAGTTGTATGTCGAATCGTAATCCCAAATATTTTGACAAATCCTACTGTGACGTCATATGAGCTATGGTCATTTCCGCGCTCGATCATAATGGAAACAGTTTAATTTTCCGAATTTATACACTGACAATTAGGGTCGTCAAACGTTGCTACCAAAATTTTTTACATTATGTGAAACGCAGTTTTCAAGAGAATATTTACATTTTTAGCATCTATTTTTATGTTACATTTTAAAATGTCTTTCAAACATCTCGATTTTATTGAATTTACCGACATTTATTTCGTACAAGCGATTTTGTTAATCATTCGATCGTTTATTTTTTCCTTTTTATTATTCAGCCATTAAAAAGAGATATGTGCAAAGTGGCAAAGCTGTAATACGAACGGCTATTACAGCCATTAATTAACTGCGACTATTTGCGACGTAAATTTAGGGAACAAATTGGACAACGTTATATTGTGTCTCTTGAAATCCGTTTAGTAGCTGCTTTAATGCGATCGAGTGTAAAGCGGAGTCTCAACGCTCGACGAGTCGCGATAAATTTTATAACTGGCGAGTATCCACAAGAGGTTCATCGACCACTGCGTCACCGCGCTACGTCCTCGTGAGAATTCCCCGTAAATCTGGCTTAATAATGACGGCTGATATAAATTAAATTATAATAACGTGGTCTGGGGAGCGAAAAATGCGCGGCTTGACGAACGACGGATCGTCCTGTTTTCTTTTCATTATTCTGTGCGCTCGAGCTTGTGCTGATATTCTAAGATGCTTGAAAGAAGACGCCGGTCTTCAGAAAAATCCGATTTTTCGAGATTACCTTCAAGACAAAGTTACAGGGATACTTTATGCTGAAAATTGAAAACTTGCGATGAATGATGCCTGCCTCGAACGTTTCTTTTGCGAAGGAAAAATCGATTTCGATTCTACTTAAGAATTCATAAATAAGAAGCCACTCGTCAGATTCAGGAAGAGATCAGCGCGTTTCATCAGTGCGCTCGCATTGGCAAGGAGACGTAATAAAATCGAGATTTATCACCTAGCTGAATGGATATTTGAGTTTTTATACGTCAATATATTAAGATCTAATTCTTCTCGCAATGAGTCCGGCCTCGCCTGGAGTGTTTGCACGTAAGTAAATGACGACCGCGCGCAAGTGCACTCGAATGGATGGGAAAATGATCGAAGCTCGCCAGCTGAAGAGAATATTATTGCTTACTAATCGATTGTACTTCCAATCACTCTCTTTTACTCGCTTCTTCACGATTTTGCTGTCCCGCGTATTGCGTGCGCGTGTACGCGCGCGCGCACGTGCGTGCACGCGTCGTGAGTATATCATTCCATATTAAAGTATTTTTGGAAGAGAATTAAGCAAAGCAGCAAACTCATGTGTCATTTTCACGTAACGCGATATCGTATTTTCGCGGAGCAGCAATTACGTCATATCACTCGCAATAATTAGAGAGACCATTTCACAGTGTTGCTTAATTTAATTAAACTACATTGTGATTATCGAATGAGTGTCTGAAAACGAGAAAACGCGGTAGGCGCCGATCTGCTTGTTGAATTTGTTTGCCAAGTGATGCGGGATGATTGCTGTGACATGCTGCTCTTCGCAGAATAGCGTTTCAAAGGGAAACCTCAATAACGTTACGTCACACTAAATATTTGTAAAATAATAATTTATTGTTGCTACATATTGCGATAAAAATTGAAAAATGTATAAACGTAAATTTATGCACGAGAGATGATTAAGTTTATTCGCTTGCACGTGCTGAGCGCGACATAAATTTTGTGATGCTAAACGAACAAAAGTTATTTAAGTCAAATATGATGGAAATGTTTATTTATTATTTTTCACTGATTTTTCGCTTACTTCCATTGATCGATTGTTGCTATTGCATAACAAAATTTAACTATAAGTTACTCGCTGTCGAACGTGTCAGATTTATCGCCGGTGTCGGCGGGATGGGAATTCAATCGCGACCGTTTTAAGTAATCTAATCACGGGAAGAGTTATCGCGTAACAGTCGCGGCGGGACTGCAAACCAAGGGTGGTACATTATCTAATTCGCGCGCACCCATGCGGCGTGCTAATTTCCTATTGCCTTCGAAGCGCCGAATGGTCGATATCGAGGTACACCTGTTCAATATCAATGACCGTCGAAATAATGCTAAAAATGATGACCCACTTGCACCGAGCGAGTCCACGTGGTGGACAATTGCGAAAATGTTCGTTTGAAGGACGCGAATCTCTTCAAGGCGTATGGAAACGGTTCTTCGCTTAATTTATCGGATGGATTTAATTGTAAAATCGCATGACCAACGTTCTAAATAGTTTTCAAAAATTTATGTATTATCCCTCCCCAAAAAAGGACTTGAAAACAGTCTGATAAAACTTTTGCGTTACTCGCATATACGAGTGGATGTTACTTATCGAGGCGTTTACTGGTGCTACGGGATTAGCGCTGGGATCAAGGAGATTTAAGTGGAACTGATGTTCCGTTTCTGTTCACATGGACCCGTATTTTCACGAAAATACTCTGTTGAATTTAAGCTTTGTAGCAATTCCGTTTGTATTAAGCAAAAATGTCTATCGTGAAAGCAGTATTATTCCCCAATTGTGTTTTCCATGACGATGCTTCTTCTCCAGAATTGGGTTTATACCTTTATAGCAGTATACCTTGGGATTATACCTTTATACCTTTATAGCACTCCTTATATTTAGTATCTCCGTTCTTCTGAAAATATGTCGACGAGATGAAATAATGGAATTTTTGTCGTAAATATTTTTTAATTAAAGTGTGAAAAATTGATTACAAGAGTAGTGTGTGTTATACTTTGAAATTTGAAGTTACAAAGTATTTATCAAACTTTTCTGTGTCTTGAACTTTTAAATTTAGTGAAACTAGAAGCGTGTTATGCAACGTTTTTTTACAGTGCTACGCAGTTGCAAATAAATTCATGAGACTAAAAATAATCAAACGCCAACATTACGTTTGTCACACATTCTCCAATAATATACAACACAATTTTTTCTGTATTTTTTTGCACCTTAACGCAGCGCATACAGACTATCTCATTACTAAATAAAATTTTAATTCTGCAAACAACGCATTTTATGAGAAAGTTTTAAAGTCTAGTTTCTCGCACGACATTTTGATGAGACGCCATTATTTATTGTAACGTTTTTGTTTTTAACATTATGTTACGACGATTAAGCGAATAAAATCTCTGAGTTTCCATGAAATTAAGAGAAAAACAGAATTGTAAAATTAATTGTTACATTATACTGTTGATGCTTAATACGTGAAAGTTCTTTGATTCGCCATATTTAATCATTTCTGTGATTATATCTAACGATAGCCGTTAAATAATTAACATTTGCGAAGGCAAATTAAATTATTTCTCTTTCGCCTTTGAGCTCTTGAAATATTTTTATAAACACTATTTATTGGAAATCCTTTCCGAACGACGGTTCGATTAAATATTTTAATATATTAAAAGAAAACATCGTAAATATCGATAATGTCGTTTTATTGTCGTTTCAGTTTATTCTCATCTCGGCTAATTGTGCAATATAATAAATATCGGCTTATTATAAATACTAGTACGTCCCTTAGTTCCACCGCGCTAAGTCGCCATTTGCTAAAGCTGGCAAAGTTTTAGCGGGTGTTAGTAAGTTAACTAAGCTTCTCTAAGTGCGTCACGCTTGACGGATTAAAGTGGCTAAAAATGACGAGTCGATAAATCCCGGTCGAGCTCTCGATGCCATGATACGCGACATCGATTCGCCTCCGTTGTAGCGCATTAATTTTCACTGTTTCGATAAATAGACAGAATCAACAGGATGAGACACGGCAAACATCGGAGAAATATGTCATTATGACAGAGAGGGATCGATCGTTTCGGCCATCTGCGCAAATTTCTACCAAGTTCACCCAGTTACTCGATCGAGGCGAAGATGTTTGTGGAAGCTCGCGAACGCGATGGCCGCGAGAGTCGATATGGCTGGAAGTTTCTTTTGTTCTAAAAGTTATACTCGCGTATATCAATACGAAAATACCTCCGTGCCGCTACAATGTTTCGCTATACGATGGGTGTTGTGTCGGTCGATTATTATTGAACATAAAGCTCCGCGCTTCGACAAATAAAAGATGTTTCACCGATATTACATATTTTCTTTCAACCATAAATTTTTTAATAAATTTTGCGATCTTATTGCCGGTGAAAATTTAATGACGGAATTTTTTTTCTGCGTGATAGTTTTAATTCCGAACGTCAAGCTCGGTAATTGTACGTGAAATTCAATTGTTGTTAAACTTTATTGAGGAATCCTTAATGCAGTGCAATTTGGTTGTAACAATAGCTGATGAGAGATTTGAAAATTAACTAGACATTAATAAAATTGTAATTTTTCGAATTTTACGTTTATTTTATAAATTCAGGTAACTCAAGGCTCGATATAACGCGGGAAATAACGGTACGACAACGAGATTCAATATGCATTTGCGAAAAACCTCGAAAGGCTGCGGTTTAATTGAAAAAAATTTTATTTTTATTAGTGCTCCCGAATATTCATTGTTTCCTTTGGCGCTGGTGAATTCGGCACGGTGTAATTTACGCCGTTTCTTTTGTCTCGAGTTTCACACGAAGAACGCGCTACCAGAGTGAGGCTTTGTTCCGAAGAGAGAAATAGCGGTGGTGAAACTTTCCTCTTTTCCAAATGACTGAGTTGTTTCGTAGTGTAGGAGCCAACGTTGCAAACGGTGCAAATTAGGAGACGTAAAAAATTGCAAGGTGGAATTCCACGTAACAGGGGGAGCGCAGCAACGTTAATGGAATGCTCTGACTTAGAGAATACTAAATGTATGAAGCGGCATATATATATATATCTACAATCCAGGCAACTGATTACACTAAGCATTTTACAAATAATTTAATATACAGGGAAAATGTAATAATAACATCTCCTTACCTCATTTGTAACAAGATTAGATTACCGCGGTTAAAATTGTTCAGTGAAATTTATATAGATTTTTCATTAGTATAGTATTTATTTAGTAATTTCATTTGTACAAAAATTCTAGAATATATACAGTGATTTCTAAAACAAAAAGCATAGATATTTACGGAAATTAAACGTTCTAAGAAAATCAGCCTACATATGATTTTATACATACGATTGCGTTTATGCTACAATGTATAAATTACAATCACTCTCTTTACGCTTGATACGTTATTCATTGTATCATCCACCACACATCATGCACCACGTTTGCGACTGTGGAGTTTATTTGGACTACATTTCATGATGTGTTCGTGCGTAAAGAAGTATGAAATAGTGCGAACGCTCAACTGTGTAAGAAACAAAGTCACGTCGCGAGGTTTTGAATTTTATATCGGAGCGATCACGATCGAGCACAGCTGCTTGGAGAACTAGGTTGATGCTTGACAAGTGGGACGTAGCTCTTTAATAAGGACGTGGGGGGAAAAAACTTATATTAACTTCCTCGTTGTACGGTTAGCGTCTATTTTCTACTGGTCGCTAAAATCGATTGTGCATTCAATATCGCAGCGTATCACATTATGGTATAATGTGAAGGTAAACTTCTTGCGAGCTGCAGTTAAATTTGCAGTTAAGAAAGGCGAAAATCATTGCAAATTGCAAAATGTTAAATAGTTGATATATTGTTTTTATTAATTCCTTTTTAAAATATTCTGTTATTTTATAACGAAAGGACGTATAATTGCGTATTTGAGTCTGTGTACACACTGAAAGTACCTACACGTAGTATCTGTTGAATTGTACAATTAAAATGACATAACTAATTATACATATATATATATATATATATATGTGTGTATATTTGAAATATCGCTTTAATTAAACAAGAGCTTCTGAACAATGAATTAAATAATTTCAGGTTTAATTTTAAAATAATGCGCCATGTATTTTATCCTTTTAACATTAATTTTAGCAAACACAGTTTGCAATATACATAATATACATTAAAAAAAATATTTTAAAAAGCATTAAAGCGAAAAGGAAGGACAAGCGTCTTAGTTTCTATTATTGATGTAAATTCGATGAGCAAACTTCGCATTTAATTTGAAGAGAGAGAATAATTGTTTGAGTTTTATAAAAAAGTGAATTTTATGCCGCCATTATTCTGGCTTTAAATATTCACGAGGAAATAAAGGGAAGAGTGCAGTGGAAATGGAATATTCCTTTTATGCGGAATGTTAGAAGTGTCGTAAACAATACTGGCAAACGACGTTCATCATTCAGATCAAGTGTGAACTTGAAAATTTCGTTGTGCATGATGTATTTTCTCTGGAGGAAAAGGGTAGAGGTGTGACACGAAAAAGTATCTTCGTAAAAAGACTAGTTCCAAACTGTAATATAGTGCGTATAAGAACACTTTAAGAAATTAAAAACATCTATATACTCAGATAATTCCTCAAGACCTTTAAGATAATTTTCTTAGTCAATTAAAAATCAAGGCAATAGTTATTTAATATTAAAAATTCGAATTTTGTAAAAGAGAATAGCGTCTATTTTTTTTAAAAGTAAAACAGTAGAAAAGGTGAATAAGAGACCAAAGCAGGTTGACAGGATGCAACATATACGACTTATTTATTAAAAATTATTTCTTAATAAATTTATTTAATGAGTCCACTTTTTACTACTAAAATTTTACCTTGATATTTGATAGGGAGTGTCGTACTATCATTAAATAGATTTTCCGTGACTCTGTATAATCTAAATATAGTAATGTTTCTGAAACGAGCGAGGCGCGCGATACGGCCCAGCGCTCTTCACGCAATTTCCCCCCGCGCGCTTATTGATCTTCAAAAGACTCGTTATCCTTGGAGGTAAGGAATTTACGTTTGACGACAAAAAGATGGAAAATGCGGTAGTAATTGGAACAGGAGAATCGGCGGACCGCTTTACGTGTGTACATAGGAGGAGGGAACCTGTTGCTCGTCTGTCTTCTGGCCGTCTGGCACGCAGGACGAGTGACTTTTTTTTATTATTCTCGCGGTTAGCGTGAGTGGATAAGCACGCTCGTTAAATTTCCGCGGCGTCGCGAGGCACGGCAACCTGACGCCTTCGCCCGCCATAACGACCGGCGTCTAATTGCGCGGGCGTAAGTTCTAACTGACAAAGTCGTAACAATCGCCGCGCAAACTTTACAGTGGTTTTCGCTCTTGTGCCATTTCGTCATCCTACTCGGCGATTCTTTTTGCGTTCCCTTGTGCTCAAAAGACGAGCGAAAGTCTGCCGAAAGCGCGGACTTTCGTTTGTTCCAGTTACATCAGCGTCTACAGTGACAAATACGATGGCTGTTGTGCGCATAAAAGTGAAGCAAGCGCTCTCAGCGGAAAGATAGAGGCGAAGCCATTCGCTTTAAAGTGCGAGTCGAGATGTCCCTCATTCTGCCCGAGGAATCTCTTGCTCTCATTACGGGGCGTCTGCTTCATATTTCAAAGCGCTCGTAAACGTGGCCGCCATCAATAATAAAAAGCTGCGAACGTGTACAAAATTCTAATGTGCAATTTGTTTCTCTTATCGTACGTGGGTTTTCTCAACATTTAATCTTCCGCTCGTGGCGACACTTGGAGCGAGTGCCGCGTGTATGTTTGTTCATATATTTTAAAACATTCGTTCTATTTTATTCGTCCCGCCGGGAGAAAGCGGAATGAAAACCTTCGCTCAACATCGACGGTTACCTCGACGATGTTACCTCAGCTCGCGACAGCGTGCTCCGGAGTGACTAGACACCGTACACGAGACAAACTTACATCGTAATCGATTGAGAAAACGAAAATATTTTTCCTCGAATAACCGAGCGATATTGGAACTTTTCTTTTCGGATCGCTCTACGAAAACAAAACGGGGGGGAGAAAAGAAAGAGAGACGTTACGGAGAAATCGTCGCGAAGTCTCTCAAGACGGCAATAGACGACGAAATGTGATCCTTTCCCAAAAATATCTTGGAGCTCGTGCGGGCGGAAAAATATTCAGCCATTTCAGAGCTGATCGATAATAAACCGTTCGTGCAACCGGTTGGATTCGCTCTCCCTCACGGTACGCAAATGTGTAGCGCGTCCTGAATTGTTATGAGATTTTGAAAGAGGTTGGCGAAGGATCGATCGACATCGGGCGGGATTATGTCGGAAGCTCGTGCTTCCGCTCGCGCGTCGATCGACAAACTTTTGCCGCTCGAAAAGTGCGCATCTCTGCGACGCGTCTTATCTCGCCACGCGGCGACGAGGGTGATCGTGAAGCCGGAAGCGATCGAGCTATCGCCGTAAAGCTACGCGCGTTCTCGCGTTGTCGCGACATGGAAACGCGATCGCGACCGCGATGCCAGTCGACAGCTTTGCCGCACTATATCCTGACCGCAATCACTTTACGAATGAACAAACGGCACAAAGGTAGTTCGCATAGCGTCGCTCTAGAATCCACAAGCCGCGCGAGTGAGTTTCAAGCGCATGCATCGAGCATGGACGCGTCTGTGTGTGTGTGTGTGCGCGCGCGCGCGCGTCTGCGGGTGCGTATTTGTGTGCGGGTGCGCGTGTGTGCGCGGCGTATACACGGAGTGTATACGGTCGCCCGCCTGTCGACACTCCCACCTGTCGCTACGTGTATCAGCGAGAGGTACACGCGAGGAATTACTCTCGATAATCGGGTGACGAGTCCGCCGCCACGTATCTACCTGCCCCGCTGTCAAATCGTTGCCGACTGTCGCGGCGCGGGGTGCCGCGCGTGATAACACGGCGGTCGTCTCGATGAAATTTTTTTCTCCACCAACTTCGCGGACGATGTTGCGCGATTGGCTTCGGCAGTACATACGGTTCACCAGCACCAGACCCGGACGGCGGGCTCTGCTCTCTCTCGCGGTGGTGGTGGCTAGGATCGATCCAACCTCCTATCTTCCGACCAGCCACCGTCCCTTCTCCGCCTGCCGTCACCCACCGCGGTCGCGTCTCTCTCTCTCTCTCTCTCTCTCTCTCTCTCTCTCTCTCTCTCTCTCTCTCTTTCTGTTTCTCTCTGTCCCTCTCTGCTTCTCTCTGTCCCTCTCTGTCCCTCTCTGTCCCTCTCTGTTTCGCTCCGTCTCTTTCTCTCACCCTCCTGCCCAGACTCGATGTGAACAGCCCGACGTGTAGCACGTAGACCATCTCGATCCGGCTGTTCGTTTGGTCGGCCTCTAGACTTTTTCGGATTTCTCTTTTTGTTTTCTCAATCGATGCCACCTCGTGGAACGAATTCGCTTTGCGAATTACGCGCGACGCGTCGCTCGGAAACTTGCCTTCGACATTTATTCGACAGTATTCGTGCCGATGTAGTCACGAGCAAGCAGGAGAGGTATAATATCAATTGTGAATAAATTGACTGCTATTTTTCGTTGAGCTTTGAAGATTTCATCTTTGTGCAATACGATAGGATTCATTCTCGTATTATATTTCATGTCCCCATCCGTTCTATTCTCATATCACAAATATCTTTGTGAACTTTATAGATTCTCCGATTAACTTGATATTGACTTTCGCTCATTGTCAGTCTTGATTTCGGAAACTCCAGAAACTTGATATTTCCTTGAGGATGCTTTTGAGATTCGACGGTTCGGTTCGTTATTTTCGCTTAAAGCTACAGTCAAAATGGTACTCGGGCTTCCGGTTAAGTTTAAATTTATTCATTACTCGCGTCGTGGTATGCTGCGCTTTCAGGTAGTTCCCATTAAAGGTATTCGATACCTGGCGTTTGCCACGAACGTGCCAGTGATATACATATCTAACACATAAAGAATTGCGAGAATGTACGAGATTCTTAGTTGATTTGCTTCGATAATCGATTGCTCACTTAATTAATTAAATATTCAAAAGCGTTCTTCTCAGAATGTTACATTATTTTATATAACTGTAATTAGGAACTTAGTAATTATTTGATAGAGAAATGATAATATGATATTGTTTTATACGTATGTATCTAGGATATATGTGAAGTGCACGGATGGGTATTGTCTATCGATTTTTGCTGCTTTTGCAATGGAAACAGAATGTAATAGTTTCATTATAATTCCCACGGATCGCGGAGAGCTAACTGACACTTTCTAATCTCAGGCCATCTCATTTAACTTTGGCAGATCCAACTCGATGAAACAGTCACTGATCAACGTTTACATAGTAACTCCACTAATAGATTAACGCCGGACACAAGATCATTGCACGTTTGAAACGCGAGGAGTAAGGAGATGAAATAACTTTGAAGCTAATTGCTATTGTCGGCTGCTACTTATCTGTTCTATCTGACGGTCGTAATTTATGCGAGCTGCGGCTTAGTATTATTTAAAGGGAAGCTGATTACGAAAATTATGACAAACATTTTTATTTTGAGAAACGTTTCACGATGCGTATCGAATAATTTCTTATATCTTATGATAATGTTTACATTTAATTAATGTCTCGTTGCGTTTTGTGTCGTGAGCTATTATGCTAATTGCATTTTGATAACGTAACATTGCTTTCCGGTGGGGTCGAATTAACATTTTTATTTCGTTACGCATTCTTAAAATGTTTCCAGGCACGAATCAGCTATTACTCATTTTTACGATTAAAATCTCGATAAGAAGGGGATAATTTTGTCCGCACATAAGTGCACGATAACGAGAAAAAATTATTTCAGAAAGTTTTAATTTTATATTTTTTTTTGGGTGAGTTGTAATTTCAGAAAAAGTCGCCGGAAAAGCCAATTGCATAATTTAAATGACATAACGCGCTTCAATGAAGTTCTTAATTTAGATAATTGGCAAAATTTCGGAAATCTAAGAATATGTCATGAACTCTGTATTTTTTTGTTTCGTCAGAGTTTCGGGGGATGAATTCGGATCTGGCACTGACATCCAGTTATCTATATTAAAATCTTAGTTCTGAAATCGCGGACACGAATTCCGTGGAATTTTTACCCTTAATTTTGAGCTGCCGGAAACGATCGAAGGAAGCCGGCTCTGCATAATTTAGAGAAATTTACATTGTATTCGCACATTCCAGGAGGCGAAAGAAGCGAGCTTAATGCGAGAGAGTTTTGCGCAACGCCTGAATTCATAATTTGCTTCTCGGGAGTTTTTGCCGATCGTGCATCACATGTTAGAATTCCATTTACAAAAATGTAAAGATATACGAAGAGAAAAAATTTAAACCAACGGCAATAAGCTTGGACATCAGCGCCGAAAAGATATGCTTTTTTGCATCGCGGTTGTTTGCAATTAAACATCAATCAATATAGTGCCGATTATTATTCCGCATTTATAACATATGAAAATTTTATTATAGTTAAATAAAGATTGGGAACAGATAGAGATACCGCTAAATATATTTCTAAATATATTTTATTTTTAGCGGAAATCTCAATAATTCATGCGGAAGAATTCTGTCAATGTATCTGTGACAACGTGGTTGTTTAATGTCTCTAATTCGTTTCGTAAAAAGTTCCTTTCTTTTGTCGGATATAACTCGGTAAAGTGCACTCCTATATCTTTTACCCATTTTTCATTGTTGTGTTCGCGCGATGGGCCACGAGAGTTGCGGCGTGGAGTGAAAAAAGTTCGCTTTACTTGGTCATTATATCGAAGAAAGTTGCCATCTACGTTCGTTAGCCGCGCTCGCCGCCATGTACGCTCCGTTAAATTGCTTGTTGAAACTCATTAAAACAGTTTCACATGTGACGTGTGTGTGCGTGTACAAGATCGTTAAAAACGCGGCGTCGTTATTGAATATTGAGGCAAACGCGTCGGCGAGATATTTCGTCAGTTTAATCGTGATTTAATCATGTCATCAGTCGAGAATTGATATTATACGCGGTACGATGTTTCGCGTAAATTTGCATTGTCTACTTTCTACCGTGGACATTTTTTTTAATAATATTCTCACGTAAATACTGTCACTTTAATTAAGCCAAATTTTCGCTGATGATTAAATAATAATTGAACTTGAATTGATATTCTCAGACATGACTTTCGATATTTCGTAATAAAAGAACCCCGTTCGCTTACTTTCATTTATTTTCCAGTCACGAAAAAAAAAAAAAAAAAATAACTTATGCATTAGGGTTCGCGAGAAACCGGTATATTTTATTTGAAGTATTGAATGACTTCAGACTCGGAGAGATTTAAAAGTTTACGCGAAGATGTGTACGTATTTTTGTCGTCGATTAAATGTTTAGAAATCAATCATTATCATATTATGAAGGATTTCTTCTATCCACGTGTAGCGCATGGACGTGACATCGCCAGATGTCGGTGATAAATATGACGTTGCTCTTTTATCGTTGTCGCGATGCACAATATTTTCTGGTCGCAATTGATGTCACCACGTGTTCACATGACCCGTCCTACATTCATAAATCATCTTTATTTCTCGCTCATACTAACCGCCTTCATCGACACCTTGTATCGTGATTACTAATACGTGGTAAATTATAATAATTTTAATTTGCGTGAAAATATCATTATAATCAGTGCGACTGCGATGTAAAAAATTGGCGCTTAAATACTGCTTTAATTAAATTCCAATTTATATCATATTGATAACATGTTGGGGCTAATTATATGTGTTGTAATAATTCACCATATTCGAAAGTCAATTTTCATTATTGTATTTGTTTAATTTAATGAGGGATGCATGCCTAATGATGTGTCGCATCACAATCATTACATAGCACGGTATAACTCTTTATCGGCCAATAATTGCGGCCGTAACATTAATATTGTATACTATACAATTGATGAAAACGTATCGCATTTATCGTATGCCAAACAGTCGGGTAACAGATTGTACGGTGCATATTATGCGAGCTAATTGTTTGATCTATTTGATCGCGCCCTTTATTGCAAGGTACAATATTGTAGCGTTGTGTAACAGTACCACATAGGTTTTATTAATTTCTATGTACAGACCACACACTTGTGGTATATATTAGAATTTAGGTCTAGGTCAAAATCATGAAACGTGCAGCATGATTTGATATTTCGGTCGGTTTAGCTTAATATTTTTTAATCCGAGAAACCATTACTGTAAATTACAAAAAAGTTGTTTATAAACAACATATATTTCGAAATAAAAAAAATTTTTAACGAATTTTTCGACGCAGACCCAATTATTTTTTATATTGATTTTATGCGCGTAAATAAGTAGGTGTTATTTGTTTATATATTTTGTTTATGAATACAATACGCGAGTGTAATTTTATTACAAATGTGTATTTAATGACGAAACATTTCTTAATTAATTTGGAGTTTGGCAAAAATATTGAGAGAAATTATTTTCTATAACTCTGTAATTTTATGTATTATGTATCTATCTTTGTGCAATTAGATTTTGAACAAAAATTTTAGCAAAAATAAGATTTACGTAAAATTAGTCGGAGAAAATAAGTCTTTTATCTTTATTGTATTTTTACCGCTTTACAACCTAAGCCAAAAGTTCTGTATTTGAATTCACTTATAACTAAACAATTATCGGTGTTTCAACATTAAAAGAGCCGATATTAAAGTTTGCGTTTCTTGGATAATACATTAAATAGCTATGTTTTCCACAAATTTTATACGGTAAAAATTATATAAAGAACATATTTGACCTATAACTTAGTTCTCCCGGAATTTAACATTTACTCTGTCAGAGATTTACGTTCGTAGCTTATTAAACATGTTTTTGAAATAAAATTTTGTAATCTCAGCTGTAGTAAAGCGGTATCGGTCGATCGCCTATCGCGCTTTCGAAACCTATAACTGTACACAAGTGGAAACTAATATTGGCAACGAGAATTAACGTCGAGAGAGATGTAAGAATCGCTCGAAATATGCGTTAAATTCACCTCGCTAGATTCGCGGCCTGGAACTTCCATGAAAGTACTAGCAACCTCTAGCGAAATTAGATTAGCTGATTGAAATTCACCGGGACGAGGAAATTATGTGGGCCGCAGTGTCAAGATCTCTGGAGATACTCGTTGCCTTCTTCGAATACTACACCACCAGGTAAGATCCTGTCTACATACGTATTTTCGCGCGACGACGTAAGCAGTCGCTCTCGCCTGAGTTGAAGCTAAATGCACATTTACATATACAGGCGACACGAGCGATGCGGATGACATAGACAACGCGAGACGATAGCAATGCAAATTTCTACAATCTATTATCTATGCAAATGAGAGAAGTTGTAAATAGAAGATCTATCGAATTAATTAGGGATTATTTTATCTTGAATGAGACGCGATGTGCGGAACATATTAAAAGCAGATTAAGGAATGATATTGGAAGATTAAAAGCGAAAGGCGCTTTATTTATTGTATATAATATAAATTAATTGATTGTGATAATAAATGCTTATATATAAATATATTTTTCACATTGTTCATATATTTCAGATGAACGTAATGTGAATTTTAATTTTTAACATCCTGAAATTTTGACATCCTCAAGATATATTTGTCGTGTTTTTTGTTTTCAACGCAGTGCTAAATTTTTGTCTTTAGTAAACACGCTTGCTAACACGCGCAGAATCAGGCAGTTTGTCTTTTATAACGCGACCTTGCTTCGAAGCGATTTCTATGTCGCACGTAAAATAGCGTCGCGCTGAAAAGATGCTCAAAAGCCTTTTCAGCATCTTTCATGCATACCGCAATGTGATTTTTTTTTAGAGCTGTGCTCTTTATAAATGGGGAAACGCAACGATAGGGTTAAGAGTCACGAAAGCGCAGTGTGTCAGTATGAGGACGTTCTCTATATCGATGGTCGTCTCCTCAAGGACGTCAAATCGAGCGCGAACGATTTCGGGATATCCGTCGGAACTTCCGTGGCTGTCCGGGGGCTGTTGTCAATTTGAAAATATTTGAGGTGCAGCCGAATCGTTCTCGTGACACCCGGAGAGAGGTATCGCGGTTGCAAGCCGTCGTCTCCGTTTCCAGCATTTTCGGCGCCGTTTTGCGACGACAGGCGCAATTTCTGCCCTTTTGCCAAGCACACGTCCGGAATGTCGGGACGTTTTCAATCTAATATAAGACAGCAGAAATGAGAAAATTGGTGAATTCGCGCCATTTACACACACATTTGCACACACACATTCTCTTTCTCTCTTTCAGCTGGTATTATATTTTTTTATTTATTAAAACGCTAGTGCGGCGTAATAGGGACATATATTTCTTGAAATGTCCTCGAAAGTGCTGTGTTGGCAGCAGAGGCTGTTGTGATCCTGGAGAACGTAAGATAAGATATAGCTAAGATACACTACTTATCATCTCACTTCTTGCCATATGAAATATCTTTATTGTTCTTGATGATATATAATAGTATTTTGAAATTTTATTTACGCCGAAGAAATGCGAACTGTAATTAAAAATATCTTTTCAAGTGCTGTTCTTGCCAATTTTAGATTGAAAACTTCAAGTTTAAAAGTTGCAACTTGCTGAGAATGTTTTTTTAAATTTACTCAATTTTTAATTGTGATTAAATATTACAATGTCAATAAAATCTGCTTCCTTTGTGCTTTAATGTTCAAGAAGCAATATTTCGGACATGATTTTGGCACAGCACGATCCTGTGACAGCGTGCATTAATGTGACTGAGTTGTAATACTAAGGCAATGGTGTCGGCAATGTTCACGATTCGGCAACATATTGGGTGCATACGCGCGTACTAGAATAATAACATCGTTAAATTAATCACGCTTTGTCGCCGGAACACGTTAGGGAATAACGAATAGGTAACGCGTCAAGTTGAATCGGGATTGCATCGAATAAAATTGACAAAGAGTGACTGACAATTTATCATAAATTTATGTAAATAATGTAGTTTAATAACTTTTTGCAAAAAATTACTGACTATTCGTTCATCGAGAATTTAATTTAACTCGATGGAAAAGAAAGAATAGTTTCCTATTTCATAAAATTGTTCTAATTAATAGGGAAAAGAAATGTAAAATTCAATGCTATCGATGCTTTTATTATTCAATTCCTTTTAATGATTAGTACGGATTGATTTTCTTGCGCAGAATATAAAACTCATTAAGATCTTGTAATATGATATTCTTTATCACTGATTTAACATTTCCAATTTAATAAATTTCAAAGGTGTTGCGCGCGTCTGACTGGCTGATTTCCACGTTTTACGCGTAACCAGAATAAACCGTCTTAGTAATCAGGCTCGATTAATTTCCGAGATAATCTTTGTCCGCAAAGTTTTCCCGCACAGAGTTTTTCAGCGAGAATAAATTTATTCATAATTTTATTCCAGATCGATCGTAACAAGATAGAATAATCGATATCGATTGTAATATATAAAATAAAAGTTGTTCGAAAGAGAGATTATTTAATTGATGAAATTAAAAGTATTATAATCCACTTGTAATTTTATCGATTGGCTTATTGAAGAGTATGTGGGTTTACACGCAGAGTTTTTTATTCTTCGAAATACCATGTCGAGATATCAAACAATATAATTTAATTTTAATAATTATATGTTGATATTTTTACATGAATTTTACACACATATATAAACATACATACATTTCTACTTTGCAATATATATATTACAATTCAATTATTCTGCGTTTGTTGCATTGAAATTGTGATTTAAATTGCAAACTATTTGATGCACAACGCCTTTGTTTCGCGATGGATCTCACCATCATACGAATATGAAGCTTAAAAGTATCAGACCACAGCATCGCCATTGAAATAAAAAACAATTGCACAAACACTTAGTCTTGACAGTTTGTTAACGAAAGCAAATAGAACCGTAGCGCACTATCGATTTCTCTTTGCGTATGTGCGCTACCATCTTTAATATGGTAGCGCGCGTATATAATGTGAACGGAGTGAAACGTTGTTGCAGCTGATTTAATATCAAAACTTCTACCGGTATATCGGTCTGTGCGATCGCATATTGTATCCCGTTGTGTTGTTCATTTATCAGTACATGCATCTATTTTCGTTGCAGAGTTGCTGAATTTCTAACACATATAGATCGCTGTAATTCCGCAATAATGTGAAGTGAAATGGCTATAGCCATGTATGGCTACTGAACATCGATAGGCATTCCGCGGTTGTGGCCGTAAAGGATATGTCCTAAGAAACAAGTATGCTAACGACCCCACATAAACGATATATTCACAAAGAAACAACATACGTATTTTCATTCATAGTTAGAAACTTTTTTTCTAGACGTTTTTTACTCCATTTATTAGCCGATATCGTAAATTAAAGTTTGCGGATATCTACTCGGTTTCTACTTAATATCCGATTTTTAATATCTATCCGACGACGCAGCAGTGTAGCAATTTTCAATAAATTGAAATTAGTTTGTAATTAACAATGCACAATATTGCGCGAGTTATAATAAAACACCGACACATTGACACTCTGTACGTTGTTTTTAAAAAAAGTAATCAATACATTTGAACGAGTGGGTAGTAATATAATAATGATATTATATAACGATATAGTACTTTTCTCTATCCGCTGCTACACTAATCGATCGAAAATGAAGAACTTGTAATTAAATTTTACACATTTTTTGGCATATAAAGTTACATATAACTGATCGTTAAAGTTCCAACAAACTTCACACCCTCTCTGATTGAAGGATTTAGATGGATGAAAATGGATTCTAAAATGATTAATGTAATGATAGTCGATGACAGAGTATTACTTACAGACTATTGATTCAAGGTAGCGATAAAAAATGATTGTGCGAAGAAAAGCCTCATAAAAAATTGATAAAATTATTAGAAATTCTATTATCTATTAGTCGAGCTTCTGCTTTAGTAAGCGAGATGCAATTAACTCCGAGCAACTCCAAGCATTTAAACTTCTTCGTGCTTGGCTTAGCAAGCATTGGAAGATATTATCGCTTCGTTAACTACAGTTTACTGTAGCGCGTTCTCTCGACGGTCCATATTCGTCGGTACTGTATCACCTGCAAGTTATCAACTTACAATTCATATTTCACGTTGGGAGTCGTCCTTGATCGTGTTAATGCACGTATTTTTTCCTTCTTTGTGACTATTCACACTTTAATTTAAGGTTGTGAGCGATGTTTTACGACGTTAATGTTGTGTGTTGCCTCCAAGTTCGTGCCATGTTCTTACTTCTGTCCGATGTATCGAACACTGTCGTTGATCGTGTGGCGTGTGTCTGTGTACGTCTGTCCAGTTAATTAATTAATCATTGATCTTTTTCTGTTTCATGCCTCGTTTGCACTACGTAACGATCGGAACCGCAGAGCGCAATTAGAGTAAGTATGAACGACTGTGCGTTTTAAAAGCGACACTTTTAACGAGAGATCCATTGTTCTATGCTGCTTCATTTAACTTCTCTTCCTATCTTCTCTTTCGATTTCTCTTCTTAACGGATACACTGTTCACCAACGGGCGCTACTACGTAAGTAGTTCTTTCTTCGACCCAAGTTCTATCAGTTTTCTCATCTTGCCCGATGAGCATCGATGACTATACCCGACGCTGTTTGTGTTGTCTGTAGTCAGCGTTTGTTCACAACGAATTTTACTTCTCTCTTTCCTCATCTTTTGTCTATCTCTCAATATGCCTGTCTGCTATCATTCTCTGTCAAGTTTCTTTCTTATCTCTACTATCGTAGTCACAATGCTTTCTGCTCGAGAGAGTCCAGCTCGGTCGATCGCTGCTGGATTTATCTTATTCTTTATACCGAGACCATTTTCTGTTATTGCTCGCCTGCATAAATACACGAATAGATATGATAGATCTTGTTTGTACGGCCACCCCTGTTGGACCAACAGCTTTCACAAAACAAACATACGTTGTTAATGTTACACGGACATGAAATTTTTGCTATTTTTGGTAGCGTCAACATACACACATAGAAATATTCTACCGTATTTTTACAGCCTAAGAAAAGACGTCGATTAGATGAATGAAATTAGATCGATAAAGCGATAAAAATTATTTCGTATCCGGAAGGAATAATTTTACTAATTTTGTATCTATTGTGTACCAATACGTTACTGTAAATAAAGAGCTTTGGATCTTGCGATGCGAATTGTGGTTGCAGCAGATTTGTCTCTCCGCTGAACAACTTTCTAGACAGTCTCACGCGTTATTCTCTACAACGCTTAAACGCGAATTCGCATATTATGCTATTTGCACGCAGCTGATAAATACGAATACGCTGGCGAACTTCTGCCACTATTCGCGGAGTCATAAAACTTAGTTCCGCGAACGCGGTCGCCATTCACTGAGCTGAGTACAATGAGCTTCTTCAGCCATGCATCCGCTTGAGAGCGTTGAATCCGTACGGTTTTCAGTTACGCGTTGCCGAGCCTCCGAGAACAACGTGTCGCAAGCGTTTCTGTTATCGCACGACACGATTCACCTATTGTTTTCCTTAACCTTTTGCAAATGCGCTTACAATGCCGCATTTGCGAATCCCACGTTAGTTCGAATTTTCGGTCCGTTTGTGCATCAGCGAGCGTCTAATGATTCGTAGGAGTAACGTGATGGCGGATCGTGTTCCTCGTTTGCTCGAAGGTATAATAAGACGTCTTACTGTAACTGTATCGGCAATGTAGTTGTCGGGAATTGGTCGTAATATCAACGTCGGGACAGCATCGAGCAATTATCGACAAATGTTCGATTGAATCGAAAGTTAATCGTGCAAACTTACACTAGTCACTATTGTGAAATATGAAAGCTCGCTATATATTTCCTCTCGCAATATTTATAGTATGGCCCGATTTTATTACAGTACATTTATTACGACGGCAAATTTTTTAGCCCATTATTCTCAGCGGAAACATCGAGCGAGATCTTTATCGGTCATTTTGAGAAGACTTTGTAGAAGATGCGCTTTATTTTATTTAAAGACAGTACGCAAACACGATTCTACAGACTTGAACCTTAAATATAATAAAGTGGCATTCAAAATTATTTTTATGAGAGTTATATTTGGATAGTTCTTTTTATTTTACAAATGTATTTGGCAGGTTTTATTTATCGTATGAAATATGCATAATTTATTTTATAAGTCAAGCGCACACGTATCATCCCATTGAAATTATCCTATATTGAAAACATAGAAACATGATAGTATTAATTGGTGCGGAAATGCATTTGATTAAACCAAACGATAAAGAGCATTTAAATCAATGCGCATTTCGCCAATATTAGTAAATTTTCGTTTGATCGTCCAAACATATTTTTCGCCAAATTCATCGCGTTTTCTTTTTAGGTTGGCGTTTTGTTTCAACGCAAACACGACATTTTATATTTTCGATATATTTTTCATGAAGTAGCGCGTTATTATAACCGATCGTTTCGATATGCCACGGAGGGGTGACGGTAATCTAAATTTATGCAGGCCGCTGTCATAAATGTCCCGCGATGACATTTTCGTACACATCCATAACGAAACATCGTTGTCCGCGGATTTTTTTCTCACTCTTATTTATGAGTTATGAATAAAGAATCGTAGTAAATAAGAAAGCGGGCGCCGACCCGGTAAAATATCCGCTAAGACCTCTCTTTAATCGGATAAAAAGAATTTATGCGTGTGTATACATTTCCCTTCCGCGCGGATCTACATGCGAGATTGCAATGTTTTGTATTTTTCGCATTGATTTTCGCGAAGTGTATGCTGAAATCGCACGGGAAATGTAATCCTATTTTTGCACATAAATAACTCTGACATCGAATATTTTGGTATTTTAAATTATATTGTGAATTTGCAGATCATTTGAATAATACTGCAAATTAAAGCTTGTGAAAAATCAGGCAGGTGTAACGGACATAAAAAATGTAATTGCTATAATATTAATCTGTGATCACAGCGAAGGTATAATGTATTCGTTACGTCATCAATTGGTTAATAATTACACTCGTTTCATCAGGATTCGATGCGTGATATTTACTCGGATAGGTATGTATCAATGATTTCGACGTCTTGCAACCCTTCGATGTCTTGCGAGAAGTATGCATATTTATAGAAAAATCGAGCATAAATATATTATCTACAGAAACATTTCAACATTACTGGATGATATTGTCATATTTTTTTTACAAAATACAATTTTTTTTACTTAGAATAGATCGAAACATTAGCGTTTCTGTGCTAAACATTTTCAACTGGCATATACGCATAATTTTTTGCGTTACACACACATCATGCATTTACTTTTCTCTAGCTTCCGTCATGTCTGTGCAACTATGAATGCTCCGCAGTCGCAGCTGGTAGTAAACAGCAACTATTAATAAGCCGCCGACGACATAGCGGAGGCGTATCGGTCGGCGTGCTTGACAGTACGTTGTCTCGATTAGCGGCATAGTTCGTGGTAGATGCGACACAGTAGATTGAGCTGATAAGAGATTTATCTAGATCTTAGGGCGCCTATTATGCCTAGCATACGTTACAGAAATGTATCGCTAGGATGTACGCCACTGTTGATAAGCCTATGCATGAGTGCACTACAGGGGCGAGCAAGCGCAGTTCCAGCAAGTTTCAGATCAATCAAGGCAGTTCGGAAGTGTTATCTCTTGAACAACAATGCTAACGTTTATCTTGATAATGCAAAACATTTTAATATTGAGTTAATATTTCAGAAAATAAAACCCATCGAGCAATTGATTGGGAATAAATAGATTATAAATTTAATCACACAGCGCCCATTCAGACTCACGTGAGTCGAAAGAAATCCATTGATTAATAATCGCTTACTGAATTTGATATTTCTGAATTCGATTAATTAAATTTTGAACAATGAAAAAGTATAAAACATTATGGTATAATAATAATGATGCGTTATAATTAAAATATTTCTTTGCAGAAAATTAATGAAAATGTTCGTATAATCGTACATAGTATAAAAGAAATTTTATGCGACGGAGAATAATACAAAATTATCATGGAATTTTTTTTAGCAATTTAATATAAAAAATAATATTCTAAAGACAAGCGTATTCTATTTAAAACAAAATTTTCTTTGTGACAATAATGATTAGAAAATTCAGAGTTAACGACAAGTAAACATTGTTAAGTTCATTTTAGTGGCACTTCAGCGCCACTTTTATGACACTTCTTTGTCTGAAGGAAAATAAAGAACAAGTCGACCGGATTTTCGTGAGAAGAGAAAAAGCGAACGCGGATGTAACTTGACGAATTTCACATTTCTTTTTCCAGAACAACCGGTAGTCCCGCTAGTAAATCTCCAGCAGGTGGTAGCGGCGGTCCCGCGAGTGGTGCGGCAGGTGCGACAGCGGCACCAGGCAGCGGCGCCAGCAATGCCGGGAGCGCGGAGCCTCGTACACCAACCGCCGGGCCACAGAATAAGCAACTGCAAAATGTCAAAGGGGAACACCCTTCGGTAAACTTCTTCTAAAAGCTCATCTAGATTTTGCGCGTGATATCATTATGGTAATCGCGACGACTGGGACGAGGCACGAAAATAAAAGTAATTTCTAAAATTATCCGAAAACGATGATCGTGTTAATTTCGCCGCAACTAATTGCGATATTACATGTTGAAAGCGGTATCGAAATAGACGCAATAACGTACGTGAGCAGCGAGTTTCTATTTAATGCAGAAATGGATTTGCAATTATAATAAAACGCGCGTGCGCAAATACCGCCGTGTTGTCGCCTAAGCTAATATTGCAGTATATTGCAATGCCAATATTAATCCTATATAAGTACGATATATTTGTAACGTTAGAATGTAAATTTCCGTTCAACCATTTGTCCTAGATTTTTCATCTCACGCGAACGACGCGAATTTTAAAAGAATTGCGTTTCAGTTTAGATTTCAATCGCGTTTTCTTTCCGAGCTAAAAGAATCTCAAGAATATGGGAAGGATCCCAAGACAGATCGTTTTTCCCGGAAGATAGCGATTGTATCGGCGATATGTGTGTTGCAGAAAGCGTTCCTGCAGAGCAGGTCCATCTCCCTGGTTGACATGTATATCGATAATTCGGAGCCGAGCGAGAATGTCGGCCAGATCCACTTCAGCCTCGAGTACGACTTCCAGAACAGCACGCTTATTCTGCGCATCATACAGGTCAGTCAAAGTTTCGTTACACGATGCGCGCTGTTGGAAACTCCGGAACTTGCCTATCAGCTGTTTATTTCGGCATCTCTTGTGTTTGCGCATGATGCACGCATTGATGCGAGCGATCGGAACACATTGCTGTGTTTGTACATGAAAAGTTTCGATCGAAGTGTCACATATTAATTTTTATTTATTTTTGTAATATTGAGATGCAAATTGTGTGAGAAAGAAAAAGAAGTTGCGAAAGCACAAAATATCAACTCTTCAATGGTGCTTTTAAATCATTCTCCGACTTGAAGTATAGCCGCGCGTTGCTCCACGCAAACAGATTGATTGATATGCGTATTTCACGATGTCAACGTTTTTTGTCCGACGCGGCTATAAAAATATAACTGGGGATATGTTAGGCAACTTTGATTTCATACGCGCTATATCGATAAGGGGTCGCCATAAATCGCCGACGAGACACACGCTGCGCGTCGAAAATGTGTACGTGTGTACGTACTCGAAATGCACGTACTCTGGAAAAGTGGGACGTCACATACATTACTCCCTGTTGTAGCGGGGACTTTCGAAACTCATTGCGCGATGGTCTCAGGAAAAATAGAACGTTCAGGGAATTTTGTTGTAAACAAACGCATAAATTTCCAGACGTTGCATTTTGTTCATCCCGCACGATTTAACGCGCCGTTAAGTGAAACACTCGGGCACCGCTTACCGCGTTTCCTTCGTACGGCGGGGATCATCGTGCCAAAATCTCAGGACAGCAGCTAAGTATACTGTTTGTACGATCGTGTGTCAATATCGTTGATATATATACACACAGCGGTTGAAACTCTACGTTCTTTACCGATATTTCACAAAGTGCTCGATTTTAACATGCAGTTATTTCTTGAACAAGTAAACATGTAACAAAAATTGCACGAGTGTATTAGAAAATTGTAATACACGTAATAGCTTTTTTATGCTAGAATGATATCATTACGTGCTACTTTTAGCGAAAAATTATAATGGAATTGCATTGTATTATCGCGCAATTTATCAAAGAAGCGTGTCCGTAAAAGTTTTATTTCTCACTCAATTTGCATCCGAGCTTTTTCTTTAACGAATATTTAATCACTTCACTGCTGAATTATTTAACAGAGGACTCGAGCGAATTTTAACTTGTATTTTCGACAATCTTTATATTAAATTGCACGAATAAAAATATGAAGATCGCGTATATTTCTTCCGTTTTTCTCGCTACTTGGTCAATTTTTACGAAATTGGTTAATTTTATACATCTTGAAATACGATTTTTTTTCTAGCACCTAACATGATTGTAAATGACTTAGAATGTACCTTGATGAAAGCGGAACCATGTTTTCATTCTTAAAAATTTCTATTTTCGCTAGTTTCTGTCGTGTCTCTCGCGGCGTGAAAATTTCTTGACACCTCGGAAAGTTCAACCAAGCGTTCACCAAAGCCATCGTGTTTATTCTATTTATGTCCAATATCTTTGTGGAAATGCTTGAAGGTAGAAATTTCATGTGCAGAAACGGGCGTATATGTGATGTAAAGTGTCAAAAAAATTATGGGTATGAACTTTAACTGCAAATTTTATTTATGTATTTTTTATCAGTTTAAAATCGCTTGTTTCTTGGTAAAAATAAAATTATATGTAATCTTTTCTCTTGCACGTTCTTAATTTTTAACATAAAATATTTTAAAATTTTATCTAATGAATGATAAAATTAAATAAAGTTCAAGAGCTATTTATTTACGCTTATAGATGCTTTTTTTTTTAATTTGTGTAAAAGAGGCTGTTTATTTTCAGAAGTTTGTTTCTCAAAAGAGAAACTGTTTGGAATCACATTTATGAAAATATTTTTGTTATTAAACGAATTTCAAAATTTACTTAAAAAAACTATTCTTCTTTCTTTGAAAACCAAAATCTTTGTAATTTCGAAGCTTGTCTGTAAAGTTGCGCGACACTTTATATGCAACGAATCGTTCTTCTAGGAGAGTTTAAATCGGCATAATGACGTTACGAAGTTTAGAGAAACGGTCTGACAAGCAAATGAAAAATGATCGTCCACCTCTGGATGGTAAATGCCTCCAAGGCCACGATCGACTTTTCAACCGAACGTGCCATTACAGAAAGTTGGAAAGAGGGCACTTTTGGGGGCAAGACTTATTTTTCAAAACACAGACGGCCGTCAAGGCCATTAAGAGCCGTTATTGATTTTGCTTGCCATCCACGTATCTCCCATTAACAGCATCGACTGTGTTGCACACAAAGGCCGCTTACACGCTTACAATCTGTCTGAGGACGATGCTAGTTATACCGCAGAGACTGTTGTGCAGCGTACACTTGCTGAATTCTCTTATCTATAGACTTGGAAAACTGTGACATCTCCGTAAGATGTTTGCGCGGTGAAAATGAAGTCTCGTGTTCCCGTCGATTCCAATAGACGGGTGCATCTTTGCGATTTTAACGTCCGCAGCTCTCAGACATTAATTTGTTGAAATAAAAGTTATTTTTCTTTTTATTTCTGTTTTAAAATTTTGCAATTTAGTATGAGATCTCGTGATATAACTTAAGTATCGTTATGCTTTTCTTAAACGAAAAGAAATATTTTCTTGCTTTTAGATTTTTCTTTAATTCATAAGTTTTCTCAAAATTCCTAAAAGCTCAACATTATACTTGTACTCTAGTTTAATGGAAAATCCAACCTTGTTTATAACATTATGCAAGTATTATATATGGATTGTGTATACATTATAACATTGTAGACATTATGTATACAGAGATTACATCAAACTTCACTCTTCATAGGAGGATTTCTTTGATTTCGAAAGTACACGTTTCGCGTAATCACATGGTTCGAGGAGCAACAGCAAATTTGTCATCTTTTTGTAAGAAAAAGAAAAATGATTCCAATGTTATTCTAATATGATATTTGATTTATTTTCAGGGTAAGGATTTGCCGGCAAAAGACTTGTCAGGCACTTCTGATCCTTACGTCCGCGTCACATTGCTTCCGGACAAGAAACACCGGCTTGAGACAAAAATCAAAAGGCGCACATTGAATCCGAGATGGAATGAGACGTTTTATTTCGAAGGTAAGTGCTTCTTATATTTTTTAATTAAATGGTTTTCAAATATACTTTTTCCTGGAAATGAAGGGAAAAAGAAACGAAAGTAAAGCAATTTTCCTACATGTAGTGCAGCAAATAAAAGTCAGATGACATTGTATTTGATTGGATTAAGCTAATTTAAAGGAATTGAAACAATGTAGCAATTTGAAAATAATAAAGTGACCTGGAACACAAAAAAAATTTATATTTCTATTTAGAATTAAAATCTATAAGAAAATGAATATATACGTGAATTTTAATTGTTTCCTTTCAATGTTAAATTTTAACGTTTAATTTTTCTACGTACGCGAGGCGATGCTGCAATGCTCAATTTGCAGTTAAAATATTTTGTTGATATGAGAGAGAAATAAGAAGTCATTCTCTCATCAAGAGAGACAATTAAGAATGTCATCTTGAACTGAAGTGAAATTATATGAATAATCGGCGAACAGAATTATTGCAATTTAATGAAGCATACGCATTTATGCCAATCATCCAGGTTTTCCCATACAGAAGCTACAGAGCAGGGTATTACATCTACATGTCTTCGACTACGATCGATTCTCGAGGGACGACTCCATAGGGGAAATGTTTCTGCCGCTTTGCCAGGTAATTTGCCGAGACGTGCCCGCTCGCAATTTGCGCGGTTCAATTATTACACTCGGTAGACACGGATTAAGGGATTCGTACGCTACGGTGATAAGATTCGCGACAGATACCTACATAGAATCTAACGTGCGTTGTACATCTTGCATTCCCCCTCGTCTGGCGCTGCCCTTGTCGGCTTCCGGCCTCTTATCTCGTAATTATTACCCGCCGTCGTGAAATTACTGTCTAAAGGGTGCAAACTGCTCAAATAAATTGACTAATTATTTTGCAGAACCGCCAAAAGAGAGAATTATGGCGTTTGAAAAGTGCAGTTTATCGCGAATTTATAGAAGCAATTATTTTATGTTAGAGTGAAAGAGAATGTACATTGAAAATTGGACTATAAATATTCACAATACTATTATAATCCATTGTGAAATCCATTATATAACATTATTGATATTAATATTACTTTTATTTCCATTATATTTTTTATTCACTGTACTGCGTGTCATAGAAATGTCTCATTTGTTTAAATACCGAAATTGAATATTTATTCATATGTGCAAATGTATTCCGACATTTAAATATTTTGCAAAAACCAACATCAGTTATAAAAATAAATTTTTATAGATTTACAGATTAGATATTTCAAACAAAACAATCGACATGGACTCTTATAAAAATAAGCTCTTGAAATATTGCGAGATCGATTGAGCTTCTTACGTATCTGCGAATAGTATTTAATTTATTCTAATCGTGCCGGAAATTACTTGACAATATATATAGGCCAATATCAATATCGCCAAGCGGCGAGTAAATCTGTGCGCATAATAATACCGGCGGGCACGCGCGCGTATTAATTCTCTACGCTATGCACACATTCATTTCCCAGAAGCAATTCGTGATATATGCCGGCATTGCGAATCGGCCGTCCGTACATCTCATGCATCGTCGTCGCATACGGGAAGATTAATACGTAGATGCTTTATCGAGTATTTTATTACAATAATATTATACGATTGTGAAATCTATTAATAAATAATTATTGTCGAGCGATAAACGCGCGAAGAATTAATTTTTTGATGATTCGAAAGGAATTGCTTTGACCGTGAATTGGATTACGAATAATCGATTCTCGTCACGCAATGTGACATATTTATGCAATTCGGAACGTGTTTACGTCGCGAAAATCCGACTTTTCTAATTTGCGACATATGATACCAATTAATTATTACGCTCGTACGTGATCGCTTCGAATGGAATACGTAATTAACACGTGCTCTCGCTGTGTTCTCTAATAAGAACCAAACGTGACGGAGGTAAAAATGATGATAATATAACGAACGCTTTCTCCTTTCGTCTAAAAAATCGTGTAAATTTTGATAAAGATACGCGTACGCGTGCACGCATCAAGTGTATTCGTTGATTTAACTTTATTTTGTTGTTTTTTTATTTTTACATCTAACTATGAAATTAATAATCGATGGAAATTAATCGTAGAATTTGTCAATACAAATATGTAAATAAAGAAAATATTTCTTCTCACGTAAAGTATTACATTTTGGGATTTGGCTCATTAATTAAATTTAGCAAATTATAAGTCGTACAATGTTACAACAAATATTAGCGATATACCGGGTTTGTCGCAGGTCGATCTATCGGAGAAACCGTCATTTTGGAAGGCTCTCAAACCGCCGGCTAAAGATAAATGCGGAGAACTCTTGTGCTCGCTGTGCTATCATCCGAGTAATTCCATATTGACGTTGACCCTTTTGAAGGCGAGAAATCTCAAAGCCAAGGATATCAATGGAAAATCAGGTGATATTGCATTCGTTATCATCAAAGTTGTCTTGTGTAGCAGAGTGAGACAACAAATGTTTTTAAAAAATTATACTTTTTGATATGTGCAGGATATGCTTCTTTTAAACACTCGAAATACATCTTGTGCCACGTTATTTTTGAATTAAATTACATTAATGTGATATAATGTGCGCATTTTACTTTCTTTTTATTACGTTCAAGGAAAGAAGAAACTCGATTAATTAAATGTTTGCGATTTCAGATCCTTATGTCAAGGTGTGGCTGCAGTTCGGCGACAAGAGGATCGAGAAGCGCAAGACTCCGATTTTCAAATGCACTCTGAATCCAGTATTTAACGAAGTATTCTCTTTTAACGTACCTTGGGAAAAGATTAGAGAATGCTCTTTGGATGTCATGGTAATGGACTTCGACAACATTGGACGAAACGAACTGATTGGTCGGATTCAGCTCGCAGGTATTTCGAATTTTTTTAAATAATATATCGTTATTAGAAAATTTGTACTATTTCTCGAGATTTAAATGCTGAAATTTAACCGCTATTGAGAATAATGCATTGCCATCTTAAACTCTGTGTGAAGTTTTATTATTATTATTACAATTAATCGAAGCGGTTTTTATTGAAAAAAAAAAGAATGATTGGTTCATCTGTGTATTTAGCGCTTGTCTTATATATTCAGGAATAGCTGTACCATATTTTGTTCATGGCTTTAGAACGCTCGGAACTCCAGATTTGTTTTTTGTTAAAGTAGCCTTCCGTTTGACCGAACGTAAAATGTCACAAAAGATAGATAGCAGAAAGAAATTGGAGTCCAGCGGTGTATAGCGCGCGCATGAATTCCTTTCAGGAAAAAATGGAAGTGGCGCGAGCGAAACGAAGCATTGGCAGGATATGATCACAAAGCCGAGGCAGACCATTGTGCAGTGGCATCGCTTGAAGCCCGAGTAAAGGACACGCTTTACCTTGATCGACGACAAATGATATTCTGTCGTGCGAGCTCCGCGGGCGCGCCCCGTCGATGTTACGTTAACAAGGCAATTTTTTCTTTTGCTCGATATCCCCGCAATCGATCTCCGACGAGTACCCATTCGACGACTGTAAAATACCTCCCGCATCACGTAGGGCGCTCTTAGCGACGCTGGTCGTCGGGGAGTCATGATCGAATGTTAATATCGCGATTAGAAAACAGAGCATTCTCGTGATCGCTCGTTGTTACGCCGTTTTCGTGTATTAACGAGTGACAATGAGGAATCGTCGTTGTCACTCGTCGTTGGTAGCGTCGAAAGCTACTACTTTCTAGTTTTCAACAAGTCGCGCCACCGAGAAGTTTTCGCACGATCGGCGTACGACCAGGCGTTTTGAACGTCGTTGATTGGCGATGAGAGTGACGAGATGCGCTGAACCCTTGCCCCCAGAAATTGTAATTGCGCCGACGACAACGCTCCGCATCGAAGTACGGACGGCAACAGCTTCACCGTAGTGAAATCAGGAAGCTTCTCCAGGTATGTCAGGTGCCACTTTTCTGTTTTCACCTTCTTCTTCTTCCGCGTGTCCACCTCGTTGCCGCTTGGCGCTGGGCGGCACGGAGACTGCGAAGTTGGACACCGTGAGTGATCAGTCGTTCGCTCTGGGGCGAACTCTATCCTCTTTTGTTTGTTCGCCAGACAACGCAAGAGGTCTGCCGAATCTTTTAGACGGACCTTTTAGCTATTTCAAAGTCCTTTGGGCTTTTGTGTTGTCTGCGTGCACACGCGCTCGCGGCGCGAGATTGTATCAGAATCGTCACGACACTCTAAAATTGAAGGGGCGAGTAGGCAAAGGAGATACACAGTCACATTTTCACGAAAGGAGCATTACTTTCATGGGTAAATTAATGTTGTTATAGCACGTGTAATATCAATCTAGTGATGTGATAGCTTTTAGAAACGGAGGGTCTGTGTACAATATTGAATTTCACTCCACTGTGATCATTGACTCAAAATTAAAGGCGATAATCATAAAATAATGCGATTGTTGCGTGTATCATCTTTTTTCACTTGCCCCTTCGATTGTCCAGTTGAGGAAAATCACTTCGCGTCACGGAACCCAGACAAAACCGATGAGCTTTCTAAAACAACTAGTATTGCTTCACGATAGCGACGTCATGAACTCTTACATTTGTAATATTTATATTTGTAATAAATATCACACACACACATACACACACACACACACACACACACACACACACACACAAACACACATATACATATACATACACTGTTCTACATTAGAATTACATGATCAGGATTTACTGATACGGCAAGACACGTTTACTTGTTATTGTATTTATAAAATTTATCCTTTCTCAGCAGTGAAAAATTTTATATAAATCAGAAATGCGTCACAAACGAATTCTCTCTGCGCATACATTTTCTCCAAATGTAATTACTCTTCTTTTTACTTATTTCATGCGACGAATTTTTCGGAAATTGCTTTGTCCTAGAAATTTGTTTTGTCTCACGAAATTATTGTCGCTTTTTACATTTTTCACGTACATACATACACATCTGTCTTCGGTCGTATATCTAAAAACATGTCACGAGGTGAAGTAGCCTCTCAATTGCATCAAGACTCACATCCAACGTGGCTTTTAGGATTACTTTGCTAACAAAGTTTTCAAACCGAGCGACTCTATCGGAACAACCTTGCTTACAGACTACAGTTGTGTACAGACGATCACTTTTAAGGCTAATGCGATTGAATGGATTTCAGGAATTAATTTTGTTCGAGGATACCTCGGATTTGCGATACAAGTTTCTTTTTTATTTTCACGTATGGCGATTAGTTTCGGCGCGAGTGATATATTGGTGCAATCACAAAATAGCGCTAGTCTGCAGAGAGAAGTCAGATGTTGGCAAAAAGTACAGAATATTACAGTAGTTTTCAACGTTGATATTTGTGATGTAGGATGCTTCGAAACTGCGAAAAAAAAAAAAAACCGGCGAGATAATAAGTAATAACGTAAAACTCTTACTACCAGAGCGTGCCCCTCCCACGGGCGAAACATTTCGAGATAGTCCGTAAGAGACAAGTGATATTTTTGTAGGGATGGGCACTAATTAGTAAATAATCATTTATACCGGTTATTATAAATAATCGGTCATCTCAATCATATTACTAAAAATATGGGCAATAATTATTCGAATAATGCAAATCACTAAGAATTATCCAAAAGGGATATAAATAACATACGAAAGATAAATCAAACAATTGAATCAAGCGTAAGTAAACGTTTATATATCTTAATTGAGTGCTTTATTTTTGAAAATTGTCAATTATTATTCAACTGTGCAGTTAAATAGTAATTGAAGATAATTGATATCGCTAAATTCGACAAATTATCTCCGACTGAGTTGCTACTCAATTGTTAACTCAATTGTTGTATTTCATTTAATCTGCAGCTTAATTAACAAATTTATCCAGTGTTAGTCAATGCTTTAATATTAATGCGCGTAGCGCGCATGTTATTTAAAAATTATAATCTATTAATAATCGTGTGATGAAAATTAAGTAATTAATTGTCGATGCAATCGATTGGTTTCGCCCATCCCTATCTCCTTGTTAGTTACGCTTGGCTAATGTTGATCGCGATTACCGAAGTAACTTGCATGAATTTCCTGACAGTGGCGTGACATTTGATTATTACTAAAGCCCGATAAGGGAGAGATATTTTTGACGGCACTTTTGTATTGATAAAGTCAAAGTGATTTCTTGGAAATTATTCACGCGCTAAAGTGCGATCCTGGTGTACACCGGGCGAAAGAAAATAATGTTACGTTATATCTGATAGTCTGCTGTTGTTAACAATAATATAGAAACACGAGACGAATTCGTGCGCGAATTTGCTCGGTACACTCGGAGAGTGTACGCCGTTGATGTAAAAGAAAAAAAAAAAAAAAAGGAACAAACGATTCATGTTATACTTTAAACCAAGTTAAGCGTTCAGCGTCGTTTGTGTCTGCGAAGTTTATTACGAAGGCATCTGTCATCAGCGAAACAATCCACCATCGAGAAGCCGAACGAAATTGCTGTTCGTCAATGAACCGAGATAGCGGCCAAGATTTAACCAATTTGTTCGAAACCAATTTTAGAGAAGGCGAACGGAGAAAGATGTAGCATAACGACTCTACCAAATTCAACTTGTTTTTGTTTGTCTATCTTTTTTTAGTTGCACAACCGTACTTTAGTTACGTTACTTTAGTTTGCAAGTTACAATCGCGCACAATAATATCAGTACGTTTTTTCGCAGCCGCGAAGTTTACCGTACACTTGCGCCCGTACATATAAACTCACGTATGTACGTACGTATCGCGGCAACTTTACCAACGGCGGGCGCCGTTTTCTTTCGTTAAACTTTCCAAACGCGAACGACGCTTTCGTGCCGTTTCCTCGCGTACGAACGGTCACCGGGATATCAGAGTATCGCGAGATTGAGCTCGAAAGCCGACAGCACGTTTCTTTCTCATGTGTGTGCTCGGCGTGATGAAATAGGAATATCGTTATTAGAGGATTTTACCCGCTCCCCCCCTCCCCCTCCCCCGCCGCCCTTCCTGCCCCCGTCGATCCCGCTCGCCCTCATCCCCGCCCTGCCCTCTCCTCCTCCCGCACCATCCTTTTGCAATCGTGACAAATATATCCCGGAAATATTTTTACATTTAAGCGTTACATTTGGGTCGAAGGTGTTATCGATTTTTCGTAATTACAACAACCTTCCGCACACGCGGAAGAGAGGGAGTACTGTAGAGATTAGCAAAACACGGAGCGAATAAAATAGTCTATTATACATATATATATACACACAACATGTGAGTATAAATGGTTATACTGGTATATATTATGCGGAAGTATCGAGTAGCACAAGGATTAGATTAATATTTGTATGTCGTAGTCTGTATACATTGTATATAAGATACAGAGTGTTTCCCGGTTTACGTATCACGTTAAAATGATGGTATAAAACATGGGTATATACTTCGAAGTTCGTTACCGTGAAAATTTAGCAGGCCCTTTACCGTTTTAAATAACCGTAAGTAGGATCGTTCTTAGCATTTCGCGTGTTACACAGGGTGTTAAAAAAAGAATAAAAAAAAAGAAAGACACGATCCTCCTTCTATCAGTCGCTTCAGTTCGGTACATGCACTTCGAAGTTATTTCTCTGTTGCCTTCCCTTCTGGTCCCCGAGAAAAGTTTCAATAGTGTACGCAAAAATTGATACACGAAACGTTTCAATTTACTGCATCACATTCGTTGGTTGTTTTTCTTTTCCAAATTGCTTTCCCAAGTTTGATTACGATCCATTCGACTGTCACTTTACCGAGAGCACAACGAGTGCGGTTAGTGAAAGCGCTTTCGTATATCGTTTCTGTCTCAGAAGATAGCGATTTCCACTGGCCGAACGTAGCGATCATAAAACGTGAAAATATAACAACGTGCCAAAAAAGAATTTAGAAGACGTAAGATCACTTGTCGCTCGTCAATCACATCGCTAATACGCGTTAACCGAGGCAAAGGGACAATTGCGCGTAATGCGATTTGATAAGGGAATTAGGTGTACTTAGATCTCAATCTTTTGTACACGGATAATCCACGATGTACAGAGTAGAATAACGATCTGCATGTTTTCGTAGTAGCGAGGCAAATTCTGATCTATGCATTTAATGTCTTTACTCTCCACGTGAATTTATATTTCCGTTTAAATATTTTCTACACGATGTACTTCCGCTTTCTCTTCTGTCGATGTACGTTTTTATACTGCAATATGGAATATTGTACTCGAAACGCGAACACGGATGAATAAAAACTCTGCCTAATCTTCTCGCTGGGAACATTGCGACAAACGAATAGCCGAAAAAACTAATGCCAAGTTGATCAAAAAAGTTCAATTTGACTTCCAAGTACTAATGAATAATTTTATTTTAAAGAAGAACGATTTGTTGAATATTACTCGGATAATCGATTTTATAGCGACAAATCGTTTGCATAACAATCTTGAAAATTACTTTGTCGTGTTGAATTAAACAGAGATTTGGAATAATGGGATGTTTTCAGAATGTTCAATTATTTGATAACCGGACAATTCGAGTCTAATCGGAATGCAGTTGCTGCTAGATTTGCAAAACGTCAGTTAACAAATTGCCGAAACTTGTCAACGCAATAGTCCTGTTCTCCATGTTTCCCAGTTAATATTTTGGCTAGTTTCTTTTTCTCAAAAAAGCTTCCTACAAAATCGTAATATTTTCCGTAATAATCCATTGTCCTTTTTGATGTCTCGATAGTATATCATCATTTTTGATACTCATTGTCACATTCCTTTTCTCTTTTCTTTTTCGGTTTATTGTCTAATATTTACAAAAATCATTACCATGGTTTTAACGTTTGTTATAGACTGGGTTGAACGTACAATGTTTAAGTATTTAGTGTAAAGTGAAATGTCGTGTGTGTTAGGCATATTAATCCGTATCGTGATATATATATGTCGACGCGTAGTCATAGTATAACCTAGCTGTGGATAAGTCGAAAGGGTGAATAAAGCGGTGAAGCGATTGCGGCGGAAATGCCAGAGACGTTCGATGTTCGACCTTATGTTCGCGCAGGCTTGCAAAATATATTAATTCTAAGTACTTAAAGAGTGAACGAGGACAGAGAAGGTGTATCGAGAGTACCACTAGCGAGTAGCGATATGCGATAGTCCGACAGGGGAAAGTGACGTGGGCCTTATATCATGGATTACCTCAATTGTAAGCAGCTTAAAAAATGCAGTTTCGTGCACGTGGTGATGTCAAAACTGATTTCAAACGAAAGATGTACCGTGATTCGTATTAGATATTAATAAAGGAGCCATTTTACCTTCCGATAGTGGTTCGCTGTTGCACGACATCTGAGGTGTGTATGTGTGTGTGTACGCATATTGTGCCACCGAGCCCGGAAATCAGGGACTCGTCTTCAATTCTTTGCACTCGGTGGATTTTTTTAATACATTCGTCTCGACCCTATTCGAATAACACTCTTAGGTTTTGGATGCCTAATCGATTTTTTCTCTTTTTTAAAAATGTTTCGAGAATGATTACATCTTCTTTAAATTTTGACTACATATAAATTTTCAGAGCTAAACCTCCGAGTAAAATTTCTTTAAGATAAAGTCGGAAGTTAATTAAAGAATATGGTTTTTTATCACTTTGAAATCCAGCTTGCAATAAGTCTTTCAAATAATATCGGAGTAAATGAAAAATAATTGAAACTTATACTGTGCGGAACACAGAAAATTTCTGCCGGACTCACCGAGTGCAAAGTGTTAGATGCCGCTTGATAAAAGACACATCCTTAAATGATCGTAATGCCTAAGCAAAATGGCTGTTTAGTCATCCAGAGTGACACCAAAAGAAAGTGCTTGTCCACATAAATTGTATCTTGACAAATAATAATTTTATGAAGCTTCTTCATGTAATGCTCATAGTTCTCGATGTAAAATATTTTTAAGTTATATGAGACCAAAATTTTTATTCGGAAAATGAATGAAAAATTGTGTTACATTAATTTTATAATACCAATTCAAAATAATTAACATTAGATAAAATTTTATGTATTATAATATATATAATAATATTAAATATAAGTGCTAGTTGCAACAGAGATGCATTTTTTCTGCTCAATAATGTGAATTGTCTTTTAATATATCGATAAAAATATTGGAAACGTAAACTGAAAATCAAATATTTTTTTGTGCTACGTTTCTTTGCATATTTCAAAATGTCTAAATAGTTTAATTGAGTCTCTTAAAAATTAGCTTGATCCTTCTGTGACATTTGCTAATTAAAATTTCAGATGACAATTGAATTACAACACACAGCATGTTTGTGTTACTTAAAAAAATATGTGGATTAGCACTATTTACTGTTGGCTCCTTTTATTCTTCGTCAAACGGTGCACTCTGCGACAGTGAACCAGCAACATATCTCTGCATACATGTATATACATATATATATATCGTAAGTGTTAAGTCAATGCACAATTATGTAGGCACATCAGCGAGCGCCGATGGATGCAATTGATTTTTTCGTGTATGGACCGTAGGCTTATTGAAATGCGAAAGGCGATTTTAGCAGGATCAATTCGGAGATTCGATATTGTAATTAATAGCTTCTGATCCGTCTGTGTTGCTTCAAAAGTGCGTAATACGAATAGCGAGCGCAGAAAAAAAATATATGAAGACAAATACGAATTGTTTAAAAAGAGGACAGACATAAAGATTTTATTCTTGAAAAAATCCGAGTCGCGTTTTGTGTATATCCTCCTGAGACCCGAAGCTACACTACATTTTTAGTGACATGCATGTTAATATCGTTTTGATATATAGCTTAGAGCATCCCGAAAAGTAGCAATTATTTAGCGCAATTGTAAATTAGTGTAATTATGTTTGTAGCGCAATAGTCGTTATACTTTTCTTATAACACGTTAAAACGCATGTACCATCTCAGTATATTACGTATGTATTACACGATGTAAATACATATATTTGAGCAAAAAGAATTAAATTATTATACATATTTTCTAGATACATTTTATCGCATATTATTATATGCTTTTATCCAACAAAAAAAAAAGAGAATAAGTAAAGGACTATTCGTAAATCATATTCTACGATTTTTCACGCATCAATTGTAAAAGTTATGTTTACTGACACTTTACTGCTGTCACGATTAAGAAAAATAAAGGAATGACTATTACATAATGCAAATCGTACAAATTTTTATATGACATGGCAAAGATACAAATTACAATTAAAGAGGATTTAAGATTACGTCAAGCGAAATGTATATTTCGTGTCTCGGGAGGATATATTGGATTTACTCACCGAATTCGCTTTATGTCCGGAAATTATTTTGACTGCTTTTCTTTTCTTTGTCGCGCGATCGAAATCGAATGAAAGTTTACAGCAAGGATAATTATTACTTTTTCAATGAACTCTCTTTGTATAAATAATTCTATTTTATTCAAATAAGATTGCAATGGAAAAGAAATAGGTAAAAATTAACGATAATGTTTACATTTAAGAAATTATTTTATTAACTATTATATTTTTGCATCTGATTTATATGTGCGGAATGCGCGTAGCAGAATGAGAAAGGTAATAGCCTCGTTGCTTTAGTATATCTATCTTCAGTATATCAGCGTTACAGCTTACGATATTCATGTCCGTTAAATCCAGAATCCAGAAAAAAGCAAAATTCCACATCCAGTCTTTCACATTTCTTTGTGTTACGAAAATCAGTGAAATCTGTCATGACAATGCGGATTGAGTAATGCAAATAATTTTGCTGCGTAATGATGTGACGATAATGATGTGGAAAAAATTGACGAAGAGAGATTTACATATACGTTGCGTTAGCGGTGTTGTATCACTTAATTATACATTCAACGTATTCAAATACATTCGTTTACTCAAATACATAATCAAACCGATCGAGTGACCGGCGACCTCTTCAATGCATTAATTCACTAAGCGGTTACAATTACTGTGCAACGATCTTTTTGCGATGTTTTTCGTTTCAGAGGACAGTTGTCAGTGAAAAAAAAAAAAAAAAAAAAAATACATTTTGTGATCCAATCACCCGTATTTGATTTCTAATCTTACTTTGTGATTTTTCCCGACATTTGAAACCAGTATAACATCCGTAAACTAATCGTGAATGCCATAAAAGCAGACAAATATACGTTTCGTCAATTTCTACAATAAAACGAAGAGATTATTTTTATGATCTCTATGATTTTTATGATTTATAATTTTTATGATTTATGTAGCTATGAAAACTAAACTGGTTTCAATTGCTGTTTTTACCTGTGTGTAGCTATACTTTTCAGGCGGGGAAAACTGAATTATCGAGTACTACAAACATTACGATTTAATATAATTAATCGTTATTGATGATTATTTTTAATCGATTGACTGTCAACTGAATGCGGTAAATATCTCGTTTATGACACAAATGATATAAACGGTGCAAACGCTTGCGTTTAAATCACTTTTTGCTAGAAACAATTAAGTGCTCATTGTAAATGTTGATTGTTGTACGTACTTATCAGAAAAGTGTCATTTATAACATGAGTATAATATTCATATCATCAACTTGATATGCGATCGATTAAAAAGTAGTGTCGATAATATTATTAAAGATAAATTCGACACAATACAAAGAAACAGATTGTATATCTTTACAATAAAGACCTAAACGTTTTCTCTGTACATAACATTCTTTTAATGTAATTTTTTTAGAACTGTAAAAATTCTATACATGCTCATGCATTTGAAATTTCAAAAAAGTGGATTACGATGAATCGCAAATGTGACGAGCAACAACTTTTAATCGATTAATATTAATTAACATAAGTGTTGTTAGAATACTAACTAATAGTAGCAAATTATTTCTACAACATTGGGATAGGAAACTCAACTAATTTGGCGAAAAGTATCATTCATTTCTTTTATTTGCCAAAGTTACTTCTTAAGATGACATATTGATTACATTAGTGCGACCTAGAAGTTCTGCAACGGTGCTGGCAAGCTTGAAGGAGATGTTTTTCATCAAAAGTCTGCTTTTAATCCCGGCGTTTTGTAGCGCCAAGTGAAACAGGTCAGCATAAAACTGTAAAAAAATATTGTATTTTTTAGCTAGCTACATTTTGACTAGTTTCCCGGCATCTGTTGGATAAGTTTTACATTACTTTATATTTAATATTAATTTTTATGTGATGTTTATGTGTAAGAGCTAAGTGTTATAAAGTTTAATTGTTCTTTTTTAATAGGTTTTTCTAATAATAATTAATACAAGCCACCTTAGATTATTAAGATAATGGTAGTTAATTAACAAATAAATTGCAGTGCTGTTATATTTATTAAATTAGATATACTTACCTTCGAATTCTCACCATCTAAAGGTACATCGGAAAATTCTGGGCTTACTTCGGTGCAGGACACCACTATCGTTCGCAAGGGAGTTACCAAGAGAGTTAAGTTCGTTCGCTGTAAAAAGGTACCATCCAAGTACCATCGCATTTACATAGAAGTATAATAAAATTGTTGCCAAAATAAAAAAAATATTTTTTAGTTTACATTATTGAACATAAAAAACTAAATTGTTTCTCATAAAATAGTGCATTATTCGTTCATGTAAAAATATTTTTTTCTGTTTTTTGGTTTTAATTTTAAAACAAAATGAGGAGTTAGTTAAAAAGTAAAATTTAAATTATTATTAAAATTAATCAACGTTAAAATAAGTTTCAGGACATTATCGCACAAGAATTTTCAATAAAAGAAGCAGCCAAATGCATTACCTCTTTCGCGACAGATCCGTGGAGTTCTTTGAACTGTATCACGATTTCCCTGGAATTCCGACCAGCGTTCCAACGCGACCAGGAGAACGTATATGCTGTGCACAGTAAAGCCATGCATTCTCGTAGATGTTTTTCAGTTACCGGATGCTTTACCGGAAGAGCTTTCACATAACTGAAGGCATCCCGCTCTGGAAATAGATCACATCCGGCGTCGCGCAGTTTCTGTAAGTAAGAAGTGTTTTGTGCTAGTCAAGAATTATTTTCCAAATATATTTTAACTAAGTAACAGTACAAAAAGTATAAAAAAAAAGTAATTTATTTTACTTTTGTAGACATAAATTTACTTACTTGCAAAAAGTAGAAAATTCTCACCTCAATCAAGAAATACAGCTTCATATATTCTCCCGTAATCTCTTTTAGTGCCGTCGACATACCACCAGCCAATGAATTTAAACAAACCAAGTCCTCCTACAAAAATGTTAAGTCAATACAATTCATTTCGCACATTGCGCTTGATGAAAAAAAATTAACGGCGATTATTCTGATACATCTGCGTTTTACATATGGAGTATAAAAAGTAAAATAAAAAAACTTTTAAAAAATAAAAATATTTTAGCATATAACGATATTTGATAGAAAGGCGTTGATATTTCGAATTTATACTGCAAACATTTTGCATTCATGTTGAATTGAATTGTATTTGTATCGAACGTTTTGTAAAATATATTCTTTGCTTTCGTAGCTCTTGTAGAATTTGTATTTCACGTATGTGTGAATTATTTCAGCAAATGTAAACGCAAACAGTTCAAAGGATTGAGTACCCTAACGATAAATTCTGCTTGAATAATGGCAGCGGACACATTCAGCACAATGCCACCGCGTGCGTTTCTACCCATTTCAGGCTTGAGCTCCCAGCTTTGAAAAGGAATGTTGATGAATTTGAGAGCAGCGAGGCCGTGGACACCCAGTCGCCCGGTTCTAAAGGTGATAGTTTGCTTTTCTTCGTTGTACTTGATATCGTGCACGTCTTGCGTGGACCATATCTTTCTCTCGGGTATCCAGTGCGCTACTAACGGGGGTTCAAACCAAAAAATCGAACTGGGAAGTCTGTAAAGAATATCAATTAATCAAGATTGAACATATGTAATACAATTAGAAATGAAAAATTAGATGTGAAGCGGCATAAAGTTTGCAGTTTATTAATTCAATAAAATATTTATTCTGTACATTAATAATTTCTAAATATTACGTTATATTAATTTTTTACGTTTAAATTTTACTCGCAACTTTTATATCTTTATTAAAATTTATTATCTTTAAAGATGATACTTATTTTAATTAAACTAATATTTTATTTTCGAGATATCTTTTGTTCATTTTAGTCTAGCTTCTAAATTATTGGTTATAATTACTTAGCAATATTTACTAATTTATAAAAATATTCGAGAAAAAAAGATAAATTTATTACAAATTTTAAAACTTACTTTAAGGTTACTAGAGTCAGTTTCTCCATTGCAGCTTCCAGAGCTTTTATTTCTGCTTCGATTACTTCTGGCGTTCTTTCAGAATCAGGTGCTGGAGGTGGTGCTTTATACGGTTTGGAAAATGGTACAAATTTTAATTCTTTGGGAATTTGCACTGCAAAGAAGATAATATTAAATAGAAACATACAAAAAGTCTCTAAAATTAATTAGAACACGTATTTCTCACAAGTTGTAAGCAAAATATTTCTCGTCATATCTTTCGGCTGCGGTGGCTGATAAATTAGATCGATATGCAACACTCCGCCTACTATTCTGTATTTCCGCAAATTTATTTCCGTCTTTTCGCATCGCGTGAATAGCAACTTTCTAATCTCTTTTCGAGCTTCGTCTGGAAACAAATAATTACATTTATTTTGACAATAGTTTCATATATTATAGCAATGATCTTAATACTATTTACATGAGATATAATATTCAAACTTGAAGTTTGTACTTTCATGTGCTTTAGATCATTTTGTAAACATTTTTTATCCTTGCACTTTTAAATTTGAGAAAAGAACAAGTGTATATTATTAGATAAATTTAAAGAAATAAAAAGGAGTCGGTTTTTTATAAAAATGGAAAATTAATATTGTTTTATTGTCAGTTGCTCTAGACTTTTTAAATGATTAATTCTTCCTTTTATTCCAATGCTTTTTATTTCTAATAGAATTTATTTCAATATGTTTTAATTCTACTTTTAACATATTTTAAAATTATTTTATTTATTTAACTTAAAAAAATGTGTTTATCTCAAATTCTCTCTAATTTGAAAAATATACCTTCTTGTTGTAGAATAATTTCATCCGGTGTAGGTAGATAAGGCAACTTTTCTGGTTCTTGTTCTGGCTCTGGACGCTTTACACGGATAGCTTGAACACCTGGCTTTTTCTGCTGTTTTCCTTTTCTTTCGGGTTTTGTAAGTACTGGGACTGGCGGGTTCTCCATTCTTTCGAGTATAGCTTTTTTTTCCTCCAATCGCATACGACGGCCCTCGACCTGTTCCTCGCGTATCTTCAATTTCGCATTATACTCGTTTTGACAATAGGTAAAAAGATCTGAAATATGTATTTGCGTAAGAAAAAATTTTCTACATGGAATTACATTCCTTCATAGAAATGGTGTTCATAAAATTTAGAAATTGCAACGATTCAAATTTCTTTTGATTAGTTTAAGATCAAATTTATTACATTTACGTCATTTTTATTTTTACAAACCTCCATCAGTAATGTTTGCAAACTATAAGCTGCTATATATGTTTGAAATTTTATACAAGAGTAGTTTTACATAACTTAACGTAATAAAATTGACACAAATTGTTTTCGAAATTAATCGAGCTTGGTTAATCGCAGTAAATTTCGTGAGAAAATCTTACCCATGGCATACATGCTTTCATATTCGTCCGGCAGTTTCGGCATGAAATAAGAGATTGCGCAATCGGAATAATGATCATATTTCACCCACAATGCGCGAATCGCCATGCAATAACAATCGACGTCCGCAGGCATTTTAACAGTGAGTTCTATTTCCTCGAAGTGCACCTCAATTGGTTTTCTGCCAAGATCAACAAGTGAAAAATTAATACTGATTCAGACTAATATGACGTGTCTACGTAATCTTTCGATAAATATATATCCACTTTGGTATGTGTATTTATTATATTGATATGAAACGTTGATATGATACGTGCCGATCCTTGTCGGTAATTTGTTTAAGCGGAATAGGCAATTTTATCAAAGCCCAAATGCAGCAACTAAGTTGGCTGGAAACATTAGTGTATCTCGCCGATTTGATGCCTTCGCGAACCATATCCCTCTCTATCTGCCGCAAGAGAGAGTAGCATGCCGCGTTTATCCATTCTTGAAGCTTGTCTCGAAATTGTTGTCTAATCTGTTTAACGTGTGACTCGAATAAATATCACAATTCCTTTACACAAGAATTACGTATTACAAATTAACTGAAAGTGATTGCTCACCGTTTTGCATTCGATTATATAGTTTGCCGGTCTTGTTCTAGAGAATCGTATTATTTCATCGAGCTTTGTCAATAACTAGAAAATAAAGTATAATTGCTATTTTAACGATAGAAAAAATCTTTCTGAATAATTTTTATTTACAAATTAATAATATAATACATTATGTGTGTAAAACTGCCTAATTGTCTAATTATACATTTTCACAGTTGTACGTTTGTGTGGACAATTAAGCTGCATTTAATTATATACTGACATTATTGATTTTATTAAAACACTTACGAAAATGACAATATCGTGTTTCATGACGATGTTGCTCATATTGACCTCCTCGCCTTTCATAGACCACAGAAATATAAAGGTGTTCATCTCGGATGGCTTGCCAGGGTTTGGCAAGCCATCGCAAGTCATGTATCTAATCCACTGAAAATAATTATACTATTGTTATTTGTGGTATCTTATAACCACATGCTGCGCATGCTGATGTGTCTCATTAAGAAAGTTTAAACCTAATTCCACATATATACTTTAAAATCAGAAGATAATTTTTTTCATGTTACAAATAATTGATTAATAAAAATATCGGTATATTTGGACCATATTTCTAGTTATTATAGATTTCTTTTTTTTACATTTATTTCTTATAAAGAAGAAAATGCAGCAATTCTCACATTTTCCTCTTCTTCAGCGGCAGTGACATATTCCATAAACGCGCTTTCACAATCGTAGAGCGCGAATTGTGTCTCTTCTAATTGAACTTTGCGCATCTCTGCTTCCCGTTCCTCGAGCAACACTTGCTTCTCCGTATTGTACTTTTCCAATCGAATCTCTTCATGCATGTCTTTAATCATCTGCATCCTTTTAAAAATATTTTAACATGCTAAGAAGAGTCTTGAAAGCTCAAAGTTTAATATGTATATTCATGCAATAATGATTAACAAATCTCTAGGTAAATCTCAGAGAACCTGAGAATCCAATTTAATTTAATCTTATTTATGTTTTTTTTGTTGCTGTAAATGAATTTTACCTAATTTTCTCAGCCTCAGCGGCCGCGGACGCTTCTCGCTCCTTTTCTAATGCCTTGCGTGCTTTTTTCGTCATTGCTTCGGCTTCTAGAAGCTTTGGTTAAATCGATCGAACCATGTAATAACTCTTCACTTTAATGAATTATATGAGAAGTGTGAAATAATTGGTACCTGTGAAACAAAATATCAAATATTGTTAAAATAACATTGCCTTTTTTTGCGTACTTCAACACTTTTGTTGTGTGCCAAAAGTATACAGTATGATAAATGTTGATGCTGCATATGTACAGTAATATTATTTGAAATTTTAAATACTAATTAATACAACAATAATATAAAAAGGAGATAAAAATTATATGATAAAATATAATTTCTAAGCACAAAATTACCTGTATTGCATTCCATTCGTGTAGCTGAAACAAATTATAGAATATTGAAATGTAAATATTATTTCCACTTTCATAATATATTTCAATTGATTTGAATAACTTTTGTAATTTTAATTATTTATTATGCATATCCTAACGTTCTAAATTCTGGTTTTGATGAACATTGATTTATATTAAGAAAAGCATATGTGTACATATACATATAATACATTAGATAATTATATTTATAAAGATTATTGTATAATTCATCGATTAATTATTCATTCATCTATAATTGTTCAAATTTAATGCTTAATCAACGTATGTTAATTAAATGTACATTAATTGTTAACGATACAAGTTTTGCTAAGTAGAAAAATTGCAAAAATACTAACATACAAATAGTATTAAATAAGAAAATGAAATCAATTTGAAGAAATTATAAAACAAATAAATCATTTTGTAATTTTTCTCTATTAAAAGAGCAATAATTAATTTAATTCTCCTTATTATTAAATAAATAATAGATCAAAGGAAGACATACTAGCAACGAGAAACGCGACGGTACTTTCGGCTTTAATAATTGCCATTCTACAAGACTTTTATCTTCCCGATATTCAACATACGCGATTTCAGAGTCCAAGATGGAATGTGAAACGTCTTCGTTTCCGGAAGGTAATATCGTCGTCTTTTTGTCTCGTCTCTTACCTCTAGTTCCAGCTCTTGCTTTAGTAGCTACATTTTCTGTCGTTTCAACATTAGTCTGAATGGAGTTTCTGTAAATAAAAAAATCTTAACAGAAAGAGAAGAATAAAATTATTAATTTAAATTATTAATTTAAATGGATTAAAGAAAGAAAAATAGATTTTTAAAACAGAATGGCATTTATATTTGTAGAGTTAATAATTATCTTTTGAATAATTCTTGTAGAATTTGGCTTCATACTTTATATCGCGAATATCTCGATTAGAATTGAGTAAAGTTGAGCTAAAAACGGCAACAGAACGCGAGTTTTCCTTGATTTTTTCTTCGGATTGCATGTTAATAGTGTACAGCCACGTTCTATGAATTTCTCCTTGTTTTTTATTGCGCTTAGTACGTATAAAAGATGTTTTTACAGAAAGACTGCATTAATACACATTGGAGATATATAATAATTAAATGCAGCACAATATACTGTATTATGAGAAATTGCGTATATAAAAAATAATAAAAGTTATTCTATTGGTTTTAAACAGTTCACCGATGATTGATTAAACGATATTAAATGAGGTTAAACGAAAAACATGTCAGAGATCGCATATATATAATGATAAAACAAAATAAATATTAAAAACATTTATACGTATACACGCGTGCGTATTGCTACTTATTACATAGATTTTCCAAAAGAAAGTTGTGTGCATAATCAACGAGTATTTTTTTCCGTGTAAGAAAATACATGTGTACAAGAAATTAATGTTGTAAAATTATCATTAAGAGCAATAGCTCATTAAAATAAATTGATATATTTTACATGACTTTCTTGTGCTTTCTGTATGTGAATTGTGTGAATAAATGTGATTGTATGAATATTTTTCAATAACATTGAGAATGCAAAAAAGGCAGATATTTGATAAAGAATAGATGATAGACGAAACGAGGACTATTAAAATTTTACTTAAGAATGAAAATTGTTATGCTAAATTGTTTTTTATAGCAGTGTTTTTTACGTTTACAAAAAATGTTATATTTTTTTCTGCATCTTGCAATTAATAAGTAAACGTTTAGCGCATACATTTTAAGTTTACTTTGTCATCTTTGGACAGTAGCAAAGTCATTTCCGTTTTATTATCGAATGACTAACATCATATAGCATTCTTTTAACACAGAAATTATGCATTAATTCAATAATGCATGCAATTATGCATCTAACAATAATGCTTTCCTCACTATATAAATCCAGTATTTAGCTTATATTTTTTCAATAACGGCATTGGCTTTAAGGAGACCGTAACGTTCTCAAGTGAATTCGTGCATTTTGTTGTTTCCATTTTATTATTACTGCTATTTTTGTTTATTTTATTTTAATAATTTTGAAAAAAATGGCAATCAATCCAGTTAAGTCAATTTCAGAGTTTTACGCTGGACAAAGTATATTTCTCACAGGTGCAACAGGATTTGTGGGCAAAGTATTTATCGAGAAAGTATTGCGATGTTGCCCGGATGTGTGTGAGATATTTTTGTTAATACGTCCGAAAAAAGATTTAAGTGTTGAAGAAAGGTTGAAGAACATATTAAACTTACCGGTAAGTTAGTTATAAAATCAAAACAGACAAAAATGTTTTTTATAGATATTATACTTTGTATACAATATTTACACACACACACACACACACACACACACACACACACACACACACACACACACACACACACACATATTTGATTTCAGATATTTGATAAACTACGACAAGAGCGACCATTGAGTTTCAAAAAATTAGTTCCTATTTTGGGTGATACGAAAAAAGAGATGTTAGGTCTGTCGGTTATCGACAGACAAATGTTAACTGAAAGAGTGACTATAATAATACACGCAGCGGCAAGCGTGAGATTTAATGAAACTTTAACCGATTCTATCTTAATTAATCTTAGATCAACCAGAGATATCTGCATCTTAGCTCAAAGCATGAAAAATTTAATAGTAAGCAAATTAATTGCGCATTTTTCATAAATTTATGCTATGTACATTACGTGATATTTACATGTTGGTTGTAATTTTTTCAAACGTTGTCTTGATGTATACTTTTTCAATCAAATAACAAAGCAATCGCAAATTAATAACAATATATGCAAATTTTGCTCCAATCTTTATATTATAGTAATTTAAAAATAAGATAGTTTTTTGAAATTTTTAATTGTTCTTATTCGTTAAAGGCACTAGTGTATATTGGCACAGCATTCACGCATATCGAAAACGCTGTCATTGAAGAAAAAATATATCCACCTGTGACTGACTGGCGAAAAATGATCACAGTAGCTGAGCATTTAGATGAGCATATTTTGAATATTTTTACACTTAAGTAAGTAATAAAATATTCTAATTTTGGAAGTTAAACTGTGTGTGAACAATTAAAGAGAGGTGACTGAAAAAACGTGGCATGTTACAAATAAAAAAAAAAATTTTTTTTAGAGAAAGCATTAAATATAATTATACGAAAGCGATGTATTTATTTAATCCTTATTTTGCTCAAAATATTACAGCGTTTCATAATTTAAATTTTACTTTCATTTTTCGTAGAAGAACGTTGTTGAATATTACAATACTGACACTTGAGATACAGCTAGTAGTAGATAGGAGAAACGTGGAAAAACGTTGTATGTAAAAACTAAAGTACTCTGAATATCTTTTAAATATGAATGTGTATAGTATTCTTAGTTTTCTGTAAAATTTATAAAATGTAACATACAACGTATATTCGATCACCCATTCAATTGCAATTGAAAGAAAATTGTTGTCTTTTACAATATTTAAATTATATTATCAGTAATTTAAGGATTTCTAATTTTACATATGTAATTTTTGATATTATATTTAGATACATAGACAATTTTGTTAACACATATATTTTCACAAAGAAATTGGCAGAGAATATAATAGAGGAATATTCTTCATCTTTGCCTTGTGCGATTATACGACCTTCCATAAGTAGGTACTTTACTTTCTAAATGTTACAAATAAATTATTTTTTAACATGATTTTGACTAATGCCAAAAATTTGTTTTTATAATTTTATTACGTGTAATATATCTACGAAAAAATATCATGCTACTTTTTTATTTAAATAATAATCTGATCATAATAATCTAGCAAATGTGCCTAATGTTTCAGTTTTAAATTCTGTAAGTGATCCATTCCCGGGATGGGTGGATAATGTTTATGGTCCAATAGGAATATGTATCGGTGGCGGAAAAGGACTAATACGAGTGGTTTATCACAGTAAACATATTAGTTTGGACTTAATACCAGTAGACTTTCTCATCAAAACTATAATAGTTGTACCTTGGAAGCTTGGATTGACCAGGTATGATCAACATATATGCAATATGTTTCCGCTGTACATATTAAATTATAAATATAAAAGTTGATTTTTTTTGCGCTTTTCTGTTCTTCTTATTTTGGACTAAATAGTTAATCCGTTCATAGTATGATTACGCATTATCTTCCTTAATTCTGCATCAAAATATTTTAAATTGTGAGATTAGAATTTATATTTCTAAAATTAATTATAACTTTTTAATTTATACAAGATTAAACTATAGATTTTTCAGAAAAGTTAACTATACATTTCCCCATTATTTTGCAACAAAAGTGTTAAAGTAAGAATATTTAATATGTCCTGTGTAATTTTCACAATTCTAAATATTAAAAGAAACTTTTGAAGTTTATTGATGTTCTTATCCTGTATAAGTACTTAATAAATTAATTATGATGTCGTTTATTATTAGCTTTGCGCCAGGTTCCCTACCTTTCGTCGTAAACTGTATAAGTCAGAGAACCATAGCATTTTACGCAGCTGCTAATTTAGCAACTAATTTAGTAAAAGAAGACATACCAATGGAAAATGTTCTCTGGACTACAAATGTAATATTTACTGAGAATTATATTATATTTTATGTATTAACGATGATATTGCATGTTTTGCCAGCCATGTTAATAGATTTGATTTTAAAATTCTTCGGACGTAAACCTATGTAAGTTCTAAACTAGATACGTCAATGTATCTGAGTACATTCAGATAATTACTAAATGCAAGAAAAATCAGAAATCCTGCATATATAAAATAAAATATTATATTTACGTCAAAGAAAGCTTTTATTGTCGATCATGTTTTCTAACATGTGCAATTTCAGAGTGTTTTATTCTGTTAATATATTATAATATTTTCACTAAAGATTATCTGAATACAGATCAAATCGTCTTAAATCGATTAACCGTGTTAAATCGGTTACATACATATACATACATACATAGTTGCTTTCAAGAAAAAATATGTAATTTGCAACATGCAACTGCATACTTTTTTTTTAAACCAATGTGTTTTCTTTATACCAATTGATTCGTCTCATTATTTTGTGCATAAAAGTATTAAGGTAAGATTTCCGAAAATTGAATGTTTTACAAGAGATATTTTGTATTTTATGTCAAAATGCTGTAACTTTCAAGCCTCATAACTCGAAAAGTACTTAATAAAAAATAACTTCATTATAGTATTTTGAAAAGCTCTTAACATCAGCTATTAGATTTTGGAATCAAAAAAATAGGGGTTTCTATTTAAAAAATTCAATTTGACTTCGAAATGACCTTGAAGATCACGGGCAAGGCCAAATCTAAGGTCACCATCGGATTGCCCGAGAAAAATCCTACAACTTTTGTCGAGGTCATTTTCTTCTGTGATGCGTATTTTTTAAATTATCTAGCCGTTCCGGAACTTTTGACACACGCTGTATAATACTTTCAACACGAATAATTAGCCTGACTCATTATCTCAGATAAATAAGAAGATTTTTAAAAAATATTTTTCTCTCTCTCTCTCTCTCTCTCTCTCTCTCTCTCTAATATAACACTATTTGTATAATTTATATTGAAAAATTTGTTTTTTAGATGCAGGGTTTCTGAATTTCTATAAATTCAAATGATATTAATAAAATTTTCAGTAAACTTTGGTTTAATGTATAATATACATATTAGGATTTTGAAAATAATAAGGAATCTGTATGTGACCACTTGTGTTCTGAGGCATTTTATGATGAATCAATGGAAGTTTAATAATACAAATAATATAGCTCTGATGTCTTTGATACCATCTGATGAACAGAATACGTTCTCATTTGATTGGTGCAATTTGGATTGCAAAGAACATCTAAAGTAAATATATTATTAGTTCTATTAATTTATGTTTACAATAGATATATAATTTCAAATTAAATGCATTTGTTTTATGTTATATATATAAAGAACTTGTATAATTGGTGCCAAAAAATTTATTCTTCACGAAGATATGAATCGATTGGATGCAGCTAAAGCTCATTATAGAAGGTGAGTGTAAAATTCGTTAAAAATAAGATTTTTTCATTCTCTATGCCATAAAACATAATTTTTGAAATTGATTGTTATATTAATACATTAATAATGGAGAGTTAGATGTTAATTTCTGAAATGAGTGAAGCAAGCCTATTTGTTAAAAATAGCTGTAGAGCTAAATAATGTAGAGGTTATACAAATTTTGGAAATTACACGCGTTAAACGAAAAAGCGGAGAACATTGAAGCTAATTTATTATTAAATATATATAAAATAAATAAAAGCATCATACAAAGTAAAAAACTGATGTATAGGTAATCTACATATTAAAGAAAAAGAATAAAATTGAAATAAACTTTTGACACACAAATAGTGTAGATAATTAAGATGCTATGTTTCAATTGTGATATATTAAATGTGCTCATTTTACGAAAATTTTAGAGTATATATATGCGTCACGATATTCAAAACAATTGTCGTTAGTGGCATGCTGTGGCTGATGTATAAATATATTTTTTGATGACCGATGAATATCAATATTATCATGTGTAAGAAATTGTAATAAATAATATTATATACATTCGTATAAATATACTTATTTCTGTTTACACAGATTCATATATCTAAGATATCTATGTATTATATATTAAAAAAAGAAGTAAAATAAAATAATTTTAAGATGTACATTGTTAGTTATTGTATTTTTATCCAGCGATGTATTTTTATCACACGTTTATCTCTTTTTATTAATTTAAAAAATCGAACTTTTCTATTTCTCCAATTGTCCTTCTTTTTTGCAAAATTCAAAAATGAATTAATCTTTTAATCGAAATATTTTTTTAAAATCTACATTTAAAAAAAAAGAAATTATTTTTATTTGTAATAACATCTTTGATTTAATAAACTTGAATTATTCTGTTAAATTGTTTTTTATAGTAGTATTTTCTATGCTTTGTAAAGAAATTACACTTTTCTGCATTTTGCAAGTAATAAGCACAAGTTTTGCAGTTAGTTTTCATCTACGTTTGAACTTTGTTTTTTTAACTTTAAACTTTATTTATTCCAGCTGCTTTGCCACATAAATTAAGTCACATCAGCTTTGCAAAAACATACAATTGTTCTTTAATCAAATGTACGTCTAAAATACATTGTTGCTGTTTCACTACTTATATGCAATCAAACTTAGCTATTATATTTTCATTATCGGTTTTGCCTCGAAGGAGACAATATGTTGTGGACAATGTATAAATATGTTTGCTGAATTATTAACATTACCATGTATAAAAAATTATAATCTGTTGAGAAAAATAATATGTGCAAGTTGCTTTTCTGTTAATCTGATTAAATTTCGCGATTTTGGTGGAAAGGTATTATTTGGTGTTAATGAGATGGCGCGAGAGAACAGTCAGCAGGTTGATGCTCTCGTGCGCTGAGAAATCCTCTTTCCGTTATGCCCTAACTAGACCGGAGGATGATCCTACTTGTGGCTCATTCGAGTGCATAGTTTGACAGACCGATCGAATCGATTTAATTGAATAAAAATAATTATTTGATATGGTTAATACGATTGGAAGTCAACTTTAATATAATTTTAACCTGTCAATCTATGCACTCAGCTAAGCCACAAGTAGGATCATTCTCCGGTCTAGTTGGGGCATTACGATCGTTTCTAGCGTTTAAAACCATGTGCTGACCACTAGCGAACGAAAAGCAAGGCCTTGTGAATGAGCGAATCGCACGATAAGTACTAAAAGGATTTGATGAGAATCTTGTAAAATTTATATTGTTTAATCATATTCATATTGATTGTTTTGTTGATTATATTTTTATATTGATTATTATTTTTTTATATATAATAAAACGGTAATAACGCTTTTTATAAAATATAGAAGAATAATTATTTGTTTTATTTTAATTACTATATATAATCGTTTCTTAATTGAATAAATACATTTAGTTAATTGTGTTTCATAATACAAAAGAGTAAATTCATTGTATTTCTCAATTATTTCACTGAAAAATCGAACATAATCTTATGATATAAAAATTATACGCATGCACGCACCCATGCATATGTTTCTACACCGAGGTATGTTTGTGTGTGTACATCAAATGTTTTATACAGTACAAAAGAAATTGTATTAAATTGTTTATTACAGCATGTCTTGCTTTAGTAGCTACATTTTCTGTCGTTTCAACATTAGTCTGAATGGAATTTCTGTAAATAAAAAAATCTTAACAGAAAGAGAAGAATAAAATTATTAATTTAAATGGATTAAAAAAAGAAGAATAGATTTTTTAAACAGAATGGCATTTATATTTGTGGAGTTAACAATTATCTTTTGAATAATTCTTGTAGAATTTGACTTCATACTTTATACCGCGAATATCTTGATTAGAATTGAGTAAAGTTGAGCTAAAAACGGCAACAGAACGCGAGTTTTCCTTGATTTTTTCTTCGGATTGCATGTTAATAGTGTACAGTCACGTTCTTTGGATTTCTCTTTGTTTTTTATTGCGCTTAGTTCGTATAAAAGATGTTTTTACAGAAAGATTGCATTAATACACATTGGAGATATATAATAATTAAATGCAGCCCAATATGCTGTATTATGAGAAATTGTGTATATAAAAAATAATAAAAGTTATTCTATTGGTTTTAAACAGTTCACCGATGATTGATTAAACGATATTAAATGAGGTTAAACGAGAAACATGTCAGAGATCGCATATACATAATGATAAAACAAAATAAATATTAAAAACATTTATACGTATACACGCGTGCGTATTGCTACTTATTACATAGATTTTCCAAAAGAAAGTTGTGTGCATAATCAACGAGTATTTTTTGCCGTGTAAGAAAATACATGTGTACAAAAAATTAATGTAAAATTATCATTAAGAGCAATAGCTCATTAAAATAAATTGTTATATTTTACATGACTTTCTTGTGCTTTCTGTATGTGAATTGTGTGAATAAATGTGATTGTATGAATATTTCTCAATAACATTGAGAATGCAAAAAAAAACAGATATTTGATAAAGAATAGATGATAGACGAAACGAGGACTATTAAAATTTTACTTAAGAATGAAAATTGTTTTGCTAAATTGTTTTTTATAGCAGTGTTTTTTACGTTTACAAAAAATGTTATACTTTCTTTTGCATCTTGCAATTAATAAGTAAACGTTTAGCGCATACATTTTAAGTTTACTTTGTCATCTTTGGACAGTAGAAAAGTCATTTCCGTTTTATTCATCGAATGACTATCATAGAGCATTCTTCTAACACAAAAATTATGTATTAATTCAATGATGCATGCAATTATGCATCTATAACAATAATGCTTTCCTCACTATATAAATCTAGTATTTAGCTTATATTTTTTCAATAACGGCATTGGCTTTAAGGAGACTGTAACGTTCTCAAGTGAATTCGTGCATTTTGTTGTTTCCATTTTATTATTACTGCTGTTTTCGTTTATTTTATTTTAATAATTTTGAAAAAAATGGCAATCAATCCAGTTAAGTCAATTTCAGAATTTTACGCTGGACAAAGTATATTTCTTACAGGCGCAACAGGATTTGTGGGCAAAGTATTTATCGAGAAAGTATTGCGATGTTGCCCGGATGTGTGTGAGATATTTTTGTTAATACGTCCGAAAAAAGATTTAAGTGTTGAAGAAAGGTTGAAGAACATATTAAACTTACCGGTAAGTTAGTTATAAAATCAAAACAGACAAAAATGTTATTTAAAGATATTATACTTTGTATACAATATTTACACTCACACACACACACACATACACACACACACATATATATATATATATATATATATATATTTAATTTCAGATATTTGATAAACTACGACAAGAGCGACCATTGAGTTTCAAAAAATTAGTTCCTATTTTGGGTGATACGAAAAAAGAGATGTTAGGTCTGTCGGTTATCGACAGACAAATGTTAACTGAAAGAGTGACTATAATAATACACGCAGCGGCAAGCGTGAGATTTAATGAAACTTTAACCGATTCTATCTTAATTAATCTTAGATCAACCAGAGATATCTGCATCTTAGCTCAAAGCATGAAAAATTTAATAGTAAGCAAATTAATTGCGCATTTTTCATAAATTTATGCTATGTACATTACGTGATATTTACATGTTGGTTGTAATTTTTTCAAACGTTGTCTTGATGTATACTTTTTCAATCAAATAACAAAGCAATCGCAAATTAATAACAATATATGCAAATTTTGCTCCAATCTTTATATTATAGTAATTTAAAAATAAGATAGTTTTTTGAAATTTTTAATTGTTCTTATTCGTTAAAGGCACTAGTGTATATTGGCACAGCATTCACGCATATCGAAAACGCTGTTATTGAAGAAAAAATATATCCACCTGTGACTGACTGGCGAAAAATGATCACAGTAGCTGAGCATTTAGATGAGCATATTTTGAATATTTTTACACTTAAGTAAGTAATAAAATATTCTAATTTTGGAAGTTAAACTGTGTGTGAACAATTAAAGAGAGGTGACTGAAAAAACGTGGCATGTTACAAATAAAAAAAAAAATTTTTTTTAGAGAAAGCATTAAATATAATTATACGAAAGCGATGTATTTATTTAATCCTTATTTTGCTCAAAATATTACAGCGTTTCATAATTTAAATTTTACTTTCATTTTTCGTAGAAGAACGTTGTTGAATATTACAATACTGACACTTGAGATACAGCTAGTAGTAGATAGGAGAAACGTGGAAAAACGTTGTATGTAAAAACTAAAGTACTCTGAATATCTTTTAAATATGAATGTGTATAGTATTCTTAGTTTTCTGTAAAATTTATAAAATGTAACATACAACGTATATTCGATCACCCATTCAATTGCAATTGAAAGAAAATTGTTGTCTTTTACAATATTTAAATTATATTATCAGTAATTTAAGGATTTCTAATTTTACATATGTAATTTTTGATATTATATTTAGATACATAGACAATTTTGTTAACACATATATTTTCACAAAGAAATTGGCAGAGAATATAATAGAGGAATATTCTTCATCTTTGCCTTGTGCGATTATACGACCTTCCATAAGTAGGTACTTTACTTTCTAAATGTTACAAATAAAATATTTTTTAACATGATTTTGACTGATGCCAAAAATTTGTTTTTATAATTTTATTACGTGTAATATATCTACGAAAAAATATCATGCTACTTTTTTATTTAAATAATAATCTGATCATAATAATCTACCAAATGTGCTTAATGTTTCAGTTGTAAATTCTGTAAGTGATCCACTCCCGGGATGGGTGGATAATGTTTATGGTCCAATAGGAATATGTATCGGTGGCGGAAAAGGACTAATACGAGTGGTTTATCACAGTAAACATATTAGTTTGGACTTAATACCAGTAGACTTTCTCATCAAAACTATAATAGTTGTACCTTGGAAGCTTGGATTGACCAGGTATGATCAACATATATGCAATATGTTTTCGCTGTACATGTTAAATTATAAATATAAAAGTTGATTTTTTTTGCGCTTTTCTGTTCTTCTTATTTTGGACTAAATAGTTAATCTGTTCATAGTATGATTACGCATTATCTTTCTTAATTCTGCATCAAAATATTTTAAATTGTGAGATTAGAATTTATATTTCTAAAATTAATTATAACTTTTTAATTTATACAAGATTAAACTATAGATTTTTTAGAAAAGTTAACTATACATTTCCCCATTAATTTGCAACAAAAATTTTAAAGTAGAATATTAAATAGAATATTTAATATGTCTTGTGTAATTTTCACAATTCTAAATATTAAAAGAAACTTTTAAAGTTTATTGATGTTCTTATCCTGTATAAGTACTTAATAAATTAATTATGATGTCGTTTATTATTAGCTTTGCGCCAGGTTCTCCACCTTCCGTCGTAAACTGTATAAGTCAGAGAACCGTAGCATTTTACGCAATTGCTAATTTAGCAATTATTTTAGCAGAAGAGATACCAATGGAAAATGTTCTCTGGACTCTAAATTCAATATTTACTGAGAATTATATTATATTTTATGTATTAACGATGATATTGCATGTTTTGCCAGCCATGTTAATAGATTTGATTTTAAAATTCTTCGGACGTAAACCTATGTAAGTTCTAAACTAGATACGTCAATGTATCTGAGGACATTCAGATAATTACTAAATGCAAGAAAAATCAGAAATCCTGCATATATAAAATAAAATATTATATTTACGTCAAAGAAATCTTTTATTGTCGATCATGTTTTCTAACATGTGCAATTTCAGAGTGTTATATTCTGTTAATATATTATAACATTTTTACTAAAGATTATCTGAATACAGATCAAATCGTCTTAAATCGATTAACCGTGTTAAATCGGTTACATACATATACATACATACATAGTTGCTTTCAAGAAAAAATATGTAATTTGCAACATGCAACTGCATACTTTTTTTTAAACCAATGTGTTTTCTTTATACCAATTGATTCGTCTCATTATTTTGTGCATAAAAGTATTAAGGTAAGATTTCCGAAAATTGAATGTTTTACAAGATATTTTGTATTTTATGTCAAAATGCTGTAACTTTCAAGCCTCATAACTCGAAAAGTACTAAATGAAAAATAACTTCATTATAGTGTTTTGAAAAGCTCTTAACACCAGCTCTTAACACCAGCTATTAGATTTTGGAATCAAAAATAGGGGTTTCTATTTAAAAAATTCGATTTGACTTCGAAATGACCTTGAAGGTCACGGGCAAGGCCAAATCTAAGGTCACCATCGGATTGCCCGAAAAAAATCCTACAACTTTTGTCGAGGTCATTTTCCTCTGTGATGCGTATTTTTCAAATTATCCAACCGTCCCGGAACTTTTGACACATGCTGTATAATACTTTCAACACGAATAATTAGCCTGACTCATTATCTCAGATAAATAAGAAGATTTAAAAAAAATATTTTTCTCTCTCTCTCTTTTTCTCTTTCTCTCTCTCTCTCTCTCTCTCTCTCTCTCTCTCTCTCTCTTTCTCTCTCTCCCTCTCTTTCTCTAATATAACACTATTTATATAATTTATATTGAAAAATTTGTTTTTTAGATGCAGGGTTTCTGAATTTCTATAAATTCAAATAATATAAATAAAGTTTTCAGTAAACTTTGGTTTAATGTATAATATACATATTAGGATTTTGAAAATAATAAGGAATCTGTATGTGACCACTTGTGTTCTGAGGCATTTTATGGTGAATCAATGGAAGTTTAATAACACAAATAATATAGCTCTGATGTCTTTGATACCATCTGATGAACAGAATACGTTCTCATTTGATTGGTGCGATTTTGATTGCAAAGAACATCTAAAGTAAATATATTATTAGTTCTATTAATTTATGTTTACAATAGATATATAATTTCAAATTAAATGCATTTGTATTATGTTATATATATAAAGAACTTGTTTAATTGGTGCCAAAAAATTTATTCTTCACGAAGATATGAATCGATTGGATGCAGCTAAAGCTCATTATAAAAGGTGAGTGTAAAATTCGTTAAAAATAGGATTTTTTCATTCTCTATGCCATAAAACGTAATTTTTGAAATTGATTGTTACATTAATACATTAATAATGGAGAGTTAGATGTTAATTTCTGAAATGAGTAAAGCAAGCCTATTTGTTAAAAATAGCTGTAGAGCTATATAATGTAGAGGTTATACAAATTTTGGAAATTACACGCGTTAAACGAAAAAGCGGAGAACATTGAAGCTAGTTTATTATTAAATATATATAAAATAAATAAAAGCATCATACAAAGTAAAAAACTGATGTATAGGTAATCTACATATTAAAGAAAAAGAATAAAATTGAAATAAACTTTTGACACACAAATAATGTAGATAATTAAGATGCTATGTTTCAATTGTGATATATTAAATGTGCTTATTTTACGAAAATTTTAGAGTATATATATGCGTCACGATATTCAAAACAATTGTCGTTAGTGGCATGCTGTGGCTGATGTATAAATATATCTTTTGATGACCGATGAATATCAATATTATCATGTGTAAGAAATTGTAATAAATAATATTATATACATTCGTATAAATATACTTATTTCTGTTTACACAGATTCATATATCTAAGATATCTATGTATTATATATTAAAAAAAGAAGTAGAATAAAATAATTTTAAGATGCACATTGTTAGTTATTGTATTTTTATCCAGCGATGTATTTTTATCACACGTTTACCTCTTTTTATTAATTTAAAAAATCAAACTTTTCTATTTCTCCAATTGTCCTTCTTTTTTGCAAAATTCAAAAATAAATTGAACTTTTAATCAAAATATTTTTTTAAAATTTACATTTAAAAAAAAAAAATTATTTTTATTTGTAATAACATCTTTGATTTAATAAACTTGAATTATTCTGTTAAATTGTTTTTTATAGTAGTATTTTCTATGCTTTGTAAAGAAATTACATTTTTCTGCATTTTGCAAGTAATAAGCACAAGTTTTGCAGTTAGTTTTTATCTACGTTTGAACTTTGTCTTTTTAACTTTAAACTTTATTTATTCCAGCTGCTTTGCCACATAAATTAAGTCACATCAGCTTTGTAAAAACATACAATTGTTCTTTAATCAAATGTACGTCTAAAATACATTGTTGCTGTTTCACTACTTATATGCAATCAAACTTAGCTATATTATATTTTCATTATCGGTTTTGCCTCAAAAGAAACAATATGTTGTGGACAATGTATAAATATGTTTGCTAAATTATTAACATTTCCATGTATAAAAAATTATAATCTGTTGAGAAAAATAATTTGTGCAAGTTGCTTTTCTGTTAATCTGATTAAATTTCGCAATTTTGGTGGAAAGGTATTATTTGGTGTTAATGAGATGGCGCGAGAGAACAGTCAGCAGGTTGATGCTCTTGTGCGCTGAGAAATCCTCTTTCCGTTATGCCCTAACTAGACCGGAGGATGATCCTACTTGTGGCTCATTCGAGTGCATAGTTTGACAGACCGATCGAATCGATTTAATTGAATAAAAATAATTATTTGATATGGTTAATACGATTGGAAGTCAACTTTAATAGAATTTTAACCTGTCAACCTATGCACTCAGCTAAGCCACAAGTTGGATCATCCTCTGGTCTAGTTAGCGCATTATGATCGTTTCTAGCGTTTAGGACCATGTGCTGACCACTAGCGAACGAAAAGCAAGGCCTTGTGAATGAGCGAATCGCACGATAAGTACTAAAAGAATTTGATGAGAATCTTGTAAAATTTATATTGTTTAATCATATTCATATTGATTGTTTTGTTGATTATATTTTCATATTGATTATTATTTTTTTATATATAATAAAACGGTAATAACGCTCTTTATAAAATATAGAAGAATAATTATTTGTTTCATTTTAATTACTATATATAATCGTTTCTTAATTGAATAAATACATTTAGTTAATTGTGTTTTATAATACAAAAGAGTAAATTCATTGTATTTCTCAATTATTTCACTGAAAAATTGAACATAATTTTATGATATAAAAATTACACGCATGCACGCACCCATGCATATGTTTCTACACCGAGGTATGTTTGTCTATGTACATCAAATGTTTTATACAGTACAAAAAAAATTGTATTAAATGGCACAAAAAACTCATTGTATATACGAATCATAATATAAATATATATAAAGGAAGTGCCGGATTGCGCTCTCTTAACCTTCGAGAATATCATTATTTCGGCTTTGCGTCATTTCCTGTGCAGGATGACTTTTGGGCTTATTCACGTTTTTAACTTCGCAGACGAAGTATTGTGATATTTAACGTTTCATCGAATAGTGTAACTAAAAATTAGATTAATTTTATTTGTTTTTAGCAATTAAAAGTTACTCTTAAACAATTTTTTGTTACTTTATTATTCTTTATCTGCCACATATCTCTGCCTTCACTTAGTACATTTTTTACAAAATATTATATTGTTTTCACCGGCGTTGTGCTTAAGCATGCAGAACACAGAAGATACATTTATACCAGCTTTCTATGCAAATCGATCAGTGTTCATCACTGGCGGATCCGGCTTTCTTGGCAAATGCTTAATAGAAAAACTGTTACGATCATGCATTGATATTGATAAGATATTTCTGCTAATGCGGCCGAAAAAAGGATTAAGTGTCAACGATAGACTCAAGAAAATATTAAATAATAAGGTAAATTGAAAAAATATAAATATACGCATGTTTTTACATATAAAGAATAAATAATTATTTATAGAGGCAATTTGTCAATCTGTAAATACAGGAAGATTTCAAACTTTACTTACATATAAGAAAAAAGAAAACAGTAAAAGATAAAACAATTCTTTAAATAAAAATAATATTGTAAAAAATTTGTGTTATATTATTTTTTCAAAATAATAAAATAATTATTTCTTACTTCATTTTTTACTATATATACAGGGTGTCCCGTAAAGACCGTAACAACGCTTAGGAGTATATTCCTGAGATAATTCTGATCAAAAAATCTTAATACCAAAATATTCAGGGTGTAATGGTTTTTGAATTAGAAGCATTTAAAGTTAGCGAATAAAATAGCCTGAAATTCGCGCGCTCAGGTGTGTACAACGTACAGTGATAAAAGCGAAATTGATTATCGCTCCCCTGTTGTCAGTATTAATATTTGGAAAATAAATTTGCTAATACATATTAACATAAATATTGTTTACGCAATTAAAATTACTCATTATTGAGTAATGATAAAGGTTATTTTATTCGCTAACTTTAAATGCTTCTAATTCAAAAACCATTACACCCTGAGTATTTTGGTATTAAGATTTTTTGCTTAGAATTATCTCAGGAATATACTCCTAAGCGTTGTTACAGTCTTTACGGGACACCCTGTATATATATCAAAATAAGTAAAAGTGTTATTTTTTCTTTCAATCAGAATTTTTATTTTGTTTTTTTACATATTTTGAAAATTGTCCTTCTTTTTGAACTGGAAATTATCCAAAATAGCAAGTAATTATAATTATAAAGGCAATAGATTATAACACTTTATAAATATTCACATTTATTTTAGCTTTTCGACGTATTACGAAGCGAGAGACCAAGTAGTTTTGATAAAATCATACTTGTATCCGGAAATGTTGCACTTGAAGGGTTAGGATTACTTGATGAAGACAAAAAAATGTTAACTGAACATGTATCTATCATCTTTCATGTCGCTGCCAGTGTCAGATTTGATGAAAGCCTCAAAGACGCAATTTTCAATAACACGAGATCAACACGCGATGTATGCATTTTAGCTAAAGATATGAAAAAATTAGTGGTAAGTATTAGTATATATATATAATATATATATATATATATATATATTATATATATATATATATATATATAATAATGGTATAAATTTATTAAAACATTTCTATATAATTCTGTAAATACGATTTTGGGGAATTAAATTTTTAATTCTTTGTATACATATTTAAGCTGCGACAATAACTTATAAAAAAATTTAATTAAGTTGTAGAATCAGGCTTTATTATTATTTGCGGCACTTTCTTTGACACATTATCAAAATATAAAAATAGTCAAATGTGAAATTACGAACGGTAAAAAACGGAAATTAATACCGTTTACATTGACAATTTCTCTATCTTTCTGCTATATACATTTTATTATATCATTTACATATTGCGTGATTTAAGGCTCTCGTGCATGTAAGTTCAACTTACACTCAAACAGACAAGCCCACTGTCGACGAAATTCTGTATCCATCGGAAATTGATTGGAGGCAGACAATTAAAATCGCCGAATCCGTTGACGATTACCTTTTGAGAATATTTACATCGAAGTAAGCCGTGAACGTGGTGTAATTTCACTTCATCGCTTTCAAAATACGTTTGTTCCTATTTATAGATACTTGGGAATGATGCCAAACACCTACACATTTACGAAGAGATTGGCGGAGCAAATTATTAGCGATTTTTCCGAGACATACAAATTACCATGTGTGATCATCAGACCCTCAATAGGTACGCGTTCTTCCATGATTGTTTCATTTGCTCGGCACAATGTTTTCTGTATATTGAGATGCAATCAATGATAATGATCGATGACAATCTGTCGCACAATGTAAATAATAAGAAATATTACAATTGAAATAATAATTGTGAAAGAATAACGGTCGAGAAGTAATGATAAAGAGATGTAGCTTTTTATTTCACTTTACTTAACAAAACTTGTAACAATATATAAGATATAAAAAGTTAAAATTGTATACGCGGTATGTATAAACAATTAATTAGAAAACAAGTGAGATGCGAATTTTCTTCTTTCTTTTTACACAAGCGTCAGGCTTGCCGACCGCTTGGCGCTCATCGGTCGTACATAAAGAAAACAGATGGAACAAAACTCTTTCATTAATTAAAGCAAAATAATAAAATAATATTTTTTAGTAATATCGACGGCGGAAGAGCCCGTGCATGGGTGGATTGATAATTTTAACGGACCTATTGGATTGCTTATTGGTGGTGCAAAAGGCATTTTGAGGGTGGTATACATCGATCCTTTGGTCGCTTCCGATTTTATACCGGTGGATGTGGCTATTAAACTTACAATTGTAACTGCTTTTAAACGTGGGATCAAAACGTATGATCGATATTTACGTAATAAAATCGCGTCATTTTTTATTAGCATTTCCAGAATGCTAGAGAAAGCGTGCATTATTAGCGTGCATTGATATTCATATGTTTTAAAATATTTTTTTTTATTTTATGATACAGCATTACCGAGGACAATAAGATTCACGTTTACAATTGCTCGTCATATAATGTTAAACCTTTGAATATGCAACAACTTGTCGATTTGGGCTTCAGAATTTCGAAGAAAATCCCCTTGGAAGGGATAATTTGGACACCCCACTCTACTTTGACTAAAAATCGTTTTCTATATTATCTGATGGTGCTTTTTTTACACGTGCTCCCGGCATTATTTATAGATACAATCTTGAAATTGTGTGGTACACGGCCAATGTAAGATTTATTTTTACAAAATACGAATGAAATTTTGTGTCAAAATATAAATATATAAATATATATAATTTTCCAATTAGATTATTAAAGCTGCAGAGAAAAGTATATGTGTCCAATAGCGCCTTGTCATATTTTTTGTTAAATGAATGGAAATTTTATAATAAAAAATTGCTTGAATTATTTGACAACCTCAGCGTTGAGAATCAGAAAGAATTTGGTTACGACTACAGAAATTTCAACGAAGTAGATTATTTTAGGTAAGTGTCAAGTATGTAAATATATGCAATCAGAACACAATAAAATCGACGCTGTCATGCTTTATTTGCGTAGGGATGGCGTTATTGGTGCTAAACTTTACCTGCTTAAGGAAGACATAAATCATCTCGAAGCAGCCAAACTTCATCGTAAAAGGTGAGGATTACACGTTTATAGTATAATATACATTTTATACAATATAGTCCTTTTTGCAAAATTGTAGATTTTTTAATTGAAGTCCATTCGTTGCTTTAAAAGCACCAAGGAGTGCTTATGGAATCTTTAAATTACAAGTAAAAGACTTACTTTTTAAATATATTAATATAAAACTTTTTAAATTACACTAACGCGTCTAGAAATCTAGCGTAACACTAAATTTGAGAGAAAAAATTGGAGCAGTGAAAACTTAAAAAGTAGATAGAGAATTGAAGATAGCACTAAACGGAAACGTTCCACTGTGGTGTCGCGAGGTACACTGTTTGGTCGATCGTGACGTCGTAGTTGCAAATTAGGCCGTGGAAAGACATGGGCAATCGATGAAAATTTTTGCAAATTATACAGCGGGCAGGGGCGTATTTAACGTCGGTGCAACCGGTGCGATGCACCGACGGGCCCCGGGATCCGTGGGCCCCTGGTGCGTCGTGAACATTTATGAATTTTTATGATTTTTTTTTAATAAAAAATTATAAGGGAATAACACATTTTAAATGTGGCACTCAAATATTTTTGTATAAAAATACTCGCAATACTTGGGAACCGAAAACTGTGGGAGAACAAGAGAGAAATAAAATCTAATGATCAACTAGCGCTCGGAAAGAAGTGATTCGACTGTTTTATTTTATTTGCACCTTGTACACCAGGTCACACAAATGCCTTGACATATGAAGTTGCACGAGTGTCAAGGCATATCGAGTCGGCGTGTTCCGACTCTACATATTTTTACATTATGACTATGGTTATGAACGCAGGGGCAAAGCTGTTTTGACTGTTTCAAAGCAACTGGAGCAATTGACAAATAAAGGTTAATATTTATAATATCAATCAATTGCTCCAGTTGCTTTGAAACAGTCAAAACAGCTTTGCCGCTGTGTTCATAACCACAGTCATGATGTAAAAATATGTAGAGTCGGAACACGCCGACTCGATATGCCTTGACACCCGCACTCAAAAAAATGATCTAGCAATAATAGCTAAAATTTTCTAGGTGTAAAAAATTAACTAAAACAGATAAATGATTAGCAACTGTTGTGATATTGCATATGTAATTACTTAATCAGTTTAGATGACAGAAACAGAATATATATCTGTATTGTTTGTGAACTTTAAAAAGAAAGTTTCTTTAAAGCGCCTATCTATATAAGATCAATCACGTGTTAGATCATGCAATGAATAACATATAGCAATGGTACCTAAATTTTTCAGAAGCTATTGCTAGAACATTACTGCTATAAATTCTATATGTGACAAACAATGTTTTCACAGATACGAAAAATAGCGATACATTCTTGTTGCGATATCTAGAAATCTAACTACATCAGTGAAATATTTTTTTGAGTGCGTGCAATTTCATATGTTAAGGCATTTGTGTGACCTGGTATACCGAAGCTTTAATGGCCTTAAGAACGCGTCTGACAGCGGGCTGAACTATTTCTAGCAGTTTACTAATTTCAATTTTATCCAAACGTTTGTTGCATTTCTTGTTGTTCTTTGCAAAAGAGTATTATTGATAATTTATGTGTGTAAGCGAAACCAAGAAATACGCGATTGTATTGGTATGGAAATCGCTAAATGTTATGTAATACGTGCGGTTGTTGTGCACGTTTGTAACACGCATGATGTATTTTAGTATCGAGATAATTTTAAACGCGGGTGGCGCGTACACGTGGCAAAGTTGCACAATTCCCAAAGAATGCCCAAAGAGTATATTATTTATTGTATCTGTGAATTGTAATTCGCGAAATCAATTGCAAAAATGCAATTAGACTTCTCACAAAATTTTGATAAACGTGTAGTAACTTATCGTAGTTTTCAAATAAGTTTTGCATCATAGCTGCATCTTAACATCTTTGCGATGGAACGTATGATTGTTTGCATTGCTAATTACGAAGAATTCGTATGTGTATTTACATTCGCATTATTACAAAAATTGAAAATATTCATTGATGATTAAGCGCTTGCATTTTAATTATGTTACATTCGCGCAATTCAGCATTTGCATACACGCAGAAGTTATATGTAGGTAGCCACGATATTTGCATTTCACACTTGTTCTTCATATATTTATAATTCCAATGATTATATAAGTAATAAAAATATTATTAAAAAATTACTAACTAAATATATTAGATTTCTTCGGAAAAGTGTTCTTTTGGATTTTTCGATAAAAATTTTCTGACAACAATTCAATACTAATATTACTATAAATAAAATAATAAATAATAAATAAAAAAATCAAGTTAACGGGACGAGAAAATATTTGTAATGCATAAAAATAATACAAGATTCATGCAAGATTGCATTATGCAACAATTATGTAGATGCACAAGACACTCCTTATCACTATCTTAACATAATCTATTACCACGCATAAACGCTGATTCATTATTAACTGCTTTGTTAATTTTCCTTAAGTACGATGAAAATCTACGTCAACTGTTCAATTATCGTAATAATCATTGATACTTTTCATCTTTCAAAGCGCTTATCTTGACCTTTCCTCCCCTTTGGATTACCCAGTTCGACGAATTCGTGTCAATATTCCTCGTGGAAATGCCTCGTATAATTAGCTTGATCTAAACGAATCAGACAGTTATGTAACCGCCGTTTCCGAGAGACTTGGCTTTGCTTTGCAATTTATGCTGATTGAGTGGAATTTCGGTAAATTAAAAAGAGAATTAAATAATAAAACTTAAAATGTTTTCCATGTTTCAGGATGGATTGGCTCAGCAATATAACCACGATATTATTCGTCATATTCTTCCTGCTAATACTCTATCGCAGAAACACGTTGTCCAACGTCGCGGAGATATTTTCATTTCTCCGTTGATTGATCGATATTTGATAATATCTATTAAGTCTTTTCCTATTATTCGTCACTCTTAATAAATTGCAAAATGTATACTGTAAGAATTAGATAAATCTAGCAATATAATATTTTTATTCTTTAAGCTTCATCAGTTTTTTATACTAAATTCTCTTAGTATGCAGGTTCAAACAACTTGAACTTACTTATGTATTTGTATAACATTTTATATTTACTATTCGGCTATTTCAAATGTAATGGGAAAAATAATAACTTTATATACCTAAATCTTATATTATA